>NC_051071.1:5645061-5945061 GCF_004664715.2 Peromyscus leucopus | reverse complement strand
CTGATACCATGGCCCTCCCACTACACACTATGGGACCACATGATGCCACTGGCAGGCAGCAGCTGGTCCTTCGGCCTTTTGCCACCAGCAACCTGTATAACTGGAAGATGCAGAACCCTAAATTTTCTGAGAAGCCTGCAAGGCTCATTGAGTTGTTAGATTCTGTGATTTTTACTCACCAGACAATATGGGATAACAGTTGGTAACAACTGCCCCAGGTCTTCTTCACTACTAAGGAAAGGGAATAGATTCTGGCAGAGGCCCAAAATTGGTTCTGGGCCCAGACAAAAGGTCAACCACCAATACAGACCTCATAAACACTGTTTTCCCCTGATGCAACCTAACTGGTACTTCAACATGGAGGAAGGTAGGGAGAGATTAAAAGTCTACCATCAGGCTATAACAGGGGTGGGGGGGTCTTTGGGCTGCCAGGAGGTGGTCCATAAATTTGTCCAAAGTAAGTCAAGTATACCAGGAACCAAAGAAAATGCCAGGAGCCTTCTTAGAAAGATTGATAGATACCTATAAGACCTATATGCCCTTGAATCCAGAAGTGCCAGAGAATAGATCTGCAGTGAGCTTGGCTTTTGTCAACCAGTCAGCTCTGGATGTCCACTGTAAATCATAAAGGTTAGAAGGATTTGAAGGTAAGAGGTTGGTTGAACTCATTGCGGTTATGAAAATACTGTTCAATAACAGAAAGACCACAGAATAAAGACAGACCAGAAGGCTAACAAAGACTTTAGATAAGCAGACACAAGGACTCATCAAGATCCTCTTAGCTATACCAGGTGATCCTGAAGCTAAGAGGCAGGCAAAAAAATTGGATTTTGGAAACTCAAAGCAGAAAGGAGAGGGCCTAAAGACAAGGCCAGGCAATAGGCCCAGCTTGCAAAGAGACCAATGTGCTTACTGTAAAAGAAATTGGGTCACTGGAAAACAAATACCCTAAACAATAGGGATCAATATCAGAACACTAGAGGTACTAGAACTTGAAGAAATGAGTAATTGAAGGGGACAGGGCTTAGAATCCCTCTCTGAACCTTGGTTAACCCTAAAGGTGGAGAGGAAACCCATAGATTTTCTGGTAGACACCACAGTACAGCACTCCATCCTGAAACAACCCTTGGGCCAAATATTCCAAAAGCAAACCTGGTACAAGGGGCCACAGGGGTGAGCCAGTACTCATGGACTACCTAAAGATGGTAGACACAGGAAAGGGCTGGGTAACCCACTCTTTCATGGTCATCACTGAATGCCCATACCCACTATTGGAAGGAGACTTATTAACCAAGATGAGGGCCCACATCCATTTTGACTGAACTGGAATATCAGTGACTGATCAAATGGGAGAAGCACTATACATGTTCAACATGTCACTCATAGATGAACATAAGTTGTTCATGAGCCCCCAAATTTTAAAAAAAAAACCAACAATAGAAACCTACTACAAAAATGGCTCAACCTTGTTCCCCAGGCATGGGTAGAAACTGGGGGATCTGGGGTGGCAATGTTCAGCCCCCCCCCCATATTAGTACAGCTGAAAACTGACACAACGCCAACATGCATCAGACAGTACCCAATGCCTACAGAGACCAAATTGGAAATCACCCCTCACATCAAGTGCCTTAGGGCCCTGGGTATCCTGATACCTGGCCAATCATTCTGGAACATGCCTCTGTTGCTGGTTAAAAAGCCTAACTATAATGACTGCCAACCAGTGCAGGACCTCAGAGAGGTTAACAAATAGGTGGACAAATCCTTACACAGTGGCAAATCCTTACACATTTCTTAGTATCCTGCCCTTGAAAGGACTGTTTATACTGTGTTAGATCTCAAGGATGCCTTCTTCAGCCTGCCACTGGTTCCAGCCACCCAGCTCTTGTTTGCCTTTGAATGAACAGACCCAGAAGATGGATTCGGTGGACAGCTGACTTGGACATAACTACCCCAGGGGTTCAAAAATTCTCCCACTATTTTTGATGATGACCTCCATGAGGACTTGAGTGAGTACTGACAGACTCACCCCAATATCAGCTTATTACAGTATGTGGACAATCTCCTATTAGCAGTTGACAACTTTGGAAACCTTCAAAGCTGCCACTGAGGAACTACTCAAAACTTTGGGAGACCTAGGATACTGTGTGTTAGACAGGAAAGATCAACTCTGCCACATTGAGGTAACTTATCTGGGATACACACTCAAGAGGGACAAGAAATGGCTATCAACAACAAGAAACAAAACCATCCTGAGGATCCCCAGACCCAGCAACTGTCGAGAGCTGAGAGAACTCCTGGGGTCTGCTGGGTTCTGTAGACTTTGGATCCTGAGGTTTGATGAGCTGGCATGGCCCCTATATGAGGCCACAAGGGGAGGGAAAACTCCCCTTGACTGAATTCCACAGATGGAAAAAACCTTTAATAAATCAAGGCAGCTCTACTAAATGCACCAGCTCTAGCATTGCCAGATGTCAACAAACCCTTCTACCTATATGTGTATGAGAAAAGGGGAGTTGCTGAGGGGGTACTGACACAATCCCTTGGCCCATGGAAGAGGCTCTTGGCCTACTTATCAAAAAGACTGGACCCAGAGACCACTGGATGCCTCCCTTGCCTCCATATAACAGCAACAACAGTCCTGCTAGTTAAAGACTCAGACAAACTGACTTTGGGACAAACCCTAAAGGTTATAAACCCACCCCCCCCGTGCTATTGATGGGGTTCTTTAAAACCCACCCAATAGATGGTTAACTAATGCTTGGCTGGCCCATTATCAAGCTCTGCTCTTAAAACCACATGGAATCCAGTTCACCAGCAGTAGTGTCTTGAATCCTGACACCCTGTTCCCAGATCTGGACTTGGACAGACCTCTCCATGTCTGTGTGAACATCCTGAGTCATCTCCATGGGACCAGGCCAGACCTCAAGGACATCCCTCTGGTGAGGGCAGAGGTAACATGGTATACTGATAGCAGTAGTTTCATCAAGGATGGTACCAGGGACACAGAGGTAGCAGTCACCACTGAAGAAAGTTATATAGGGAGAGGCCCTGCCTCTTGGTGCATCAGCTCAGAGGCTGAATTGATAGTTCTAGCTAAGTCACTACATCTGGGAAGGGATAAGAGACTTAACATTTATACTGATAGCCATATACATTTGCCACAGTGCATGTCCATGGCACCATCTACAGGGGAAGAGAGTTAACTGCAGAAGGAAAGACTATTAAAAACAAACAGGAGATTTTAGATCTCTTATAGGCCATCGCTGCCCAGAGAAACAGCTGTCATACACTATCCAGGACACCAGAAAGGAGAAGATCCTATCCTAAAGGAAAACAACCAGGCAGTGTAACAGCAAAGGAAATTGCCCTCAAGAAGGCAACTGTCCTGCTGGTCTCACTACTAAAGCTGCTAGCACCCACACTTCCAGAATTTCCAGCTTATACTGGCCAAGAGCTCCAGATGATCTACACATGTGCAAATGCTACAAAGCAAAAGGATGGTACAAGATGCCAGATGAATGGATCATTCTCCCATCAGATTTTGACACTCAACTAGTCTGGCAGATACATCAGAGCACTCACTTGGGAAAGAAGAAGATACAAGACCTTCTAAGGAGAGCACACCTTAAGGTTTTTGACCTTACATCTGAGAGAGCAGAGGCCATAGGCCAGTGCTTCACATGCCAGCTCATGAATGCAAAGAACAGTCATGAGAATGGGGCACCAGAAAAGAGGAGCCTTGTTGCTGGAGAGCTTCTCTCCAGGTTCCACCAAGCCCCGCAGTCCCACAATCCACGTATAAAATAATCACTCAGACATTTATATTACTTATAAACTGTATGGCTGTGGCAGGCTTCTTGATAACTGTTCTTATATTTTAAATTAACCCATTTCTATAAATCTATACCTTGCCACATGGCTGGTGGCTTACCAGTGTCTTTACATGCTGCTTGTCCTGACGGTGGCTGCAGTGTCTCTCCTCCCTTCCTGTTTCCCCAGTTCTCCTCTCTCTTTGTCCCGCCTATACTTCCTGTCTGGTCACTAACCATCAGTGTTTTATTTATATAGAGTGATATCCACAGCAGAGCCTGAGCAGGAGCCCACAGGGGAATCAACTTCACCAAGGTAAAACCAGGCTTTTATGTTATAAATACTTATTATACTTCATAAATACTTTTTCAGAATGGACTGAAGCCTTTCCAACCAAACGTGAGACAGGTGTAACAGTAATCAAAAAAACCACTAGAAATTATTCCAAGGTGTGGCCTTCCGGTGCCCTTAGATTCAGACAATGGGCCTGCATT
Organism: Peromyscus leucopus; assembly: GCF_004664715.2. Taxonomy (NCBI): domain Eukaryota; kingdom Metazoa; phylum Chordata; class Mammalia; order Rodentia; family Cricetidae; genus Peromyscus; species Peromyscus leucopus. Next base: position 5,940,757 of record NC_051071.1, on the reverse strand, counting down.
CATCTTCCAGGAAACACAGAAGCTACTTGGAAGCTCATTGTGCATGCTGTCCCCAGAACTCAGAATAAGACCCTAAGGAGGAATTAATTAAAATAGCCCCTGAGACCGGTGGTGACTGGGTTTCTCCTTCCCTTTGCTCTTTACCAGGTTCACAATTCCTCCTACACTTTGTCTGTCCTTAAGGCAGAACTGTTAGCTGAATTTGATGACAAAAAGTTTCCTCCTTACAAGCTCTCTCTCAGGTGCAGAAACTACTCTGGCCCCAGCTATGTGTAGTCTGTGAAAAGGAACCACCTCCTGGGTTACACAGATTCTGACAAGGGGACCTAATGGTCATCAAATGACATTAAAAAAAAAAAGTCCTTAGAGCCTGGCTGGAAGGGATCTCACACTGTCATCCTGACTATGCCCACAGCTGTTAAAGTAGACAGGGTTCCCACCTGGATTCACCATTCTCATGTGACCCTGAGGAATACACTCAGAAGAAGACAACACCAGACTTTGGAGGGCCATTGCCCACCCACAGGACCCTCTCAAATTGAGAATTCAGAAACTCACTGACCCAGCTAAGAAAGCTAAACAATGATTATGACTATATTTACCCTCCTTCCTAGCCTGTACCTGCTAGGATCCCCCTATTACTTTTAACAGCTGGGCAGAATGTTCATACCCCCATTAGCCCCACAACCTTACTTGGGTTGTTACTGATTTTGAAACTGGGAAAATCCTAAGTCAAACCACCCACCAGGGAAATCCTGAGTCAAACCATGCACCAGGCCCCAATGGGAACCTGGTTCCCTAACCTACATTTAGACCTAACCACCTGACATCTCATTCCTTCACACCAATCTCATGCCTCCAGAGAGACTCCTGTCTTCTCCAAAAGCAGTATTTCTTGTTGCCAGAGTTTTCCGGCCTTGCCCACAGTCAGGACAAATCTTTGTCACCCGCCAATCCCACAGCCGCTCAGACCCAACCAAGCAAACACAGAGACTTATATTGCATACAAACTGTATGGCCGTGGCAGGCTTCTTGCTAACTTTTCTTATATCTTAAAGTAACCCATTTCTAGAAATCTATACCTTGCCACGTGGCTCGTGGCTTACCAGCATCTTCACATGCTTCTTGTGCTGGCGGCATCTGGCAGTCAGTCCTTCTGCCTTCCTGTCCTTTTATTTCTCCTCTCTGTTAGTCCCGCCTATCCTTCCTGCCTAGCCACAGCTGATCAGGTTTTATTTATTGATCAATCAGAACAACTTGACATACAGACCATCCCCCAGCACAGCCAAGTGCAGACCATCTCAGACACCTGCACTCAGGCCCATGGTCCTAATCATCCTCTATGCGGACCTGCTGGGTAACGCCACAAAGAACCCAAGAAGGGCTCCCACAGGACATACAGAACATCCCACAGCACTTCCCCTTTTCTTTTTTTAAAAAAGGAAGGTTTTAACTTTTACACATCTTTAAAGCCAGCTTGGTATATTTGGGAATTTGGGCGTAGCTTCTCTTACTACTTCCTGCTGGAGGGGGGCGCAGTATCTCATGGGGACACAAAGAAAATTTCAGGTTCATGGAGTAGTCCGTGAGACTGTATCATCTGAGCCAGTTGCCTTGAAACGATTCTGGATGTTGGATCATCTGGGCCATGGTGTTATCGGAGACCTTTCAGGGGGTCTTGGCTGGTCAAACCTGATGTATCTTAATCTGGAACAAATCCATAGCCTCTGACTTTCTGTGAAAACAAAATTAGAGTCTCCTTTCCAAAGCAACACATCCTTAGACATAAATTTCAAAATTGAAATACCTTTGAAATATACACATTGATTTAACTGAGCAGTCTTTACAATCACATGTCTTTCTGCAGTTAAAAATCCCAAAGACAATATAATCCAGACTCTCTGTGTGATATCCATCTTTACATGGCTTATTTTTTATATTACTTTTACTTTCTCTTTAAAGACTTTATTTTTTTAAACTTTCTATTTCTTTATATAACTGTCTATGTTCCTTTTCCTCTCTCTTCCAAGCCTATGTACATTTTTACACACATTGTAAAGCATTTAAAGTCTTGTTCCATCTGAATCTGTCTTATTGTGAATCTATTGCTTTAAATTGCAGCATTTGTAAGCTGAAACGGTGCTATGGCTGCTGACTCCGCCCACCTCAGCTTCCCAACATGGCGATGGTCCATTTACCACCAGCTCTGGGAGCCATCATGAGTCTGTGCTTTTATCCAAGCACCATGTAGCCCAGAAACCCTTTTTGCCTTGTACTAGCAAAGGCCAAATCCACCATGCAACTTAATGTGCCATTTGCAGAGGCCTCATTCCCGCCATACAGCATGCTAGGAACACACCAGTAGTTCAAACCGGCAAGCTGCTGCCCATTTGAGAGAGATAATTAGGAAGCTGTTTTTAGCTCCGTTTCAGAATCTTTTTTTTTTTTTTCAGGTTTTAGGTGGAAACTCTTGCCCCACGTTGGGTGCCATTTGTTGCCAGAGTCTTCCTGCCTTGCCCACAGTCAGGACAAATCCTTGTCACCCGCCAATCCCACAGCTGCTCAGACCCAACCAAGCAAACACAGAGACTTATATTGCATACAAACTGTATGGCCGTGGCAGGCTTCTTGCTAACTTTTCTTATATCTTAAAGTAACCCATTTCTAGAAATCTATACCTTGCCACGTGGCTCGTGGCTTACCAGCATCTTCACATGCTTCTTGTGCTGGCGGCATCTGGCAGTCAGTCCTTCTGCCTTCCTGTCCTTTTATTTCTCCTCTCTGTTAGTCCCGCCTATCCTTCCTGCCTAGCCACAGCTGATCAGGTTTTATTTATTGATCAATCAGAACAACTTGACATACAGACCATCCCCCAGCACAGCCAAGTGCAGACCATCTCAGACACCTGCACTCAGGCCCATGGTCCTAATCATCCTCTATGCGGACCTGCTGGGTAACGCCACAAAGAACCCAAGAAGGGCTCCCACAGGACATACAGAACATCCCACAGCAATTTCTATATCTTTTCCAGCCATATTAGGGACAGGAAATGGGAGGAGAAATGGGGAGTGGGGTGGATAAATATTATTGTGCCTCTTGGGATTGTGTCTCCATGGGCCACATCTGGTGGCTGGCCCTGCAATGTGGAGACCTCATCGCCATCTCTAGGGTAGGCCTCCCAGCCTACAAGAGGCTTGAGGTATGGACAAGGCATATTCAATACTAATTTGGTTTACTGAGTCAGGCAGAAAGGCCATGGGATGAGCATCAGGTAAAACCTGGGGACTGTGATTCAGGGTGTGGCAATTTTGTGATCCTGGGATGCTGTTTTCTATACAACTGTACACTTAGCCTATGTTATCACTAAGCCTTTGGGTTCAAATAAGGTATTGGCTGCTCCAGCTAAGCCAAAAGGTAAGAGTCCCAATATCTACCACTGAAATGCCTCATTCAGAGATGTTCTCCAGTCTTGGGGCTCTTATCAGCCACCTTCTCAGTTCTAAATACTTCAGAGCTTAGCCTCACTGAAAACTGCTGGTTGTGCCTAGATACAAAGCCCCCTATTATGAAGAGATAGCAGTTAAGGGAAATTATATTATATCCCATAATGTACAAGCTTGCAGGTGGCAACAAACAATTAAAGAAAATGGCCTCTATCTGAGACAACTCGCACATGGCTCTTCCCATCTCTGCAATCTCACTCAATACCCAATGGGAGCTGCCTTCCTGATCCCACCAGATGATAGCTTGTGGGCATGTGCTTCTGGCCTAACCTGCTGTGCTAATGTTCAGGTTTTGAATCAGACCAAAGACTTCTGCATCCTGGTTCAGCTAGTCCTCAGGATAGTCTACAACCCTGATGATAAAGACTTCTACCAATTAGAAATGTCACTGGGATGGGGAAATGAGAAGTCGCCATGGCCATCTTGGAATCCACCCTCTTAGGTGTCAGTGTACCTGAAGCCATGGTACTGGAACTTCAGCTTTGCTACTACAAGATCAAAATTACAGGGCCTTGAGACTGGTAATAGATGCAGATGGACTAGAAAGTCCATCACCCACTTAGAGGAGTTTCTCTCTTCCCTTGCTGAGGTAGTCCTCTGAAATGGGAGGGGACTTGATTTGTTATTGCTGTAACAAGGGGGGGGCTATACATGGCCTTAGGAGAACAATGCTGCTTTCTATGCCAACCATTAGGGGCTCGATGGCCCTGCTTAGAAAAGGGCTACATGACAGACAACTAGAAAAACAGCTAAATGGGGATGGTATGAATCTTTATTCAATTGGTCACCCTGGTTAACCACTCTCTTATCAGCTATAGCTGGTCCCCTAATTATTCTTCTTTTAGCCCTGACTTGTAGCGCCTATATTATTAATGCCTTGATCAGATTTTTTAAGGAAAGGACCTCCAGAGTCCAACTAATGGTTTTAAAGCAGCAATATAAACCTGTAAACACGAAGGAAACATCTCCAGGATTTGGGATGGTATACTACTCAAGGGGGGGATGAGAGGGCCAGGAAAATATCATGCAGGCCCCTAATAACTTAAGAACTAGGCCTCAGTTCACAAACAAAGGGCAATCAATCACCAATGCCCCATACACTGGACAAGGCATATATGCCTGGGACAACTCCACTTTTTCCCCAACACACGGGTAATAAATAAAGAAGGACAAAGCCTAGGACTTGTCCAGATTTGCCCAAGAATGGAAAAGCTATAGCCTTAGCCCACACCTGCTAGCCCTAATCAATTAGAAATGTAGTACTATGATTGTCACTTGCATAAGTCAATCCTAAGTGGAACGGTCACACTGCTTTTAAAATTCCTGTGGCCGGGCAGTGGTGGCACACGCCTTTAATCCCAGCACTCGGGAGGCAGGGGCAGGTGGATCTCTGTGAGTTCAAGGCCAGCCTGGTCTACAGAGTGAGTTCCAGGAAAGGTGCAAAGCTACACAGAGAAACCCTGTCTTGAAAAACAAATAAATAAATAAATAAATAAATAAATAAATAAATAAATAAATAAATAAATTCCTTTGGCTGTGCTTAAAAGGAGCCTCGGGGTCATCATTTTACCTTTTGTTGGATGTGTGGCCCCAGTATAATGATAACTTTACTCTCAATATAGTAAATGCTCTTGCTGATTGCATCATGTCTGGTGGTCGTTTATGGGACTTCTCAAGGACCCTAACACCTCTTCCATTCTTCCGACCAAAAGGGCCGAGGTCCTGTCTCAGCCCGCCTTACCACTTCCTGTCCCTCTCTATACAGTCTTCCAAACCTCTATGGTTAACTAGTGGATGGTTCCATCCTCTAACTCCCAGAAAGCTTTATTTGTCAGAACACAAATAAAATATCACACCACAAATCTTCTGGAGCAAGTGGAAACCCAGTCAAATATCAGATAGCTGTAATTACAAGTACTCGTGTCCAGGCCTTCTCTTTTATTCCATTGGTCTACATGTCTGTTTTTGTACCAGTACCATATTGGCTTTATTTCTGTAGCTCTATAATTTATACTGAAGTCTGGAATAGTACCCCTCCAGCATTCTTGTCACTTAGGATTACTTTGGCTATCTGGAACCTTTCCTGATTCCATATGAATTTTAAGATGGTTTTCACCTATTTCTGTGGGGAATGTTGTGGATATTTTGATTGGGATTTCACTGAATCTACAAATTGCTTTTGCTAGGATTTTTTTCATGGTATTAGTTCTACAGTTCGATGACCATGACAGGTCTTTCCATTTTCTAGTATATTTCTCAAACTTTCTTCAAAGACTTGAAGCTTCCACTTTTACTTCCTTGGTTAGGTTTACTCCAAGATACTTCATTGTCTTTGATGCTATTATAAATGGGAGTGTGTCCATGATCTCTTTGTCAGTGAGTGTGTTGTGGGTGTATAAAAAAGCTACTCAGCAGTAAAAAAAAAAAAAATGACATGAAATTTGCAGGCAAGGATGGAACTAGAAAATATCATCCTGAGTGAGGTAACCCAGACTCAGAAAGACAAACATAAGTGGATACTAGATATAAAGAAAAGGATAACCAAACTACAACCCATAGCTCCAGAGAAGCTAGCTAACAAGAAGAACCCTAAGAGGGATACATGGATCACCCTGGGACGAGAAAATAGATGAGATCTCCATGAATAAACTGGGGGTGAGGGAGGCAATAGAGAGTAGGGGATGGGAGTGAGAACATAAGGAAATAGGATGGTCAAGCTGTAACAGGGATGGAGTAGGAGAGCAATGAAAGAGATACCTTGATAGAAGGAGATATCATGGGGATAAGGAGAAACCTTGCTAGGGAAGTTCCCAGAAATCCACAAAAATGATCCCAGCTTAGACTACTAGAAATAGTGGAGAGGGTGCCTGAACTGGCTTACCCCAGCAATCAGATCGGTGAATACCCTAACTGTCATCATAGAGCCTTTCTCCAGTAACTGATGGAAGCAGATGCAGAGATCCACAGCCAAGCACCAGGCAGAGCTCCAGAAGTCCAGTTGAAGAGAGGAAAGAGGGATTCTGTGAGCAAGGGGCATCAAGATCATGATGGGGACACCTACAGAGACAACCAAACCAAACTATTAGGAACTCATGAACTTTAGACCAACACCTGTGGAGCCTCCATGGGACTGGACTAGGCCCTCTGCATAAGCAAGACAGTTGTGTAGCTTGATCTGCCTATAAGGCCCCTGACAGTAGGATCAAGATCCATCCCTTGAGTATGAGCAGGCTTTTTGGAGCCCATTACCTATGGTGGGAAACCTTGCACAGCCTTGATGCAGGGGGAGGGGCTTGGACCTGCTCAACTGAACGTGCCAGGCTCTGCTGACTCCCCATAGGATGCCTTACCTTTTCAGAGGAGGGAATGGGGAGCTGGAGGGAAGGCTGGGGGGTGGGAGGAGGGAAGAGAGTGGGATCTGTGATAGGTATGCAAAATGAATAAAAAATGTCTTAATAAAAAAGACTTTAAAGGCTTTCAGATGAAAAGAAAACCTCAACAGCCATTCTCATCATTGTAACTAGGGCTGATCTTAACTACTAGTATCCTCCCTCTCTCATTTTTTATTTCCATTCTCTGAGTTTCCATTTGATATTTTGAGAAGTGTAATTCTTCCCTCCTGTGGTCATTATCAGAATCAAATAAGATGATGTATGTAAAGTCTATGTTCCTAGAAGGCTTTCAGTTCCTAGAAGGCTAAACTCCTAGATAATCTCAGCATCCTATGAATTCTACCTCACTTTGGTCTTAAATATTTTCTGTAATACTTTCTCTTTACTGTTCTACATACTGTGGACTGTAATGTACTCTGCATAATCTTCAGTGCCCAAATACAGAGTTTTAATTAAAGAGGGTACATGTAAAAGTAATCTCATCAGTTAGCAGCCCTAGGCTTTAGAGCCCACATGATTGTGATAGTGCAGAACTTCCATGGAAAAAAATCACTTTAACACCAAGATCATGGGTGTGTCATATTGTCTGTGACACCTTATCATCATGAGTACACAAAAAGAGAAAATCATCTCCTTAGCTTAGGAAAAAGTGATCTTTTTGTGACTCAGACACAAGGGAAATGTGGTACGTTTAACAGGAAACGCCTCCCATGGGTTCACGGTTGGTAGCACTATTTCCAAAAGTTATGAAACATTTAGGAGGTATGGGCTCACTGGGGAAAGTAGAGGGGTCACTCTGGGGTTTCATAGCTTTATTCCAATTCCTGCCTTCCTGCTTCTTGTGAACAGATAGAAATAGAACCATCCAGCTTCCTGCTCCTACTGCCATGTCATGCCTTCCTGGCCAATATAGACTGTCCTTCTGGAGCAAAATCAACTCTTTTGTATACCAAAATAAACTCTTTTTTCTCTAAGTTGCTTTTGTTCATAGTATTTATTCACATCAATGGGAAAGTAACTAATACAAGAAGTAATCTGAACTACCTGATTAAACCAGGACAAATGAATAGTTGTTGGTTGTTGCTTTGGGGTGTTTGTTTGTTTGTTTGTTTTTATATTTGCAGTAGAAAAACTTATGGAAAGTTCCTAATAAACAAAATTTCACTACACATAGCATTGCTTATGAAAGACCCTAACCCTTCAGGCTTACACCCCCCAAGCCCCAGGAATTGAGAAACTAAAAATCTAATTCCAAGGGCCACCAGACTCAGCCATTATTCAACCTGTAACAATGTAACAATGTAAAAAGAATTCTGTTAAGAGATGTGCTCAACTGTGACTGGGATAGTTGCAAGTGTTCCAGAAAGGACTACTGTGACCTTTGTGTAAACTCCACTCCCGCCCTGATACCCCCCTTGAGGTTTCAGGAAGAATGTATCTGTTGACGTAACTGTACCCACTCTGTGATCAGACCATGTTCTTGTGAAACGAAATTGTATGGGAATTGTAATCTTATGGCTTTTGTGGGTTTTTCCTTTAAAAGCCCCCATGGGGCTGCAGTAAGATGCAACTCTTGCTCTTAGGAGCAGAGTTTGCCCGTCTGTACAGTTGCTAATAAACCTCCTGCTATTGCATCAACTGGACTGGAGTCTGGGTTCTTGGGGCACCCACTTGAGACCCTAAACCTTTGGGGTCCAACACTTAGATCCTGTAAACATAGGAAAATGACTCATTTTCCCAGTTTACCCACAATAGTAGCACATTTAAAATAAATTAAAATGTAAATAAATTAAAATTTTTAAATAAAAACTCTCCTGGGGCTGAAGAGATGACTCAGTGGCTAAGAGAGAGCACTGTCTTCCAGAGGATCTGAATTCAGTCCCTGTTACACTGGTGGGTGGCTTACAAGCACCTAGAACATCAACTCTAGGAGAGATGATGCCATCTTCTGGCCACCACTATCATCTGCACACACATAGCATTCACTCACACAGATACACACATACACATAAATACAAATAACAAAAAATAAATCTCTTTTAAAAATCAGAATTGATTCTCAGAGAATATTTTCTTAAAAAGCCTTGCAGAAGATTCTAATAAACCATGGTGGTATAGATCTTGAATCCTAGTACTCAAACTGCAGAGTCAGGAGGAGCTCTGTAAGTCTCAGGCCATCCTTGTCTACATAGCAAATTTCAGGACAGTTAGGGCTACATAGTGAGACCCCATTAAAAGAGAAAGAAAGAGTGGGGGAGGGAGAAATCCTAATGTTTTCAAAGGCCAGTCTGGCTTCTTAAAAGTAAAGTGATTTTTGAAATATCTAAGATTGATTTTGTTGAAACTACTACAGCCAAATTAAAACCCAACCTGTCTTCTTTGGGGAAAATGCTATAGCAGAGCAACAAACCATGTATACTGGCAAGGGTTTGGCAACCTCACATTAGGAAAATAATGATGGTTCAGATTCAAAGGAGCTCATAGTCAATCTTTATGCCTAAACAGAGACTCACTGAGCACACAGTGCACAGTGCACCCTACAGGGATAAATTCAGAACTATTGGTGTAGGAGATGTTAGGGCTGGAGCAACTCTGAACTTCCACAAAGGCTGGCATAAAAGCTTACCTCTGAACGTCACCCAACTCTCAAAGCTGCCATGCCCTCTTGTTTAAGCAAGGAGTTGAAAAATGCTTAATCTTTTGGTGGTTATCTGTCCTCATCATGTTACTCTAATCTGTGTATTCTGAAGCTTAAAATTTGAAGATATAACTTGAATAAATGGGATTAGGTAAAGAATATCATATATCTAAGTCCAAGTTTAGATGGCCAATCATGATTACTAATATTGTTTCTCCAGCCATGCCTACCAAGAGAGTTCAGGGTACTTAATTTCACAAAATGTTGGTTACAAAAGTCTCTCTTGGATATAAATTCTGTGTTTAAGTAACACGTCACAAGGCAACAATGTTTAAAAATTTAAAATTCATCTTTAAAGAGCCAGAAAAGTAGGATAAACAGCAAAGGTGATAAAAATCACATAATGAGAAAATCCACAAAGCAGGGTCAGGACATGTCCACAAAGGAATAAAAAGGAAACAGAGAAGGGACAGGGAAGACATAAACAAAGAAAAACAAAGTGCAGAGAGGAAGGGAAATATTGGTGAAATTATTTTGGCCACTCCACGTAGTTAAAAGGATATTTATTTAATGGCGTAACTCACAAATTAAGTAATAGGTAGGTCACATGGTCTAGGGAAGGTGTATCACAGTCCAGTGGTGTCCTCTGGAGCTCTGCTCAGTCAACCTCCACCGTTCAGCATCCTGGCACAGAGAGAGCGCTGGCCCATCCAGCTCTCGGGTCCCCAGGCGCCTCCCCTCACCCCGCCTCGTAGGCATGACAGTTGCCAGAGTCTCAATGGAGCTTGGAACTTCCAGATCCAAGCTGGAATGGCTACCCACTACAGGGAAAGTAAAGAGTACATACACACAGGATTAGAGTAAATGAGGGACTAACACAGGGCAAGAAGAGCAAACTGCCATCTCAAGAGGTCTCTGTGTATGGGAGAAAATAATGATGGAAATATTAATTGCATAGGATAAAGTATACTAAACTGTGTTCATATACTGGGAAACCTAAATCAGACTTTTAAACTGTCAACATATAATACTACTTTATAAGCATATAAGAAAATTGGCAAAGTCAATATAAATGTACCATCATGGAAAAATAGGTTAAGTAATAAGGAGAGTCATAGAGGTAAATACTCACAGAGAGACACAAGAGTACTGAAGATTCCTCCTTAGAGAAAACAACAACTTTCAAAAAGCCATGGCATTTTAAGTGTCTATTGTAGCTCATGTCTCCCGGCCTTGTATGTGACAGGATAAATATTAGACCCATGCCCAATGAATCTATTTCCTACTGAATGGTTTTCTCACTCATACTATCCTAGAGCAATCTTAATCATAGAAATTCACCCCCTTTGAGATAAAGTCCCATTATGTAGCTCCAGCTGACCTACAACTCTCTCTGTGGGCCTGACTGTGTCAAACTCACAGACCTCTTCACGCTTCTGCCTCTTGAGTGCTGGGATTAAAGTTATATGCTAAATGCTCAAAAATTCTAAAGAGATCAATTCAAAGGCACTAGCTAGTAATATGAATAGATAAGAAAATACTATAACATCTGTGTTGTCTTCCTAGGAACTATTAAAACCAGTATGGTGGTTTGAATAAGAACAGCCCCATAGACTCATATGTTTGAATGTTTGGCCCATAGAAAGTAGCACTATTAAGAAGTATGGCCTTGTTGGAGTTGGTGTGACCTTGTTGGAGGAAGTGTGTCACTGTGGAGGGCTTTGAGGCCTCATATACACTCAAGCCACACCCAGTGTGTCAATTTCTCCTTCTACTGCCTAAAGATCAAGATGTAAAACTCTCAGCTCCTTCTCCTGAACCATATCTGCTGGTAAGCTGCAATGTCCTGCCATGATGATAATGGACCAAACTTCTAAAACTGTAAGCCAGCCCTACTTAAATTTTTTCCTTTATAAGAGTTACTGTGGCCATGGTTTCTCTTTACATCAATAGAAACCCAAACTAAGATAGCCAGTATTCTTTTCCTTTTTAATACAGGCTTTATTTTATTCTTACAATTTTATGTGTATGGGTGTTTTGCCTGCATGTATTTCTATGCATCTCATGTATGCCTACTGCCCAGGGAGGCCAGAAGAGGACTTCAGACCCACTGGAACTAGAGTTATAGATGGTTGTGAGCCACCATGTGGGTGCTGGGAATCAAATCTGGTCCTCTGAAAGGGCAGCCAGTGCTCTAAATTGCTGAGTCAATTCTCCATCCCCCAGCATTATTTTTTTATTGAGTTTCTAAAATGCTGGGATTGACTGGTATAATTCTTGTGATTAGCCACTTAATATGCTAAATAAGTATTTCAGGTGTAATTAACTTTTCTAATCAGCTGACGTTAACATAAGAAGGCTCTGATGCCGTATTATTCAAGTAATAACATTTCACCCTTAAGAACAGAAAAGAAAGTCAAAAAAAAGCAGATGGACTGGAAGGGACTTAAAGCCTGAGGACTTAATGGGCCAATGCCAGCTACCCAGTGGGAGGGTCACATAAAAGCATGCAGATGGAAATGAACTCTGTCAACATCCTGAAACAATTTTTTTTTCTTTTTTGAGACAGAGTTTCTCTGTGTAGTTTTGGAGCCTGTCCTGAAACTCGCTCTGTAGACCAGGCCAGCCTTGAACTCACAGAGATCTGCCTGCCTCTGCCTCCCTAGTGCTGTGATTAAAGGCATGTGCCACCACTGCCCAGCTATTTTTTTTTTCTTTTTATAACATAATTCCGCTGTGGAAAATCCTTTTGTACACTGTGAAGATTTGTCTCTGTGATTGGTTTAAAAAACAAGCTGATTGGCCAATAGCTGAACAAGATAAAGTTGTGCAGGAAAGCCAAACTGAGAACGATGTGATGAGGAAGGGTGGAGTCAAAGGAGTTGCTAACCAGATAGAGAATGAGTTAGACACACAAAATGAGATAGAGGTAAAGGTCATGAGCCTTGGTGCAGCACAAGGATTAATAGAAATGGGTTAAGTTGTAAGAGTTAGTTAGTAATAAGCCTGAGCTCCTGGCTGAACATTTATAATTTATAGTCAGCTTCTGATCAAGTCATTTGGGAACAGGCAGTTGAAACAGGAAATGTCCAACTACATATGGTGTTCCAACATGTGGCCAAAATTTCCACATAAAACCTGACAAAGCTTAAAAGAGGATTCTAGACACACAAGAATGGAGTCAAGTGTAGCTTCTTAGTAACCATCCTTGCTCTGGTAGGCTCTGTTTGCTGGCAGCAAGCAGAGGTGTGGCAGCTCTTTAAGAGATGGCTTTCTGACTTGGCGTTAGCAGCAAAAACCACACAGCTCTTTTAAGAGTCCCTGATGTCAAACACTTAAATGGAGTTTATGAGCAGCAGATGGCACACTACTCAGTGGCCTCATGGACCCAAAAACTTCCCAGAGTTGGGGTGGTACACATGGTTCCCAGAGTCACAGCTGGCAGTAAACGTACCACTGCCATGTTGAAAAGCTGAGGTGGGTGGAGTCAGATGGGATAAACCCTAAACAGTTTACAATGTGTATAAAAATGTATGTAGGCTTGGGAAAAAAAGAGGAAAAGGAATAGAGACAGTTATATAAAGAAAGAGAAAGTTTTAAAAAAATAAAGTCTTTAAAGAGAAAGTAAAAGTAGTATAAAAAAAATAAGCCCCTCTTCTCTCCCTCTTCTCCACACACGTGTCTCTCCCACAGGCCTGCGCACTCTCTATCCCTTTATCTCTAATAAACTCTTATAAGTGGATTCTGTCATGTTTCGTGACACTTCCTTGCAGGGTAAGAACACAACGCAGCTAAATAACTAACATTTTGGTGCCGAAACCGAGTGGGCACTTCCGGGCGCCCTGCGCCTAGAAACCCGCAAACCGGGTAATCTGCTCCGTACGTGACAGACCGCTCTCCATTCGCCTGAACCGCATCCAAATTGCATCCAACACCGCTTTAACTCGTCTATGTTCAAAAAGTGGCCAAAGTATGCTTTAGAAAATAACAAAAAATGGCCGCCGAGCAGCTCCTTGGATCCTGATATTTTATGGGAGCTATCTAATCACTTTCGGCATTCAGGCAAATGGAAAGAGTTGCTTTCTTCTTTCTCAATGCTAAACTGTCTCTTCTCATTTCCTTCTCTCCTGCTCATATGCTCCTAGCTATACATAAACCAAAGAATTCTCTGACTCCGGAATCTCTGACTCTAGATCTTGCTAAGGAACCAATAATTAAAATTCATGTTCCATCCTCTCTCTCTAACAGAACTCTCTCAGATAGAAAGTAAGCTGGGTTCTTATACATCTAATTCTGCTTCCTTTATTAAACAGTTTCAATATATAACTCAATCTTATAGTCTCACCTTTCATGACTTTCTGAGGAGCTCAGGCGGGTATGGGAGCAGGCTAGGACTCATGCAGACGAAATTCATCAAATTAACCTTTCACACCCCCCAGGAGCTGAGGCGGTTCCTGACCGAGAGCCACACTGGGACTACAACACCCAGAGTGGCTGTCTAGACAGAGATAGGTTTATTACCTGTCTCCTGACAGGCCTCCGTAAGGCTGCCCTAAAACCAGTAAATAGTTCAGGATAAATACGAAAATCTGTCTCTTGTTCCCCAGACCTACCTGACTAAAACTTAAGCATCTGGAGAGCAAGGCTCCTGACCCCACGGGCAAAAGAGTCACCTGTGGCATTTAAAGTGTGCCAGGGAAAAGATAAAAGCCCGAAAACAAAATTGCCAAGTGCTGGCACTCGCTGACTTCCAAAAGCTGTTGGGTCCCTGTTTTAGGTGAAGAAACGGCCACGGGCTAGCGAATGCCCTGCCAGGCCATCAACAACCTTGTTAAAAGTGCCGCCTAGAAAGACAGAGTCAGCTGACTGCCCCCAGGCACCAAGATGCATGGGTACATCAAGCTAAGACCTCCAACAAACCTAGGCTTGGCTACAGACATGGCAGGGAACCCAGAACTCAGCAGGGAAGTGATCCGTTTCTTTCCTTCTGGGCACCAGAGCCACTGACTCAGTCCTAGGAGTTTTGGGATGCCACCTCTCCTTTATTGTTGGGTACAGAGGACAGCCTTACCTGCCTCATCAGACACCACCACTCAATTGTATTTTCAGAGGCATCCCTCTCACACACACATTCTTAGTGGTGCCAAGCTGCCCTGTACCTTTAATGGGGAGGGATCTCCTAGCTAAGGTAGGAGCGTCTATTTCTTTTGCTCCACACATTCGCCTCCTCCCAGACACGCCAGCAGCTCTCCTACTTCTCCTCCTAGCCACTAACTCTACAGACTCCAAATATGCTTTTCATATCCTCCTGTCCCACGCTGCTATTTGGAGGGAGCGTGGACTTCTCACAGCAAAAGGAGGATCCGTGTCTAACTCAGGCCATATAATGGCCATGCTGGAGGCTTCCCACCTCCCCAGGGCTACAGCTCGATTTTACCCATATGCCCACCGTCAGGAAAAGTTAAATATCTCCTCAGGCCAGTTCTAACACCAGGTCTTTTTTCCAAGCCTCCAACTGTTCCAGATAGCCTGTTAACTCCTCTTTTATGTCACCTAAGGTCTATTCTATGGAGCTATGCAGACTGTTCACTGCCTCAGCAGTGTGACAATCCTTGCCCATCTCCAATACACATTGAGGATCAGGTTCTTCTCTTTCCTCCAGGCCAGCGCCCTTTACCCCTTCCCCCTAAGTGGCAGGGACCCTTCAAAGTAATTCTTGTAACCCCCACAGCTGCTAAACTCGAGGGCTTTCCTCACTGGGTCCACCTGTCTCACCTAAAACCTTTTATCTCACCTCCATTCCAGGAAAATCTCTCTTCATATACAGTGAAACAAACAGGGCCTTGTACTCTCAAGCTCTAGAGGACATCAGGATCCACTGCCTTGTCACCAATTCCAGAGGAATAAGGTATCACCCCTCCCTTTCCCAACCAGGGCCACACAGAGCTGGAGGCAAAAAGGACCATCAAAAATATCCAGGCGGTAAGGAATAATGTAATACAACAATTTATCATTGTTCAATACTCAGCAACTGATCACCTGTGTTTCCTAAGTGCTAACCTAATAAGGGAAACAGGTGCCTTAAATGAACTACCTCTAATAAGGCTTGTCTCAGATAAAAATTAAGCAGAGTACTAAGGCCAGATCTACCTCAGGTAAATGTCACATGCCTCTATCTGGACAGGCCAGATCTACCTCAGACAAATGCCAACTCCAAAATAAAATAATAATGATTCTTTCTCTCTAAGCTCTTTCTATATCAACAGTATCTTGTCAAACAGAAGGTCCCCAGCAGCAGCACGGGAGGTCCCCAACCACAGCACGGATGGACAGCTGCAGAACGAGGGGACGGCAGAACATCATTCCAGGATATCCACCATCATCCCCGGACTTCACAAGATACCCCTCATCCCCCCAAGAGCCAACCAACGCCCACTATTCAGCTGGAAGCAGTCTTTGAGAGAAACATCGCCCCCGTACCCAGTCAACCACAATTTTTTTCTTTTTTTAAAAAGGAAAGAGTCAGGAATGAAGGGTTCACAACACGCCCCCACGGTCGCATATACCAGGCAGACACTTCCGCCTAGCCAATTCCAGTCAGGATAGGCATTTCCGGGTCAGGTCGTCTCTCATAACCAGGATACCCGGCGGACCTGGACACCTCCGCCTAGCCAGTTCCAGGTCAAGATAGCCATTTCTTGGCCAAGGCGTCTCGCGTAACCAGGATCCGTGATGTTACATGGCCACGTAAGCGCGCAACGTGACCATGTGATCTACGCACACGCATGGAGTAGTGACGTGACCTGGCCACGCCCCCAGCCGGTTTTAAAGCAGAGCGCCATATTCCCGGTTCTCTCTCCTCTTCCTCTTCTCCACGCACGTGTCTCTCCCACAGGCCTGCGCACTCTCTATCCCTTTATCTCTAATAAACTCTTATAAGCAGAAATTTAAAAAAAAAGCCATGTAAAAATGGAAACCACACAGAGAGTCTGAATTAAATTGTCTTTGGGATTTTTAACTGCACAGAGACATTTAATTGTAAAGGCTGCTCAGTTAAACCAATATGTATATTTTAAAGGTATCTTAACTTCAAAATTTGGATCTAAGGATATGTTGCTTTGGAAAAGAGGCTCTGTTTTTGTTTCCACAGGAAGCAAGAGGCTATGGATTTGTTCCAGGTTAAGATGGATCAGATTTGATCAAGCCAGACCCCATGAACCTTAACAGATGATACCTATCAACAAAGGTTATAACTGGTCTTCCCAGGACTTGACTATTATCTTGAATTTTCTCAGGATTCCCATAAGACTTCCAGCACTCCCTATCAGCAGGAAGTAGCCTAGAAAACTATGCTCACATTTCCAAAACTTGGACTATGGATATTTGTCTTTGTTTAGAGATTGGTTACAAATTGTTATTCATCATAGTCAATATCTTTCTAAAGAAAAAAGAGGATAGGATATAGACATGAAAGATAAAAGGATAGATTATTGGATCTACTTTTAAAGAGTAACAACTTATTTAAAATGTTTTATATTGCTATGGATTTTAGTTTATTGATACAAATTTAAAGTTAATTTTGTTATACTATATATATTTCTACTCTTGTTTAAGGTATTATTTTTATGCAGCTCATTTGAAATTACAATGTATAATTAAGAAATACAGATTAATAACTAGTCATCTATGATAATAAAACTTATAGTCATGTTAATTAAGTTTTCTAGATATATATAGATATATTTCAATTAGGTAGGTAATCTTCAAACACTTCAAAGACCTACAGAATATGGCATTTTAAATGTTTTAAAAACTTAGACTTTCATGGACAATGAGACATGTCTGCTCCTGGCAGCACCAATTACTTCAAGGAGGATGATGGGCATTGAAGAAACTCATTATGGAGTTTGCTTTCTTTGTGGCAAAAGTTAGCCACTGGGCAAAAAAAGTGCCCTTGCATTGACTGATTGACTGTTGTATAAAATGGACATGCAGGACTCATAGGAAGGTGGTCACTGTACTTTGCAAAGCAAAATGGTTCTTCAGGTTCCTGCTTCACAGAGGAAAATGCCAGACATTCTACAGGACACAGAAAAAAGTGACTGAGAGACTCTCGGCCTATGGGCTAAAGATGGATGCCCCAACTTTACAGAGGAACTTTGAATGATTGTCCAGGTTGCCAGCTGTCTCTGTCATTCTAGATTTTTGGAAGTTGCTTACGATTCTCTTCCTGTTTACTTAGATAATATTGTACACTTCTGAGTTCTTTGATGTAGTTGAAGACTATATAGTTATAATTTTCCTTGGTTATGATAAAAGATAAATTAGATATAAAACTTTAGACTCACAAATATAGGATAGATAGAATATTTTCTTTAATTTTGCCAAATACAAATAGACTAGATATTGTAACTATAATTCTTGCTAGATAACTATTTTGTCATATGTAATTTTACTATTTTAAAGTTAAAAACCTTCCTTTTAAATAGAAAGAAAAGGGAAAATGATAGGTGATGTTGCTCTGTATGCTGTGAATTTGTTGCTCTGATTGGTTGATAACAAAAATGCTGATTGGCCAGTAGCCAGGCAGGAAGTGTAGGTGGGATAAAAAGACAAGAAGAATTCTGGGAAAAGGAGTCTGAGTCAGCAGATGCCAGCCTGTTGTCCAGGGAGCAGCATGTAACAGCACACAGGTAAGCCACAGAACATGAGGCGACATATAGATTAACAGAAATGGGCTGAGTTTAAGGACAAGAGCTAGTCAGTAGTTAGCTGGAGCTAATGGCTGAACAATCTTAATTAATATAAGCCTCTGTGTGTTTACTTCGGGGACACGAATGGGAGAGATTTGTCCCCCACTGCCAGCAGGCTGGGACACAGGAAATCTTCCAGCTACAAGTAAGGATGGGGGGGATAGGAAAATTCTGGATTCAGATGGGGATTGAACTCCTGATTGGGCAGGAGTGAGGTAACAGAAGTTTTGTCAAACAGTGATTGGTACTGGTGTTGCTGCAAAGAAATTAGCAACTTATATACAGGCGATGTACACTGTCCTTTATGTTCTGGAGCATCTAGTCCTTGTTTGTCTCAATTCAGATTGGTCTCCTGGTTATTGTAATGGTGAGGCCCAGTCCCAGTACTGTTAGTCTGCAGCCTGTCACTGCTGCACTAATGTTAAGTTAGGACGCTCAGCACTTAATGCTATGAGCTTGCCTCTTAGTAATGTTTTCATTGTGTCCCATAAGTTTGAGTATGCTGTGTATTCACTTTCAATGAATTCTAGGAAGTCTTTTGTTCCCTTTTTTATTTCTGCCTTGACCAATTTTTCATTCTGTGGTGTTCAGTTTCCATGAATTTCTAAGCTTTCTTTTGTTTTTGTTGTTGTTGATATCCAACTTTAATCTATGGTGGTCAGATAGGATGTAGGGTGTTGTTTCAATTTTCTTTTATCTATTGAGACTTGCTTTGTGTCTCACTATGTGATCAGTTTTTGAGCAAGTTCCATGAGCTGCAGAGAATAAGGTAGAGCCTTTTATGTTTGGGTGAATGTTCTCTAAATATCTTGTATGTCCATTTGGTTTATAATGTCTGTTGGCTCTATCACTTCTCTGTTTAGTTTTTACCTAGATGACCTGACCATTGGTGAGAGTGGGGTATCAAAGTCTCCCACTATCAAAGTGTGAGAGTAAATGTGTGATTTAAGCTGTAGTAGTGTTTCTTTTACAAAGGTAGGTGCCCTTGTGTTTGGGGCATAGATGTTAAGAATTGAAATGTCATCTTGGATTTTTCCCTTCATGATTATGTAGTGGCCTTCCCTACCTCTTATGAATATTTTTGGTTTTAAGTCTATTTTGCTAGATATTGAAATGACTACACCAGCTTGTTCCTTAGGTTTATTTGCTTAGAATATCTTTTCCCAACACTTTACCCTGAGAGAATGTGTATCTTTGATACTGAGATGTGTTTCCTGGGGGTGGGCAGCCCTCCCATGTGGGGCAAGACCAGTTATCCTGCTGCAGTGTCCTGCAAGGGGCAAGGCCAGTGAGGGGTGGGCTGGGCTCAGCACTGCCTTGGATTTCAACACACATGGTTCTTATGAATCCCTGTGGAAACACAGGCCATGGACATCATCACAGCCCCAGCTACAGCAGGATCCTGGCCCTCAATAGCAGCTCAGGCCTGGATGTCACCATGACCCCAGTGGCAGCATGGGTCGACCAGATCATCATGGCTCTGTTGGTAGCATATCCCTTAAACGCAAGCATGGTCTTAGGTGACTGTCCAGACCCCAAGTATCTGCACAGCCCTCAGAGGTAACATCAGCTCAGAACCTGGCTGCTGTTGGGCCATGGACCCAGACATGGCTATAGGCAGAAGTCTTGGCCCAGATGGCACCATGGCCCCATGTGGCAGCACAGGCCATCCAGCTCAACATGGCCCCAGTGTTAGCATGGCCCTCAAACACCAACAAGGTCACAAGTTGTGGCCTAGATCCTGGGCATTTGTGTCACCTTTTGTTGTATTATAGGCCATGGACATCAACACAGACACTGGCTATGGTAAGACCATGGCCCCAGATATGATCCCCATCAGCAGCTTGGGCTCAGAT
Source organism: Peromyscus leucopus (assembly GCF_004664715.2). Classification (NCBI taxonomy): domain Eukaryota; kingdom Metazoa; phylum Chordata; class Mammalia; order Rodentia; family Cricetidae; genus Peromyscus; species Peromyscus leucopus. Next base: position 5,920,615 of record NC_051071.1, on the reverse strand, counting down.
ATCACCATGGCCCCAGGTGGCAGAATAGGTCACTCAGATTGGTATAGCCCCCATGCAGAGCAGCCCTCAGACAACATGGCCCTATATGATGGCCCAGACACTGGCATGGCCTTTGATGGTATCAGGAGCCATGGACATCAACATAGACCCTGCTGTGGTAGGGCCACATACCCAGACATGTCCCTCAGCAGCAGCCCTGGCCTGGATGATACTATGGCCCCAGGTGACAATGTATGTCACTCAGATCAGTGTGGCTCAGATGGTAGCATGGTCCTCAGGTGCCAACATGGCCACAGGTTGCAGTCTAGAACCCGGGCATCCCTGTGGCTTTGGTAGCAACATGGGTCATGGAGGTCAACACAGACCCAGGAAGCAGTAGCACCACAGACCCAGACATGGCCCTAGCCAGCAGACCAGGTCAGGACATCAATCTGGGTAACAAGTAAGCCCCCAACATCAACCCATTCCTCACTGGCCTTGCCTCTTCAGATCTACCTCTTTCTACAGCACACAAACAATTCTGCCTCGATTTCTATCCCACTTCTCCACCATATTCTCACCCATCATAATGGCACCAGGTAGGCCTGTGGATGCCTTCAGGCCGCCCAGACAGTAGAACTGTGAAGATCCAGGCTACCCTGTGGGTGTCTTCTACGCTCCTGAGCTTCATGGCATCAGGTAGGTCTGTGGACCCAATATTTCATTTTAACTACCAAAAAAGAGGGGGAAGTGTAAAAGAGGCCAGGGATGTAGCCCCATGGCATAGTGTTTGCCTAACATGTGTGAGCCTCCATATTCAATTTCTAACATCACAAAAAAGAAAAATGAAAAAAAAAAATAAGAGAAATTCATTGAGCCTCCCAATTATGCCAGGTTCTGATATCTTACACTTTGCCAAGCTGTTATACATTGCAGCTCAAAAGATTAGTTAATAAGGCAGCACAGCTGATTCAGTTCACACCGTCTTGGTCATGTGTAGTAGCCAGCATCCATGGCAGAGATACTCAACTCCTTATACAGTCTTCTTTCACTTCAAATAAGATTGATCTGTATGGTACAGAATTTATGAAAAGTGACAATATGTCATTTCCAAGAGTAAACTAAAAAAAAAAAAAAAAAGATGCTCTCCCTCCTGCTTTTCTTGCTTGAGTGCCGTACGGAGAAGCCATTCTATGTAAAAGGATGCTAAAGCTGAGCCACTGAGAGAGTCACAAGGTAAGGACATGAGGTCTCCCAACAGCCAGCACCAACTTTTCAGAGGAGCATGCCACTGAAGTGGGTTCCTCTGCTCCAGCCACACCTTCCAGTGATTGCAATCATGGGATTGATTTTTTAATTTCGATTTTTTTCTTTATTAAGAAATTTTCTACTCACTCCACATACTATCCACAGATCCCCTCTCCCTTCTCCCACCCCCAGCCCTCCTTCCCAAGCCACCCTACATCCCCATATCCCCATATTGAGGTCTCCCATGGGGAGTCAGCAGAGCCTGGCACACTGAGCCTATGCAGGTCCAAGCCCCTTCCCACTGCACCAAGACTGTGCAAGGTGTCACACCACAGGCACCAGATTCCCAGAAGCCTGTCCATAGACCAGGGACAGATCCCGATCTCCCTGCCTGGGTGCCCTCCAAACAGTTTGAGCCAAACAACTGTCTTATGTATTCAGAGGGCCTAGTCCAGTCCCATGGGGGCTCCACAGCCACCAGTCCACAGTTCATGGGCTTCCACTAGTGTGGTTCATCATCTCTGCACTTCCTTCCATCATGATCTCAACATCCCCCGCCTGCAGAATCCCTTCTCTCTCATCAATTGGATTCCTGGAGCTCACCCTGGTGCTGGGCTGTGGATCTCTGCATCTGCCTCCACCAGTCACTGGACAAAGGCTCTATGATGACAGCTAGGTTATTTGCTAGGCTGGTCACTAGAGTAGACCAGTCCAGGCACCCTCTGGAACACTGCCAGCAGATCAAAGTGGGATCATCCTTGTGGATTCCTGAGAGCCTCCCCAGAACCCTGCCTCTTCCTATTTACCATGATGTCCTCACTATCATGGTATCTTCCTCCCTGCCCTCCCACTCTGTCCCTGTTCCAGGTTGACCCATTTCCCTATGTTCTCATCCCCCACTCCTCGACCTCTGCCACCCCCCCACACTCAGTCTGCTCATGTAGATCTCATCTGCTTCTTCACTGGGTCATCCATGTGTCCCTCCTAGGGTCTTTTCCTGTTAGCTAGCCTTGCTGGAGTTGTGGGTTGCAGTCTGGCCATCCCTTCCCTCACACCTAGCATCCACTTATGAGTAAGTACATACAATGTTTGTCCTTCTGAGTCTGGGTTACCTCACTCAAGATGATATTTTTTAGTTCCATCCATTTGCTTGCAAATTTCATGATATCATTTTTTTTTTTACTGCTGAGTAGTACTCCATTGTGTAAATGTACCACATTTTCTTTATCCATTCTTCAGTTGAGGGACATCTAGGTTGTTTCCAGGTTCTGGCTATTACAAATAGTGCTGATATGAACATAGTTGAGCATGTGTCCCTGTGGTAAGATTGAGCACATATGCCCAAGGAATATGCTTGGGTATAACTGGGTCTTGAGGAAGACTTATTCCCAATTTTCTGAGAAACTACCATACTGATTTCCAGAGTGGCTGCACAAGTTTGCATTCCCACCAACAGTGGAGGAGTGTCCCCCTTGCTCCACATCCTCTCCAACATAAGTTGTCTTCAGTGTTTTTTTATCTTAGCCATTCTGACAGATGTAAGATGGTATCTCAGAGTCATTTTGATATGCATTTCCCTGATAACTAAGGATGTTGAGCAATTCCTTAAATGCCTTTTAGCCATTTGAGATTCTTCTGTTGAGAATTCTCTGTTAAGCTCTGTAGCCCATTTTTTAATTGGACTGCTGGGCATTTTGATGTCTAATTTCTTGAGTTCTTTATATATTCTGGATATCAGCCCTCTGTCAGATGTGGGGTTTTTCCCATTCTGTAGGCTGTCATTTGGTCTTATTAACAATGTCCTTTGCTCTACAAAAGCTTCTCAGTTTCAGGAGGTCCCATTTATTAATTGTTGCTCTCAGTGTCTGTGCTACTGGTGTTATATTTAGGAAGTGGTCTCCTGTGCCAATGTGTTCCAGATTACTTCCTACTTTCTCTTCTATCAATTTCAGTGTAACTGGATTTATGTTGAGGTCTTTGATCCACTTGCACTTGAGTTTTATGCATGGCAATGGCAACAGATATGGATCTATTTGCAATCTTCTGCATGTTGACATCCAGTTATGCCAGCACCATTTGTTGAAGATGCTTTCTTTTATCCATGGTACAGTTTTGGCTTCTTTGTCAAAAATCATATGTTCACAGGTGTGTGGATTAATGTCAGGGTCTTCAATTTGATTCCATTGATCCACACATCAGTTTTTATGCCAGTACCAAGCCATTTTTATTACTATAGCTCTATAGCAGAGCTTGAGGTCAGGGATCATGATGCCTCCAGAGGTTGCTTTATTATACAGGATTCTTTTGGCTATCCTAGGTTTATTGTTTTTCCATATGAAGTTAAGTATTGTTCTTTCCAAGTCTTTGAAGAATTGTGTTGGGATTTTGATGGGGATTGCATTAAATCTGTAGATTGCTTTTGGTAGGATTGCCATTTTTACTATGTTGATTATACCTATCCATGAGCATGGGAGATCTTTCCATTTTCTGATTGATCTTCTTCAATTTCTTTCTTCAGAGACTTAAAGTTCTTATCATACAGGTCTTTCACTTACTTAGTTGAGTTACCCCAAGGTATTTTATATTATTTGTGGCTATTGTAAAGGGTGATGTTTCTCTGATTTCTTTCTCAGCTCATTTATCATTTGTATATAGGAGGGCTACTGATTTTTTTTAATTAATCTTGTATCCTGCCACCTTACTGAAGGAGTTTATCAGCTGTAGGAGTTCCCTGGTAGAATTTTTGGGGTCACTTATGTATACTATCATATCGTCTGCAAATAAAGTTTGACTTCTTCCGTTCCAATTTCTATCCCTTTGATCTCCATTTGTTGTCTTATTGCTCTAGCTAGGACTTCAAGTACTATGTTGAATAAGTATGAGGAGAGTGGACAGCCTTGTCTTGTTCCTGATTTTAGTGGAATCGCTTTGAGTTTCTCTCTTCTTTAATTTGATGTTGACTGTCGGCTTGCTGTAAATTGCCTTTATTATGTTTAGGTATGTTCCTTGTATTCCTGATCTCTCTAGAACCTTTATCATGAAGGGGTGTTGAATTTTGTCAAAGGCTTTTTCAGCATCCAATGAGATGATCATGTGGATTTTTTCTTTCAGTTTGTTTATATGGTGTATTACATTGACAGATTTTCATATGTTGAACCATCCTTGCATCCCTGGGATGAAGCCTAACTTGGCCATGGTGAATAATTTTTTTGATGTGTTCCTGGATTCAGTTAGCCAGTATTTTATTGAGTATTTTTGCATCAATGTTCATGAGGGAGATTCGTCTGTAATTCTCTTTCTTTATTGTGTCTTTGTGTGGTTTGGGTATCAGGGTAACTGTAACCTCATAAAAAGAATTTGGTAATGTTCCTTCTGTTTCTGTGGTGTGGAACAATTTGAAGAGTATTGGTATTAGCTCTTCTTTGAAAATCTGGTATAATTTTGTGCTGAAACCATCTGGTGCTGGGCTTTTTTTTTTTTTTTTTTTTTTTTTTTTTTTTTTTTTTTTTTTGCTTGGGAGACTCTTAATGACCATTTCTATTTCCTTAGGGGTTATTGGTTTATTTAAATAGTTTATCTGGTCTTGATTTAACTTTGGTATGGGATGCCTATCCAGAAAATTGTCCATTTATTTCAGATTTTCCAATTTTGTGGAGTACAGGTTTTTTAATTTTGACCTGATGATTCTCTGTATTTCCTCGTCTGTTTTATGTCTCCCTTTCCATTTCTGATTTTGTTAATTTGGATGCTTTCTCTCTCTGCGTTTTGGTTAATTTGGATAAGGGCTTATCTATCTTGTTGATTTTCTCAAAGAACCAACTCTTTGTTTTATTGATTTTTTGTATTGTTCTCTTTGTTTCTATTTTATTGATTTCAGCCCTCAATTTGATTATTTCCTGGCATCTGTTTATCCTGGGTGAGTTTGCTTCTTCTTGTTCTAGAGCTTTCAGGTGTGCTGTTAAGTCACTAGTGTGAGATTTTTCAACTTCTTTATGAATTTTCCTCCTTGCTGCTTTCATGGTGTCCCATAAGTTTGGTTATGTTGTACATTCATTTTCATTGAATTCTAGGAAATCTTTAATTTCTTTCTTTATTTCTTCCTTGACCCATTGGTGATTCAATTGGGCATTATTCAGTTTCCATGAGATTGTAGGCTTTCTGTAATTTTTTGTTGTTGTTGAAATCTAACTTTAAGTCGTGGTGGTCTGATAAGATACAGGAGGTTATTTCAATTTTTTTGTATCTGTTGAGATTTGCTTTGTGACCAAGCATGTGGTCGATTTTGAAGAAAGTTCCATGGGGTGCTAAAAAGAGGTATATTCTTTTGTGTTAGGGTGGAATATTCTGTAGATATCTACTAAGTCTATTTGAATCTTAATGTCTGTTAGTTCCCTTATTTCTCTGTTAAGTTTCTGTCTGGCAGACCTGTCTATTGGTGAGAGTGGGGTGTTGAAGTCTCCCACTACTAGTGTACAGGATTTGATATGGGATTTAAGATTTAGTAATGTTTCTTTTACAAATGTCAATGCTCTTGTATTTGGGGCATAAATATTCAGAATTCAGATTTCATCCTGTCAGATTTTCCCTGTCATAAAAATATAGTGTCCATCCCGATCTCTTTAGATTGATTTTAGTTTGAAGTCTATTTTATTAGATATTAGGATAGCTACACCAGCTTGCTTCTCAAATCCATTTGATTGGAAAGTCTTTTCCCAGCCTTTTATTCTAAGGTAGTGTCTGTCTTTGAAGTTGAGGTGTGTTTCTTGTATGCAGCAAATGGATGGATCTTGTTTCATATCCATTCTGTGTCTTTTTTTATTATTATTATTTATTTTACAATACTATTCAGTTCTACATAATAGCCACAGATTCCCTTGTTCTCTCCCTTCCTGCCCCCCTCCCCTTCCCCCCAGCACACCTTCCATTCCCACCTCCTCCAGATCAAGGTCTCCCCCGAGGACTGGGATCGACCTGATAGACTCAGTCCATAGCCTGTGTCTTTTTATAGGTGAATTGAGACCATTGATATTGATGGATATTAATGATCAGTTATTGTTAATTCCTGTTATTTTTTGGTGGTAGTGTTGTATGTTTCCCTTCTTTGTTATTTGTTGGTATGGGACTATCTTTTGCCTGTGTTTTCATGGGTGTATCTAACTTCCTTAGGTTGGATTTTCCCTTCAAGTACTTTCTGTAGTGCTGGATTTGTGGAGAGATATTGTTTAAATCTGGTTTTATCATGGAATATCTTGTTTACTCCGTCTATGTTGATTGAAAGTTTTGCTGGGTATAATAGTCTGGATTTGCATCCATGGTCTCTTAGTATTTGTATAACATCTGTCCAGGACCTTCTGGCTTTTAGAGTCTCCATTGAGAAGTCAGGTGTTATTCTTATGGGTCTGCCTTTATATGTTACTTGGCCTTTTTCCTTTGCAGCTCTTAATATTTTTCTTTATTCTGTATGTTTAGTGGTTTGATTATTATGTGGCAAGGGAACTTTTTTTTATCCAGTCTATTTGGTGTTCTGTAACCTTCTTGTATTTTTATAGGCATTTCCTTCTTTAGGTTAGGAAAGTTTTCTTCTATGATTTTGTGGAATATATTTTCTGTGCCTTTGAGTTGGTATTCTTCTCCTTCTTCTATCCCTATTATTCTTAGGCTTGGTCTTTTCATGGTGTCCCAAATTTCCTGAACATTTTGGGTCATGACTTTGTTGGCTTTAGTGTTTTCTTTGACTGATGAATCTATTTCCTCTACGGTATCTTCAATGCCAGAGATCCACTCTTCCATCTCTTGCATTCTGTTGGTTGTGCTTGCATCTGTAGTTCTTGTTCATTTACTCAGATTTTCTACTTCCAGCATTCCCTCAGTTTGTGTCTTCTTTATTGTCTCCATTTCAGTTTTGAAATCATGAACTGTTTCCCTCACTTGTTTAATTGCTTTCTCTTGGCTTTCAAGGGATTTGCTGATTTCTTCCCATTTTTTGTTTGACTTTTCCTCAATTTCTTTAAGGGAATTTTTCATTTCCTCTTTAAGATCTCTAATATCTTCTTAAAGTCATTTTTTTGGTAGATATCTTCTGTTTCTTCTGTGTTGGGATGTTCAGGTCTTGTTGATGTAGGTTCTGATGGAGCCATATCAGTTTTTATGTTGTTGACTGTATTTTTGCACTGGTGTCTACCCATCTCTGTCTCCACTTGGTGCAAGCAGTGTCTATGTCTGAGGGAGCCTCTCTTGGTATGATTGATACTCTTGGTCCACTGGGAACTCTTGGTCCAGTCGATGCTGATGGACTCTGTCTCAGGGAGCGGCTAGTAAGCTCTGTCTCAGGGAGTAGCTGCAGTCTTAGTGCGTAGTAGATGGTGGTAGTCTGACCTGTCTTCAGGAGGTCTGCCTGCCAACTGGCCTGAAACTAGGACTGCAATGGGTAGGGGTGTAGGGGTGCAGGGTTGTGCCCCTGGGCCCAAAGCCTGGGGGCTGGGGAGTTTGGGTATGAGGATAAAGACTCACATCTTAGTCCATTCGGGTGATGGCAGTCTCTGTCTCAGGGAACAGTTGCAGTCTCTGAGCAATCATGGGATGTTTTGACTACATCTCAGGAAAGACCCTTACCACACAGCTAAACTGTTCCTGAATCCCCTACTCGTGAATGTATGAGCTACTCTTTGTTGTTTAAACCCACTAACAAAAATTTAAAATAGTTTTTCTACTTTATATTAAGTCAATATTTTTTAAATACTAGCTTCTTGATTTTTAAATTTAATTAGTTTATTTTGAGTTAGAGAATTTAATTCTAGAACAATTAAAATTAATCTGTTTATTTGCTCACAAAAGTTACTAAAGTCTAGGAAAACTGAATCTCTTGCTAACAACAAATAATATTATTAAGCTGTTTTGAAAATGAAAAGTTTAAGCATAGCTTGAAGACAAGATTAAAATTACAGAAAAGAACTTCATTTCTCTCCTACCACATTTTAATCATATCACAGAATACTGGAACTGGTCATATGTGTTAAATAGCTAAATGAAGTTAACTAATGTATAATGAGGGAAGAAACAGCAAATGTCCTTCTAGAAACCTGTGTTGGAAAAATAATTATTTTCTGTTTTTAAAATTCTTCTAACTTAACATAACTGCAATCTGAAAAAAAAAGCACACATACATATATGAAAGGAGAGAGAGCGAAAGACAGACAGAGAGAGAGAGAGAGAGAGAGAGAGAGAGAGAGAGAGAGAGAGAGAGAGAGATGTGTTAGTTAAGGCCCATTTTCTTTTTCTGCAGTGCTGGTGATAGAATACAGGGTCCTGTGTGCAGATATTCTACCCAGGCTACATCCCAGCCTGAGACACCAGGTCTGTTTTGGAGCTGAAGGTAAAAGATTGTCAGAACTGCTGTGAAAGCAACTGTTTCCAATTACATTTATTTTAACAACTGAAATAAGTAAATAAACCAAAAACAGTTTACCATGTTTACCAGGATAGCTCATTAATACTAAGCCATCTGATTAAGATTTATAGGGATACATAATTTAAGAAATAATTTTAATGCTAAAGAATGATTTTAAGTTGTTGAAAATTTGTTTTTATGTAAATTTGGGTATATGCTACACACTACTTTCTTTTTTGTTTCTTGGTGAACTAGTGGGTTTATTGGGCTTGTACTTCAGGAACACGGGTGAGGGGTTATAGGAGCAGGGGCTTCCACATACATATACATGCCCACCTGTACACACATACATAAACATGTACATACATCTCCCCTTAACATTATTTCATATTTTTTTGCCTACTATTGACTTTATTGCCTACTATTTCATAGTGCCATCTTGAATGTTTCCCACAACCCAATATATCTTATAAGACCTTGATCTTATCATAATTTGTGTGTGTGTGTGTGTGTGTGTGTGTGTGTGTGTGTGTGTGTGTTTAGGAAAGTGTGGTACTCAGCTGTGTCCTATGCAGGCTGAGCCCCCAAACCTATGTGTTTGGGAGAGGGTAATGTATTTATATCTCAAAAGCATGGAAAATTTAAAAGAACGCATATTTTTTTTTTGTAGCAATGTAAACACTTTATCCTGCTTCCAGACAAGACACTGTCACATGTTATTTTCAAGGCAGGGAATGCACTGTTAAGGAACAGTCACATAGGACAGGACACAGCAAAGAGAAACTGGAGCAAGTGTTTGACTGCATTTACTCCCCGGGAAACCACAGCTTCTGGCATCCATCCCTGTCTTGAGAATGAAGTCCCTTTCCCTGGGGCACATGATTAGCCTTCTAGAGAGCATTTCACATCCTCATGTCCAAGAGCTCAGTGACACCTAGACCTCCAGCATACCAAAGCATCACTCTGCATACAGGCCTCTGACAAAGCAGTGCATGTGTTTGTAAAGGAACACTTTGTTCTTTTTACCAGGAACTGACTGAGTCAGAGCTGGGGAGATGGCTTATCTGGTGAGGGCACTTGACACCAAAGCTCAGTCTCCGGGACTCCCATGGTAGGAGGAGAGAACTGACTCTCACAGGCTGGCCTCTGGCTTCCACATGCACACTGTGGCACACACTTATTCCCCCGCCCTCCCAATTTCCTGAACCAGAAAATGAGTACATGACATCTTTACATTACAAAGCAACTCAATGAAGACTTAGAGAAAAACAGTTCATTCTTTGAGAAAATGTCTCAAATTCTGGCACCTCAAACGATGTAATTGCTACCCATCTCTTCCTTAAAAGTGGCCCTGTCCAGCTTGTTTCCAGGCTTCCTTGGCGCCCTTGATGCTTTCCTTCTTCACGCATTTCCAGTATTCTTGCACACTCTGCTGCTGCGGCACCCATAAACCTCGATGCATCCTGTTTTTCAATACTCCAAGAAACTCCCCGTGGCTTAGGCACTCATCACCGTCCAAGTCAAAGACCTTGAAGACAGTGTCCAGAAAATTGTTTGAGAGTTCTTGTCCAGTTGCTACTTTCACAGCTCTCTTAAACTCCGCCAGTCTCACAGGGCGATGAGCTAAGCTAAACGTTTGCATGGCGATAGCAAAGTCTTCCAAATGCGTTGTAAAATGGCAAAATGACTTGAACTCATCCAAACTAATGCCCTCTCCTACCAACAACTTTTCTCTCACGTTTTTCCAGTAGATGTCTTTGTTTTCAGTGTTAGTGAAGAAAAGGAGCCACTATGCAAAGTCTTCCTTTCTCATGAAATTCAGACCCTTAGAAAACTGAAGGAATTCCATTTCTTGAACTTCTGTTTGTAAATTTTCCATAAATCTTCGAAATTCTTTATAATGAAGTTTTTTTTCTCCTCTTTTCCCAAAGAAACACACGTGAAGGGTTGTGTTAATTCCAGGCTCTTTCACTGTTGGTTCCTGGTATTCTGTCTTCTTAGTCTTCACTGTCTTGAAGTCATCTTGTTTACTTATGATCTTCTGCAGCTTGACAAACTCCTTTCTTTCAATCATCTCATTGCCATCTGCATCCAGCATTTTAAAAGCAACAAGGAACCCAGTGTGAGGTTTTGTGAGGATTGTAAGTAAGAAAAGATACTCGGTGTATGAAATTATCTCCTTATCACCCAGGTCTCTAAAAAAAGTTGATCCACAGCGTGCTGTTTGGATTCCTGATAGCACATCCTCGATATCTTTTCTTGCCAGCTTCTTGACTAGTGTTTCACGCTCCACTTGTTCAAACATTACTGAGAAGAGGAAGTCTCGGGGTGTCATGTAATATTCTCCTTCATGCTCCAGTGATGAAAACTGCATGAACCGCTGTTTACGTAGAGAAAGTTTCTCTATTGGTCCCAAGTCATTTTTCTGCGCCAGCACCTTAAGGCTGCCCTCGCGCGTGGGTGCTTGCACGCGGCCGTGATGCCACACTGCTCCTGCCAGGGCCACGCCGGCCACAGCCGCTGCCAGAGGTCCGGGACTCGGGACAACTCCTCAGCTGGCCGAGCCCGCGGACTGCAGCCTTCCGCCAAGCCGCCAGCCCAGCGCTTCTCCCCGCCGCGGTCTGCATCTTTGCGGAAGCGCCTGCTTCCACACTACTTTCTTAAACACAAAAGTTCCAAAGAAGTGTTGCCTTGCCTATAAGTCATATATCAAATCTACCCCACACATGCATCATAAAAGATCTCTAATGTTTTCTTCTTTTCTCTTTCACTCAAACCAAGAGTATCAGCACTTGTTACATGACCTGCTCTTGCTGAGGCACACACCACATTAGTTTTTAGGAATGAGTCTAAATACAATGTAACAAAATAACAGCATAAAGGTGACTGACTGAAACGTACTAAATGTTTTCCACTCTATCAAGGAGCCTGGTACCCTCAATCTAAAAAAGAAAAAAGTTAAACAATCAGAACCTAAGTTTTACTCTTTGTTTTGAGTAGAAACAAAGATAAGTAATGGAGAAAAGAGAGGAACAGGACGGGAGAGGCATGAAAAAGAGAATTCATTGTCGAGCACACAAAAGACCCATAATAATAGAGGAGAAACAATGCAGGAATCTGGGTCTTCCTCATCATACCATTATGAAATAAACATTCAGTCTTTGTGATTTTTGTTTAAAGATTTTTTTTTTCCGAATTCTCATCCTTTCTTCATAATGAATCTACATTTGTCTCTGAGGCTTTCATTTAGACTTTTATGATGATTATCTGAATTTCCTAGTAATTTTTTTCTATAGAAAAAAGTGAGAAATCAAAGATCGTTTTGATTTACATGTAACATCCTCCATAACACTATAAAGCCTGCCAGCTCCACACGGGGGTGGGGAACACTGCTGGGTGATACAAAGGAAAGGGCAGATCCAAGCATTTGGAGGCTGAGGCAGGAAGATGAGGAATTCAAGGGCAATTGCAGCTACATAATGAGTCCAAGGTCAGCCTAATATGCACAAGACGGAGCAAGTTCAGGTTCAATTAGCCTGGCACCACCTAAAATGTCCACTATTTGATTATAGTCAGAATTCCCTTGAGGCTAAGGAATTAATCCTAATCTAAAAGGCTTCTGTTACTAAAGTATGAATATTATATTCATGCTAATTTTTCTAATAAGCTAGCTAGCTAATATACCTCTAATGGTGGCTGTATAAGGCCATAGCCAAAGGATGTTCATCCTAAGCATGTAACCTTGAGAATAGATTCAGAACATGAGCCACTGCTGAAAAGCAAATCTGTGGATGGGATCCTTAAAGCTATGTGGGAGCAACTACTGCAGACCACAGAAATATGAAGCAGGAATTCAGCTGACTATAGCAAAAGCTAATACCTGGAAGAAGCAGGGCTCTTCCAGAGGATAAAGCCAAGCCTCAAAGAGTCTTGGTGATACTGTGAAGGCCTAGACTTGACTTTAGAGGCTCTACCTTAGGGAAAGAGCCACCATCTCAGACCACCTGCTGTACTCAGTTCCAGGAAGGACCTCAGGAATGTGTAATGACAACTCAAACAGATATAGAGCAGTACCCTCCTGCAGACATCCTGTAGCTGGAGTTATCTCCAGTTCCACCCGGGCCCACAGCCATTCGGACCCAAATAAACACACAGACCCTTATATTATTTAAACTATTTGGCCTAATGGCTCAGGCTTCTTGCTATCTAGTTATTATATCTTTTTTTTTCTGGTTTTTCGAGACAGGGTTTCTCTAGTTATTATATCTTAACTTAGTCCATTTCTATTCATCTGTAAGTTGTCACATGGCTTGTGGCTTACCGGTACTTTACATCTTACTTCTCATGGTGGTGGTGGCTGGCAGCATCTCCTGACTCAACCCTCCTGTTCCCAGAATTCTCCTCTCTCTTTGTCCCACCTATACTTTCTGCCTGGATACTGACCAATCAGCACTTTATTTATTAATCAACCAGAGCAACACATTCACAGCATACAGATATCCACAGCACTTCCCCTTTTCTTTTTTTCAAAAAGGAAGGTTTTAACTTTAACATAGTAAATTACATAGAACAATTATCAAGCAAGAATTACAGTTATAATATCTAGTCTATTTATAGTACCTAGTCTATTTGTACTTGGCAAAATTAAAGAAGATATCCTATCTAGCCTATATTTATGAGTCTAAGGTTTTATATCTAACTTATCTTTTATCATAACTAAGGAAATTATAACTATCTAGTCTTCAACTATATTGAAGACCTTAGAAGGATACAATATTACCTGAGAAATAGGAGAAGGACGAATGCAACTTTCGGCAGTCTTGAGAGATTGGACAGAGACAGCTGGCAGCCTGGACAGTCATCCAAAGTTCTTCTGTAAAGTTGGGGCATCTGTCTTCAGCCCACAGGCCTAGAGTCTCTCAGTCACTTCTCTATGTCCTGTAGAATGTCTGGGTCTAGTACAATCAATCAAGCAGTCCAGGCAAAAACAGTTTGTTGCCCAAATGGCTATTTTTGCCAAGAAGAAGATAAACTCCATATAGTGTCTTCGATGCCCATCTTCCTCTCTGAAGTAAATCAGTGCTGCCAGGAACAGACATGTCTCACTGTCCAGAAAGTCTAAATTTTTTAAAACATTTTAAATGTCATGTTCTGTGGGTCTTTGAAGTGTTTGAAGATTACCTACCTAATTGAATTATATCTATGTATACCTAGAAAACTTAACATGGCTACAAGTTTGACTATCATAGAAGACTAATTATTAATCTGTATTTTTAATTATCTATTACAATCTAAATGAGTTACATAAACATAATACCTCAAACAAGAGTAGAAATATATATACAGTATAATAAAATTAAGTTTAAACTTGTATCAATAAACTAAAATCCATAGCAATGTAAAATATTTCTAAATAAGTTGATGTTCTCTAAAAGTAGGTTCATTAATCTACCCTTTCATCCTACCACATCTACACTATCCCCTTTTCTTCTATAGAAAGAGATTGCATTTATAATCACCCTGCTTTAAATAAAAACATTGGTTTTTCTCTGTCTCACACCAGAAGGCTCTTCTGATATGGGACAGAAGACTCTCTCAGCCTTCTCTTTTAGCAATATGCTTGGGTTTAGAGAAGGAGTGAGCCAATTCCATCTCCAAACCCAGCTTGCTTTATTTGAGAATTTGGGCATAGCTTCTCTTACTACTTCCTGCAGGATGAGGGTGCTGTATTCTTATGGAGACATAAAGAAAATTTTAGGATTATAGAGTAATACGTAAGGGTGTATTGTCTGAGCCAGTTGCCTTGAAATCGTTCTGGATGTTGGATCATCTGGGCCATGGTGTCATCTGAGACCTTTCAGGGGGTTTTGGCTGGTAAAACCTGATGTATCTTAATCTGGAACAAATCCATAGTCTCTTGCTTTCTGTGGCCTCCTTTCCAAAGCAACATATCCTTACATCAAAATTTTGAAGTCATAGTACCTTTAAAGTATACATATTGGTTTAACTGAGCAGTCTTTACAATCAAATGTCTTTCTGCAGTTAAAAATCTCAAAGACAACACAATCCAGATTCTTTGTGTGATATCCACCTTTGCATGGCTAATTTTTATATTACTTTTACTTTCTCTTTAAAGACTTTATTTTTTAAAACTATTTCTTTATATAACTGCATATATTACTTTTCTGTCCCATATCCGATATCCTGTCTGCAGTTTATAGCCCTTGATGATATCTAGATAATCCTGCTGAGCAGTCCAGATAATCCTGTTCAGTGGGTTGTGGTTCCCCGCCAAAAGTCTAACCCAATGGTTTCAAATGTGGTTTTGCACCCAAAGTCTAGACCTATAGTTTAAAAAAAATCACCTTGCCCGATATCTCTTCTGCCCAATCCCAAGTTGCCAATTCCCAGATTGTGGTTTTTCCCTATAAAAACTCTCTACACCTGGGCTAGTGGCTGCTGCCACATTTCCTTCCATCTGCCATGGTGTGGCCAAGGATGAAACCGAATAAAAGGACCCTTATGTGCTTGCATCGGAAACCGGCTACTTGGTGGTCTCTGGGGCTTTCGAGAAATGGGTACAACAATATTAGCTTTTAAATACATATTAGCCAGTTCCTACAATTATTTTCTTTTGTGCTATGGTAGCTTTCCCAATTAATTCTTCTTCTAAGAACTTTTAACAGTGTATTTTATTTAAGATACCTCTCAACATCCAAGGACAAAATGCAGATAGACAAGCATTCCAGACCACCTGCTAGTCTCCTGAATTAAGGTAAATATCCATATGGAGACCAAGGCCAAGGCCAGGCAGATGTTAGGTACAAACCTTTTCTTCTTGTGTAAATTCAGCTTAACCCTCCTTTAATTCACTCAGAACAAACGGGCTCTCACATACCAGGTGCATTAAGCTGTGACTTCCTAGCTTATAAGGCTTCCTAGCTACTGAGCAGACTTCTGCCCAAGCAGAAAGTGGAGGGGCCAGAGAATTACACATTGCATGTGGATTTAAACTGGACTGGAGAAAGAGGAGGGGAGGTCAATGGTGGAGAACGAAGATGGAAGGAACTTAGATAGAACAATGACAGGACAAGAGAGGAAGGGACAGAGAGGAGCTAATTATGAGAACAGAATTGAAGCTGTGTAGAGAGATTTTAACCTAGAAGAATAAAGTGAATGAATTAATGATTTCAGTGTACTTAGATTCATTCCCTCAGATTATTTCTTGTCGCTGGTGGCATCTCTTCTGAAACCCTGGGGAAAGAGTATTAGAGGCTGGACCCCAATAGTCTTCAGTAAGCAACTGTGTCATGTGAGACACTTGAGATAGCAGAGAATTCAAAACGGCCATTTTCCTTCTTTACACTTTATCTCCTAAACTCTTTCCATTACCAGAGGAAAGGTCATATATTACTATCGAATGTCCCAAAAGACAACACAATGCAATAGTCTAACATATATACTTTCCCATGTTTGAGAATGGGGCTGCTTTAATTTGCTTCCTGCTTTCTGCCTTCAGATACTAATTCTGCATGTTCCTGACTGCTAATCCATGCTGTCCTATGCCAGGTCAGGCAGGAAATATGCACACGTGAGACCATTTCACCTTCAAGTTAGACGGCCATAGTGGGGCAGGAGAATGGTGAGTAGTCAGCCTTCTAAAATGAAAAGCCACAACTTCCCTTATTCAAAGTGTCAAATACACTAATGTTAGGATCAAAACCAGATGGTCAGCCTGTTAAACGATTACTGTTTTTCCTAAGGAAAGTACCCTACACCCTACTTAGCTTTAAAACTCTAATACAATTTTTATCTTGAAGAACAAAAAAGATCTTTTTTTTTAAAGATTTATTTATTTATTTATTATGCATACAATGTTCTGGCTGCATGTGTCCCTGCAGGCCAGAAGAGGGCCCCAGATCTCATTACAGATGGTTGTGAGCCACCATGTGGTTGCTGGGGATTGAACTCAGGACTTCTGGAAGAACCTCTGAGCCATCTCTCCAGCCCCACAAAAAAAGATCTTTAAAGCAAACATTACACACACATACCCATCTACACACACACACACACACACACACACACACACACGCACGCACGCACGCACGCACGCACGCACGCACACGCACACGCACACGCACATGCATATGCACACGCACGCACAAAAAAAAGGACTTACTTGGATGGAAGGAGGGGAGAAATCAGGAAAAGAGAAATAAATTGAAGTTTGTGTAGGCATAAGCAATTTGAATTCTGTACAGAATTCTGCTGTGCTACTCCAGAGCAGAGATGAGACAAAGCCAGGCTTGAAAAAAATTCAGTATTGACGAGAGATCCCAACTTGGCTGGGGCCAGGACTCAGAAGCAGGCCCTTCTCCTTCACCCTGCTTCTTGGAACTGACAGACCAGAAGTTGGCAGCTGCAGATTAAACATCTGTATGAGACAAACTTGAAAGAAGGGCCATACCAAAAGTCAGAAATAAAAAAGTGACAGAGGAAGAAACACAAGGAAAATCCCCCAGGACAACATATCTGGCCACTGGGCAGTTCATACTTGTGCACACTAGAACTTTCTTTCTTTAAAATAAAAATTATTTTCTCATTCCAGAAGCTATCTACTCTTGAGTTTTCATCCATCCTTGAGGGATTTATTGGGGGGCCAGGGGGGAGGGTGAGCCTAATTTCCTGATCTAGGGTTGGAAACCCTAGTGAGAGTTATTGGGCCAACAGGAAGACACAGGTGGTAGGTCTTTCTTTTCTCCTTTCCAAGGAAGTTGGTTTTGCCGCATCATCACCTGAAGGGCCAGCTCACTGCCAGTGCCTCTTAGCAGGAACGCAGTGGCAGCCCCACCGCCACTCTGCGTCACTGCTCAGTCCCTCTACTTAGATTTCTTCCTTCTGATGGCTCTGCAGCCCAGGTCCTCTCATCTTTCTCCCTGGGTGACAGCTCTTCTTACCCCCTACCCCCCAACATCCTGTTTCTACATGAGAGTAGTGAACTAAGTTTGGCCCTAAATATTTACACATTTGGCTTCACATGTATATAGTGACCCTCTTTCTGCTGTCACATGACCTGCTACAATTTTTATGTGGTATGAAAACTGGGGATTTAACAACCACAGAAATGGAGGAACCTGACCCAGAGGCAGAAGACCCTGGAATTTAAGTCCTTGATCAAACAAGGACTAAATCCAAGAGCAGAAAGAATGTCCCTGCAGACAACAAAGATCCTTTACTAAGCTTTTTAACCTTAAAGAAAAGTCCAGAAAACCAACATTTTCATATGTAATTTTTGTGTCTTTCCCTGAAAAACAGTGATGGAATGAGTCAAATCATGAGCAGAGGGTGGATCCAAACACACATCAAAGTGCGGGTTGCTCAGCTGAGCTTTTCAACATTAAAGGAAAATCCAGAAAAGTAGCTTTCATATACAAATTACATTTCCCTCCACTGAACACTGAACTCACAAAATGAATATACAAGGAAATATCAGAATGTTTTGACTTTAAGCTGCCATTATGGATAGACATGTTTCTTCTCTATACTAATGAAGAAACAGCATTCAAACACAATTGAAATTATTTCTGTTCCATTTTTCAAACTGACTTGACAGGAATGTGTCTCTAAAAGATCTTTCTGGAAGCTGAAGGATTTAAGCTGGCTGTTGGACACGGATTCCTGGTGAACTGGGTGAGAGCTCCTTTAAACCAGGGAAAGGCTCCGTAAGTGCGGCAGTGCTGGTTTGACAGCCAAGTGCAGCCTGGATGTGACTCTGCTGCCACCACTCACACCATCAGTGACCTCCTCTCTGAGCCTGTTGAATTTCTCTGCTGTGAAACTGGAGGTGCTATTAACCTCTTTGATGAGATGGCTATGAGAATTAAATTATTGTATAATAAAAGGAAATGATAATAGAAATAATAATTAATAATCACTAAAGTATCTAGCTATTAGCAAGTGCCAGGTAGAGTTCACAAATAATTTAATGTTCACAGTGAGCCTATAAATGACATGCAATACTTGTTGTATTTCACAGGTGCCACTGAATATGAAAGAGAAGGGGGTTGGGGTCACGTACAAGTGTTCTAACACACTATGTGACTTACTGTTACTCTAGCTACTGCTATTCATCATTTGTTAATACATTCCCAGGACCGCACACAAGCCCAAGCTAAGCATTTATTAAGTATCTCTTAACTAGAGAACTTTTTTTTTTTTTTTTCAAGACAGGGTTTCTCTGGCTGTCCTGACTCTGCAGACCAGGCTGGCCTCAAACTCACAGAAATCCACCTGCCTCTGCCTTCCCAAATGCTGGGATTAAAGACATGTGCCACCACTGCCTGGTGGCAACTCAAGAACACTCCTTAGAGCTTTGACAGGCAAAAGATTAAAAAATAAATAAGTCAACTAAGTAAATTTTATTAACATTCACAATACCAAGAAGCATGTTTGTCCTATTTTATTAAATTTGTTTTTATATGTTTGAATAAACTGAAAGTTTAGGTAAAGTACATTCTACTATTCATAAATATCACAAGAAAACTACAGGCCAATATTCTTTATGCATATACATGAGAAAAAAACTCAACAAAGTACTAGAAAAAAAAAACCAGCAACACATAAAATGAATCACACACTGGGACCAAGTGGGATTTACCCCAGAATTGCAGTGTTGTTTAGCAGCTAAAAGTGGATGTGACCATCATGAGTAGCCTCCAAGATATGACATGTATCATTTTGTTATTCTACTAAGAAGCAGATCTGAAACACACAACAGGAGGCCTAGGTGAGTGTAAGAGCCCATCATGAAGATGAGCTGGGCTTGTGTGCCAGAGGAGAGGCGGGGTGTGTCTTTGCTAGGATGTAACAAAGGGAAAGACTTCTAGTGAAAAGTTAGTCACTGGAACTACAGCAGTCATGGTGAGCTTAGTAAACTACAAAAGGACTAGGCACAAACCTTCGACAGACATCAAGTGTACTGCACAGGACGTGACTCTCTGAAAACTTAGGTTGTTAAAGGTGAAGACAATAAATTAGAAAAATCAGCAAGAGTGCAATCTTTCAAATTCCAGTTGACCTTTATCTGCAGTAGTTCTTCTAAGTTGTTTTATGTTCATGATTTCTTTTTTTTTCTTCAAATTTAAAAACGGTTATATTTTTGCACTTTCTAGTATGTGCAAGCAACTGAAAGTCAAACCTACCATAATGAGAGGATTCAAAATGGGCATGCAGAAAATATGAAAGTATTTTGCATTGTAACATTAACTTAACCACAATACAGAGTAAATATTATGTTCTTTCGACATCATAAGAGTAAACTAATGGCTCGGAAACAAGATGTGGGAGCTGACTAAATTAGTGTTTCTATGGAAACATATTTTCAATTTCCTGACCCTTAAGGTTGATTTCAACACTACAGTATGCAATGTTTTCCTTTCTGCTTTTCTTTAGTATAATAGAAATGTTTTATGCAAATCAAAGTTAGTAAAGGCTCTGAAACCAGGAAAGAAAAGTGGGGAAAAACTATATTCTCTCCTAAAAAGTGCAGTCATATGTCATCTATGGTTCATTCCATAACCCAAGTCCTCATCTGACTTGTCTTTATTTTTTTCCCAACAGTTTGCTGGCAGATTCACAAACTCCAAATAAATAGAATTTTTCCACTATCTAATTCAGCATTTGGCAGGAAAACTCAATGATGAATCTCTTCTGCCTCAGAAAAAAAAATGTTTTCTTTTACACATTTCTGTCACTCCATAGTCAAGTACATAGACTAGAGAAATAATGCAAATTTACTATAAGGATTACTTCCACAGTATTTCTCAGGGATAAGTAAAACACAAATTAAATCTCAATATCTAAATGTTAAATAGGGATAGTCAGCTTTTTCCACCATGTACCATGTTGGACATGTTCCAGGCCATCTGAGAAGAAATAATGCAACCTTTCTCACTATGAAGATGATATTTCATTGTATAAACATATACATTTCATTGTATATATGTATATATATATATATGTGTGTGTGTGTGTGTGTGTGTAATGAACCAAGAAAAACCCCTCATAATAGAAGATGGTGCTAGGCACTCACAGCTGCACTTACCTTATTACTTGATCTTTTTCAAATTTTTTAATTATTTAAAAGAATTTCAAATATGAGTACTATATTACATCATTTCAGTCTCCAGCTCCTGTGTCCCCAACTTTCTCTCATATTCACGAACCCTTTAATTATTACTATTTATATATACATTTGTATATAAATACAAACTGTATTAGAGTTGCTCATATGCATGTGTGTTTAGGGCTGACCACTTGGGATTGAATAATCAGGGGTCTCCTCTCAGCAGCCATTAATTGCCTGTAGCTCTTCATCTAGAAGTAATATCTTGAACATCCCTGCCCCCATCACATTGGCATGTTAACTAGTGTTGCCATAGTACTGGCTACCTACCACACACTTTCTGTCATAGGACTTGAGGGAGTCGAGCTGGAACTGACCTGGAAGTGTGCTCCCTAAAAACAAACTCTCATAGCAGCTAAGGTGCTATGTAAGCTGCCAATGGAGAGAAGCAGTCAGTAGTCCAACCCAGCTAAAAAGCCTGTGAACCACAGCAATGAACACCACAGCAAGACAACCCTGAGGGTGCAACATTGGCACTTACATCTTAGGGACAACCAACATCCACCTAATTGGACCTAAGGACTACTCAACAAACAGGAATTCACTCCTAGCACTGTACACCAAGCCAATTACCCGTGATTGGTGAGAGTCTAGTGTCCAGAGGAGGATGCACTACTGCCACTTTGCTAAAGCAGTGTGATTTCCAACTACATTCTTAATATTACTCTTATGCCCACAGATAAGTGCAGTTCTCACGCCTCACTAAGAAGTTTTTGGGGGGGCTGGAGAGATAGCTCAGAGGTTAAGAGCACTGGCTGCTCTTCCAGAGGTCCTGAGTTCAATTCCCAGCCCCCAATTGGTGGCTCACAACCATCTGTAATGAGATCTGACGCCCTCTTCTGGCCTGCAGGCATACATGCAGGCAGAACACTGTATACTTTAAATAAATAAATAAGTAAATAAGTAAGTAAATAAATAAATAAGTAAGTAAATAAATAAATCTGTTTTTTAAAAAAAAAGTTTTTTTAAGCAGCAGCTGGAGAATGTTACAGAAATTCTCAATTGATCAAAATGCCCAGAACAATTGGCCATGGCACAGCCAGCCCCAACTGCTCCACCTACAATACAACCCCAACATGTAGGGCTCAGGAGACATCACAGAGGGAGTGGAGAGACTGTCAGAGTCGGTGGACTATGACACCTGCTGGGGGAGCCTGTCTTCTGTATCTAACAAGGAAGCTGCACCCATGAAACTTGGCTCCTTTTTGAGGCATGAATGTGTCACAAACCACACAAACTTTTAACCAGCTGACATGCAGGACACAGAGTAAAACAACAATGACTGGATTATTTCCCCACTGTGCACAAGTAAATGACAAGGTTTTTTTGGATAATTTTTTTTCTTCTACTTAAGCATAATCCCAGTTAGCCTGTATTATGAAGGCTGCCTTCTATTGCAGACATTTTTGATCTTAGAAGCTTCCTCATTCTCCTTCGGGATGAATGCTGGGGAAGTGACACACAGTGAACCACTCTGCTTCTTCCATGTAGGTGCCTAGGAACAATTTATAATTCCTGCTTGGAAAGCAGCAAATCTGTGTTGTACACAGGCCCTCACTGTGGAATCCATTAGAATTTCTTTTTCAAGCATCATTTTCTATTTATTTGAGGAAACTTGTCCCCAGGGCATTCTTTTAAAGGGAATTATGAACTTACGCTACCTCCAAATTGAGTTTTCCAAAGAGAATTTGATCATGTCACTACCCTACTCAAAAATCTTCAACAATGAACTTTCTTTCTCCACTCCCTGCTGGCTAATGTTCCAGAAGGCTCTCCACAACTTGGTATCAATTAATAGCTGCAACCTCACTTTCTGTCCCTCCTACCCAGATGAGGTAGGGAGAACTTAAAACTCCTTCTCAAGGTGATAAGATATAAACTATGGACCATGAAAAATGTGTATTATACTCCAGTCCATTTTCCAATGGGAATTAAACTAGTTTTTTTTTTCTTCTTCACAATCCCTTGCTGGTTGTATTGATAGATAATTCCCTATATTATTAAACTGAAACAAATCCATATCCAGGCTGGATGATGGGGGAGGACAATGCCTAGAGATCCTGGACCTGAGCTTGAATTCTATATTGGATCACCTCCCTTTATAGGGAGGCTATAAATGCAGAAGAAGTGTTTGGGTGGGAGGAGGATATATATGATGGATGCTGAGTAGCCCACTGCAGAAGGCCCAACATGGGACCCACCCACTCTGGAGTCAACAAGCTGTTTGAGTGGCAGTGACTGGTTTCCCATCTTTAGGAGTGTCCTGAGTTGTCAGTCCTTGTTGTCTTCTACCCTTCAAATGGGCATTGGCTCAGTAACTCCAGCCTCAGCCATTAGTATCTGCCATTTTTCCAGTCACTCTGACTTAGATATGGCATACTCAAAGACAGTCTGAGATGTTTCATTCATTGGCTAATTGAAGCAGCTAGCTTTCTAGACAAAAGCAAGGAATTACATGAGTCAGATATGGTATCTGGCCTCCAAAATGATTCTCAAAGATTCCAGTCTCAACCATAGGCAGATATATAAATTATGATAGATAGACAGATGATAGATGATAGATAGATAGATAGATAGATAGATAGATAGATAGATAGATGAGAGAGACACAGAGAAAGAGAGATTGACAAGGTTGATCTGTAAGGTCAATGGAATAGGAAATATATTTTTTAAAAGAATAGGAAATAAGTGGTAGCATGTCACTACTGAGATTACATTATAATATAACTATTATCCCTGTTTCTTTCTTGTCCTTGCTTTGGGAGAAGTCAGGGGCCCTGCCGTGAAAAACAGTATAGGAAGGCCCACAAGACAAAGAACTGAAGGCTTCACTAAGGACACTAAGTTTGTTTAGGAGTGGATCCTTCAGACCTAATAAGGTCTCTGAAGACCATAGCCTGTCTGACACCTTGAGTACAACCTCCAGAAGATGGTGAAACAGAGCCGTTCAGCTAAGCCATCCCTAGATGCCTCACTCACAGGAATGGAGACAGCAAACTCTTAGTGCTTAAATCTACTAAGACTGGAGGGAACTTGGGCTGGAGAGATGGCTCAGAGCACTGACTGCTCTTCCAGAGGTCGAGTTCAATTCCCAGCAACCGCATGGTGGCTCACAACCATCCATGGTGAGATCTGGTGCCCTCTTCTGGCCTGCAGGTGTATATGCAGACAGAACACTATATACATAAGAAATAAATAAATAAATCTTAAAAAAAAAGAAAGAGAGAGAGAGAGAGAGAGAGAGAAGAGAAGAAGAGAGAAGAAAGAGAGAAGAAAGAAAGAAAGAGAAGAGAGAGAAAGAAAGAAAGAAAGAAAGAAAGAAAGAAAGAAAGAAAGAAAGAAAGAAAGAAAGAAAGAAAGAAAGAAAAACAAAGACTGGAGGGAACTTGTCTCACAAAAAACACACCGGGGAACTGTCTTGCAGCTGAGAGGACCTGCAGGTCAAAGAGAACTGTGAGGACCACAGAAAGATCCACATCACATAATTTTTTTAAAGGCCACTATTTGATAAAGAGCAGGGAGGGAATAGAGAGCAAAAAGAGGATAGAAAGAAGAGCGGGGATAGAGGGCAAGGTATATGGGAAAGTTCGGAACGAGGTAAGGGGTCACTGAAATTATGTAATTGTATTATAATATCAAAAAGTAAAAGAAATAATTTTCAAAAATCCAAATGACAACCTCTGGCCTGTTCTACCTCTAGTTCTCTTCAGTTACCTGGGGGGAAAATGCCTTAAATTGTAGCCTGACCTTTTTTAGACTCTTCAATTCCTCATGTATTTACCATAAAAAGCCATTTATTAAATATTACCACTTGGCTGAATTTATAAGTGTACCGGTCAGAACTCCTTATGAGTAAGTGCCTGGCTTCCTCCCAGGAGATAAGCCGTGACAAGGAAGCAACAACAGGAAAAGAAGGTGAATTGTCGGCTGCTATCATGAGTTTCCTTTTGTGTACACAATGGAGGGCTTTTTTAAAATGCTACTTGGTTCCTAAAAATATCACATCTTAAGCCTTCTGCATATTTGAAAAGGATTAAAATTATTAAGTGAGCTATAGGTACATTATTTTATACTATGTGTATGTACTCTCTACATGAAATATTACATAGGTAATAGGCAGTCTAAATACCCTTACTTCATAAAATGAATACCTTACTTTCTCCTACATCTTAATCCCACTCACCAAATTCCCCTTTCTCATCCACTGGGGATATATCCAATCTCACTTAGAGTCTCATCTTCAGCCCCTCCATCCCTCTCTATAGCTTAGGAATTGTGGCCAGAGCCAGAAACAGAGGAGAGGTGGGTTCCTCCTACCTTTTTCTATTAAGTAGTAGGCTTCTGGTGGGGCTTATAATAAAGAGAAACAGAAGGGAGCAAGAGAATCCTTTCATCTCTGAAGTTGTATTCTCTCTGATTTTGTTGATCATCCTCTGTGTGGTGGGCATTCAAAACTGGTTTTTCCATCTGGTACCTCTGTAAGGATTTTGTTGGGGGCCTCCTTAGGACATGTACTCCTCAGAATACAGTCAATCTGCCTTTGTCTTCTAGTGACCTTCATTTGCTACCCTTGGCATTACCCCATAACCTACTGAGAGAAAATAAACATAATAATTTTAATTGTTATGGAGTTAACTAGTACTAGAAACTCAGCTCAAATCTAGTTACTTTCCATGGTGACCTCTTGACCCCTGGAATGCCCACACATCACCTTGCCACGGGATGGAAAAACTGTTTCTCTCACTTCTGTTGGCCTCATTATCTCACTTCAGTCTACATTCCCTTATTCTCAAAGGCTCTAGATCAGAGGCTGTCAACCTTCCTAGTGCCACAACCCTTTAGCATATTCCCTCATGTTATTAGAGCAGTGGTTCTTAACCTTCCTAATGCTGTGACCCTTCACACTATCTCTCATGTTGTAGTGACCCCCAATCATAAAATTATTCTTGTTGCTAGTTCATAATAGTAATTTTGCTACTGTTACGAATCATAACATAACATAAACATAACAACACACTTTTAAAGATAGAGGTTTGCCAAAGAGGTCTTGACCCACATGTTGAGAACCACTGCACGAGAGTGAGATTAGCTTGTTAAGAAATAAGACATTTTCTTTTTTCAGTCCATCTCTGTAGGTGGTCCTCAGAGCACCCCATCTATGATTCCAAAAAAGTAACCATTGTAGGCCAAAAACATGAGACTCTGACCACATGACTATCTCTCTTTGGCTTGTCAAAGTTTAATGATCTTGGGCATGATTGAGTCTTAGAAGATGATTATGGGAATCATTAGATCCTGAAATTAGCACCTGGCATCCAATATTCAAAAGATGAGGTTTTTGGTGCCTCTTCATCTTAGCTTTGGAGTAGAAAGTTGCCAACTGCTGTGCTAAAATCATTATATAAAAGAAAGCCTGGTGTGGTAAGAAGAGCTGAATTCCTGTCTCCACTAATCATTGTCAGCTGTCCATGTTCAAATTATCTCACTGCACAAAAACAAATAAATAAGGAACACCAATTACTTTATAAGTGAATTTCAGACATATGTATGCTAAGAACATGAGATTGCATTATTTTTACTCAACATTTAGCTTTCATCTATAGAAGAGAATTAAACAAAGAATCAGTTGTGCAACTTTCTTAAATCTTGTTCATAGTCCTCACTTGTCACATATCATGTGTGAAGTCACAGAGCTACAGTGAAGATTTAATGTAAGCACACATGAGGAAGGCTTAACATAGAATAAGCGTTCAACTAACACTAGCCGTCACTGTTATTATTATCTCTGCGGTCTCAGACAAGTCATTTTACTCAGAGTCTCGAACTCCTCACTTCTAACTGATGATAATAATAGAGTTCTGAAGAGCTTATGAAATAATATTATCTGGATACAATTGATATTTTCTTTGAAAATATTACATGTTATCTGTGAAACAAAGGCAATGAAACTTTCAAATTCTTTTTCTTCTCCAGTGCATTAATTGGTTTGGTAAGAAAGAAAATAAAAAATGATTCCTTTTCAACACGGAGTGTTCAAATCTTTAATAAATAAAATCAACAATCAGCCTCATTTTCTCCATGAGATCACAATTTCCACAGAGAAGAGACTTTTCTGCCATAGTTATTCTGATTCTCATCTGTTCCTCCATGTGTTTGTCTTCTCAACACACACATTTCGAGTACCTTCAGATCACTTACAATTGAGAGGAAATGACAAGACTCAATGAAAAACCACCAAACAATCATGATGAAATTTAAACACAGGAGTTACTCCTCAGCATCTAAAATGTAGGGAAGTTTCTTTCTTCCACACCACCACTAAATATGAACAATAATCATACCACAAAGAAATTAACCCCACTCTGGAAATTCCAAATATTATACTCCTTTCCTGTTGAATAAAGGTAAAATAAATTTTAAAACTGAGTATCTTTAAATAATCTATTTAATTGATATTCATTAGTTTGTTGAAAATACCTTGACTGCAACAGCCAGTGGAAATATAAAAGAAATATACATGGAAGTTTCTGTTATCTCAATATATCACAACTTTTTTTCAATCCAAGTAGAAAACTAAAACAAACCTAGGCCAGCAAGGTGGCTCAGCTGGTAAAGGGGCTGGCCACCAAACCTGAGAGCTCAAGTTCAATCCCCAGGACCTCATGGTAGAAGGAAAATACTGACCCCTGCAAGTTGAACTCTGACCTCCATGTGTGTCATTTGACATACACATATACTCACACAGACAGAGAGATCACACACACACACACACACACACACACACACACACTTTTAAAAATCTGAAACAAACTCTATAACATCTGCCTGTAAGAAAAAAAATATGTAGAAACCCGCATGGGCCAGCCTGGGTCCTCCCAGTCCAGACTGGCTGAAAGCATCCACAGGCCCACCCAGCATACTGCAGCACTGGATGGGAAGGTGTCATCGTGATGAGCAAATATATTAGGTGGAGAAATAGGGGAGAAAGAGAAGCAGAATAGTTCATGTGCTGTGGAAAGAGGCAGAACTGAAGAATCAGCGGTGGTGAGGAATGGGCTGATGGGGGTGGCCTGCTTGCCACCTGGGCCCAGGCTGTTACCTAGGGCCATGTCTGGATCCATGGTCCTACCGCAGTGAGGGTAGGTTGTGTTGATGTCTGTGGTTCCTGATACCGTCAAAGGCCATGTAGATGCCCAGGGTCTAGGACACCACCTGGGGCCGTGATGGTGTCTGAGGGCCATGCTGATGCTGGGGCCATGCCTACCTAAGTGGCCTGTGCTGCTGCTGGGGCCATGGTGACATCCAGGCCTGGGCTACTGCTGAGGACCACGTCTGAGTCCATGGCTCTACATCAGCCAAGGTCTGAGGTGATGTCCATGACTGCTGTTACCACCAAGAACTGTCCAGAGGACATAGAGAGTAAACAGGAGGCATAGACAGAAGAGAGGTAAAAAGCCGTAAGGCAAAATGTAGATTAATATAATGGGTTAGTTTAAGTTATAAGAGCTAGTGGAACAAGCCTAAGCTATTGGCCAAGCTTTCATAATTAATAGTAAGTCTTTATGTTGTTTTTTGTGAGCTTGCAGCCCAAAGAAAAATTTGTCTACAAAGGGACAAGCTGAAGCCAGGGCCATACTGATCTGGGTGGCCTGCACTACCGGGCCATGGTGATATCCAGGTCAGAGCTGCTGCTGAGGGCCATGTCTGGGTCTATGGTCCTGCTTCAGCTGATGTCTGTGTTGAAATCCATGGTCCATGTTATCACAGGGGTCCATAGGAACAATGCATATTGAAATCTGAGGACCATGCTGAGCACACCCCGACCACCATTGGCCCTGGGATATCTGGCCCTGCCCCTCACTGGACATTGCAACAAGAGAGATGGCCCCTGCACCTGGGAGAATTGGCCCTACCCCTCACCATGGGAGTGGGACAGCTGACCCTGATGGCATGGGCCTAGGAGAGCTGGCTCCACCCCTTGCCTGAGGGGGCCATCGCAGTGGTCTAGACTGACCAACTCAGCTACCACCCAGACTGACATCCTGGGCCTTGGGTTGGCCCACCCTAACATTTGACACATGAAGGAACTGGTCCTGTGGAACAATAGCTGAAGGATCTCCTGACTCAGGGCAACAGTAGGACACCTGAGAGGAGTTTCGATGAGGATCCAGCGATGGTGTATCAGAGACCAGAGGCCTTGAACCAGACCAACGACTCACTGTAATGAACATTTGTGGGTGGGGCTGATTGGACAAAAGGGTACACTGTGAGACACACCAAAGCTCACAATACCACTAGGAAAAAACGAAGAGGTATTGAAGAGATGGGAAAGACAATAGTTTCTTTGATTGTTTTGTTTTGTTTTTCAATCATTTTGAGGGGGGCGTTCTTTTGGGGGAGATGTTGCAGGGGTGAGGAGTGGATATCGAAGGACTTGAAGGTGAGTGAGATTAGGGTACATGATGTGAATTTCCAAAGAACCAATAAAGAATTATATGTACATATATGAAATAAAATGTATTTGCCTGCTTAAAACATTCACACTCACAGATATTTGTGATTATTACTCTTTGAAGTGGGAAATGATCTTGGGGACAGAATTTGCAAGTGACTTATCAGTCAAGGAAAATATGCATGGAAAGCTGTTCTCTCTATATTTATATGGCCTTTATCATGTGAGAACTTTCCCATGCACTATTTTACCTGATTGTGCAATTCCCTGGGAGAAAAGCACAGCAGGTAAGGAAATCAAGGTCTGGTGAAGGTCAGTGACTTGCTGACAGTGGCAGGGACTAGCAGGATGAAAGGACACCATGGGTCTCCTGATTTCCAGCCCAGTTATCCTCCCACCTTAGCAGGTGGCTTCAGAAATCCACAGAGTTTTCTGAAATCCTGAAAAAAAAAAAGGCTTCATCTGCCCCCCTGCCATCAACCAATGTAAACCATGCATTTTTAATTATGCTTCAATACTTGTATTTATTTATTCACCCATTCAAAGATTGTATGTTAAGGGCATATTATGTGATCATCCTTGTGCTAGTACACGGCACACAGTTGCAAGTAGACATTGTTTCTATTTTCCTGAGGCTTACAATTCCATCATGGGGACAGAAATATGCACATAACTGCACAAGTAAATACATAACTACCAACAATGAAGAATGTTGTTTAGGACCCAGGGATGGCAATACATGTCTTTAATTCCAGCACTCAGGAGTCAGAGGCAAGCAAATTTCTATGAGTCTAATGTCAGCCTGGTCTACAGTCAGTTCTAGACAAGCCAGGGATACACAGAAAGATCCTGTCTCATTAAATAAAAACAAACAAACAAACAAATAAAGCTGTCTAGATTGATTACAGTATGCTAATAGGAAGAACTTACCATAAACATCAGGGAGTGAATATGAAACATCACCACACAAAGAGAGACTCTGACAGACCAGAAGTGTCATATCTATAGAAGACCTGAAGCAAGAAGGAAAACTGGACATTCTTTATGATAGTGGTTTTGATTTAAGCAAAGCAGGCAAAGTCCAGCAGGAAATGTACCAAACTGCTAATGATGTTTTCTTCCTGAGAGGAACTGGTACTTTTGCCATGAATTCCTGAAAGCTCCAGAATTTCTACAATGAAACACATAAGCTTTGTGATGAGAAGTATGAGAGTAGAAAATGTGGCCCAAGACATGGGAGAGCCAGAGGTTAGAGTATAGGGGGACTGGGGCAACAGTGTCTTCTGGCCATGATAGGACCACTGCACACATAAACTCACGGCAGCTGTAGTTACCTGCACAAGATGAAGTGAGCCAACATTGTAACATGGGTGTGGTAGGGCTCACAAGCCTCCCCTCGCTGAAGACCTATTGATAATGATCTGGGAGGTGGGGTAGGCTTTCTTTAAGGGTGTGGCTCCTGGTAGGTCCATCAATGCTCCAAGCGATAGCCCCATACCCATGAGTATATGGGCAACTCAAATTGGACTTAATGGGCTAAAAAAAAGAGGGAGTGTGAAATGAATTTGGTACATTTGTGAAACTTGTGAAGGAGTAAGAAATGGGAGCTGAATCCCAAAGAAGTTAAGGGAAGGAGTGGGAGGTAAAAGTCATCAAAATATACTGTATGCATGTATGAAATTCTCAAAGAATTAATAAAAATACTTTTTGAAAAGAATATAAAATATGATCCAAAAATGTCTTGTTTGAGAAAAGAAAGACACTTAGAACCCTCCCCAATCAGTGCAGCAGTCCAGAAGCAGACTGGAGATAAACCCAACAAAGCACAGCTCTGCTGATTTGAAAGGCCCTGGATTCTCAATGTATAAAGCTGTGGAAGAAAAGGACTGCTTGGAGCCTGCTATGTGACAAGTGTTCTCCTCCCATCGCCGTAACAAGCAAACAATGGTGCCTCATTTCCACAATCTGCTCTGTAACGGCTCCTTTCTCTCACATCAGCTCTATGATATAAAGGCTAGTTTACAAATAAAATCTAAAGAGAGGCCATTAAGTAAGGCAAAAGCTAAAAGTCTCTGATTCCAGAGCAGGATGCAAAATACTGTCACCCTAGTAAAAATAATTGTTTATGTTAAAAATTTCCAGTAAGGGTGGGATAAAATGAGGAAACCTGTATTTGAGTCTTGGTTATGCATTGTCTTTTTTCTTTTTTTGTTTTGTTTTTGTTTGTTTGTTTGTTTGTTTGTTGTTTTTCAAGACAGGGTTTCTCTGTGTAGCTTTGCACCTTTCCTGGATCTTGCTCTGTAGCCCAGGCTGGCCTCGAATTCACAAAGATCCGCCTGCCTCTGCCTCCCAAGTGCTGGGATTAAAGGCGTGCGCCACCACCGCCCGGCCTTTTTCTAAGCACCTCTATCATTTAATGCCTATGCTTAAATCTTTATTAAAACTTTGTTTAGTAAATTCCAACTTTGCTTCAAAGGAAAAAAAGAATTCGAAAAAGGAATGATTATTGCTGCATGTGGGAATGCAGCTCCCACCTTTTGAAGAGTTCTTAGGTTGAGGAGAGAAGAATTAAGAAAGAATAGATAGAAAGAGAGACCTAGACGATGAGAAGAAAGACAGAAACACAGGATAACTTTGGGAGGGCCTCATCCTTTATTGAAAAGAGCTTTTTATAATATGCCAAGGGAGAGGCAAAAGACCTCCCCCTTGCACAATCAAAGCACACCATATAGACAAATGTAGAGCCTTCCAAACACCTGGTAACCATGCCTGTGGTCAAATCATCCCATTATACAGTCTTGCTGGGTAAAGCAAGCCCAGATTCTCTGGCCCTGAGTAAGTTCTCACTAGGAAACCTTGTGGATCTACAGAGCTCCCCCTTCTCAATATTTTAAAGGGCCCTTCCGACCCTTCAGATGGACTATGCCTTTCACCTTAGGTCACCTTCTGCCACTAGACAGCCTTACCCATCACTGAGATACACTTTTCACCATGTGCGCTGTCTTAAGTTGACAGCTAGCAAGAAGAACTTACCTGTCTCTGACTACCAGCCTCTGGCAAGGGAGAGTGCAGAGCTTAACTCTATGCAACCCTGAATCAGGTTCCCACTAAGGTCTTGCAAATAGCTGGAACAATTATAGCAATACTCCTGCTCCTTATGGTTGCTAGGCCTCCTAGTAAAGGAGTAGAGGATGATAAAGATGGAATGGCCTTTTTGAATGGGTCTAAGATGTCTATAGCAGTCTCAGCCACACCAAGCCCTTTTTTAAATCAATAAACTCTTGATGCAACCACATCAAATGAATCAGTAAACTTCTTATAACATTAACAGGTTAACATAATTCTAACAAGTATTACTATGCATAATTACAATTCTTACAAGCTTATATCCAAAAGCAAACTTGCAAAAGAACTATTTACACTTTACAAACCTTAGCAAACAACCAAAAGCAATTTCTTAACACAACTTTTTGCATTTCTTACTCACAAAACATAAGGTACATTAACACAAGCTAACATTAATCCATTCAAGGGACAAGAAAAAAATTTTAATTAAAGAGACTGAGGAATATTAACTCTCCCTTTTCTTTATAATTTTTTAAGCTGCATCTTGAGCCTGGGTAGAAAAAAACAAACTTCTCCATTTCTATACAAAACAGTTCATGAGTCACCACATTTAATAAAGCATATATGCATACACAAAACAATACATAAGTCATCACAGTTGATAGAGTCTATATGCAAAAGTAAATTCAAAATTGTTCTATTGCAATTGAATCACTCCTGTCCATCCCATTTCTTAAGTCTGAAAAGTTCAAAAAGTGAGTTCTAGTACCAGTCTTAAAGTTCCTCTGAGCACTTGAAATCAGGGCCTGGCTCATCAGCTGCCCTGAAGTCCCTGTATAGCAGTCCAAGTCATAATGCCTCTGAAGCAAACAGCTCCAAATATGAGGAGTCCCATGACCAAAACTTTTTTGGAGTTCTCCTAAATGCAACAATTTAGTTCAAACACCAGTTTACTTCAAAGAGGAAGATGGGCATCGAAGACACTCCATATGGAGTTTCTCTTCTTGGCAAAACTGGCCATTTGGGCAAGAAACTGCTCTTGTCTGGACTGCTTGACAGTATGTATAAACTGGACATACAGGACCCATAGGAAGGTGACTACTGAACTTTGTCAAAACAAGACAAGATGGTCCTTCAGGTTCCTGCTTCACAGAAGATACTGCCAGACATTCTGTAAGACACAGAAGAAAGTGACTGATGAACTTTGCCAAAATAGGTGGCACAGTTTTTCAAATTTCCACTTAACTAAAAACTATGCCAGAGGCTCTAGGCCTATAAGCTGAAGATGGACGCCCCAGTGTTACAGAGAACTTTGGGTGACTGTCCAGGTAGTTTGTCATTTCTAGAATTTTGGAAGTTGCTTGCAATATAATTCCTGTTTACTCAGATAATATTATATTATAGTTTTCCTTAGTCATGATAAAAGGTAAATTAGATATTAAACTTTAGATTCACAAAAATAGGAGAGATGATATTCTTTTTAATTTTGCTAAATACAAATAGACTAGATATTATAACTGTAACTCTTGCTTGATAACTGTTCTATTATATGTAATTACTACATTAAAATGTGGTGGTATTCTAATTGTACTGAAATGTGATTTTGATTGTATGTTAATAAATAAAGTTGCTCGGGGGTCAGAGCTATTAGAGCCATAGACAGAGTGTGGCGGTGGTGGCGCATGCCTTTAATCCCATAGATCTCTGTGTGTTCAGGGATACAGCCAGCATTGGAGACATATGCCTTTAAGACCTGGGGGGCTGTACATACAGACAGTGACAAAGGCAGTCACGTGTTTGGGTTTACAACCAATGAGAAGGCAGAATGACTATGAAATGACTTACACACAGGGAAATAGCTCTCTTTCGGGAAGCTAGGATCACCGCAGGAGGAAGGGTGAGATTTTAGCTCTGAGCTCTGATCTCTTGGCTTTCTCTTTTACATTGGTTCTGTGTTTCTTATTTAATAAGACGGTTGGTTACATCTACATTAAAATGTAAACCTTCCTTTTTGATAAGACAGAAAAGGGAAAGTGCTGTGGGATGATCTTTCTGTATGCTGTGAATATGGGTTGCTACTATTGGTTAATAAAGAAGCTGTTTTGGCCTATGGTAAGGAAGGATAAAAGCCAGGGAAATCCAAGAGAGAAATAGGGAGAAGAGGATGGATTCAGGGCAGATGCTAGCCAGTTGCACAAGAAGCAACATATAAGCAGACTAGAAACACCACGGCTGCATAACAAAACATAAGTTAATAGAAACGGTTTAATTTGGGCTGGAGAGATGGCTCAGAGGTTAAGAGCACTGGCTGTTCTTCCAGAGGTCCTGAGTTCAATTCCCAGCAACCACATGGTGGCTCACAACCATCTGTAATGAGATCTGGTGCCCTCTTTTGGCCTGCAGGCAGAACACTGTATACCTAATAAATAAATAAATCTTTAAAAAAAAAAAAGAATCCTTTAAAAAGAAATGGTTTAATTTAAGATGAAAGAGAGAGGTACCAAGAAGCCTGAGCCATAGGCCATACAGTTTGTAATTAATATAAGCCTCTGGGTGT
The DNA here is from genome assembly GCF_004664715.2 of Peromyscus leucopus. Lineage (NCBI taxonomy): Eukaryota > Metazoa > Chordata > Mammalia > Rodentia > Cricetidae > Peromyscus > Peromyscus leucopus. Next base: position 5,885,742 of record NC_051071.1, on the reverse strand, counting down.
TCACTTGGGAGTAAGAGGCTGCAGGACACAGGAAAACTTCCAAGTACAAGCTCTACTTCATCCTTGTCCACCAGTTCTACTTCATCCTTGTGTCCACCAGCTCTACTTCATCCTTGTCCACCAGCTCTACTTCATCCTTGTGTCCACCAGCTCTACTTCATCCTTGTCCACCAGCTCTACTTCATCCTTGTGTCCACCAGCTCTACTTCATCCTTGTCCACCAGCTCTACTTCATTCATCCTTGTGTCTACCAGCTCTACTTCATCCTTATATTCTTTGCCCTGGTACCTGCCAGCTCTAAATGATCTATTTCCAAAGCTTCCTTTGGGCTCATATCTCTGTTATGACCGATGAGAGATATGTTTCTTTTAGATATTTGAAGCAAGTAGAAGAGGTTGGGGATGGGGATACCAAAACACAGGCAGACAGACATATAGTCACAATGAATTGCTACATATTTTATGTAATTCTCAAAGAGTGGAACTCAAGCCTCCAAACATAAAGAAATGAGAAGAACAAAATGCTAATTACCCAGATTTAGCCAATACATGCTGCATGCATATCAATATATCACACTGCGTACCATTAATGAGTATAAATAGTCCATGTTAATAAAAAAAAAAGATGTGCCAGGTGATGGTGGCACACACCTTTAATCCCAGCACTCGGGAGGCAGAAGCAGGTGGATCTCTGTGAGTTCAAGGCCAGCCTGGGCTACAGAGTAAGTTCCAGGAAAGGCTCTAAAGCTACACAGAGAAACCCTGTCTCAAAAAAAAAAAATGCAAACATTTAAAGATTTTTATTAAATAAATGTTATGTTTTTCTCCATGAAAGAAAGAAGTACCCTGTCCCTGACTAGCATTTGTGTAAAGGTATGAAACTTAGCCTGGAGAAAAGTATGCTCTTGACCAATAATAAATTAGTTATTAAATGATACGCAATGAGGGCTGGAGAGATGGATCAGTGGTTTAGATCACTTGTTTCTCTTGCAGAGGACCTGGGTTCAATTCCCAGTCATGTTAACTCACAACCAACTGTGATTCCAGTTCCTGGGGATCCTTTACCCTCTTCTGGCCTCCACAGGTACCAGGCATATATGTGCACACATACATATATGCAGACAAAATAGTTATACATATAAAACAAAATAAATAAATCTTTAACAATTTTAATGATAAACTCTCAGGAGTTTTGAGCACGTACTGCTCTTGGAGAGTACTTGCATTCAGTTCCAGGTCCCATATGCAGCTTACAGTAACCTGTGTCTCCGGACCAAGGAAAGAGATGTCCTCTTCTGTACTCTTCAGGCACCTTTACTCGTATATGCACATTCTCACACAGAGACACACAATTTTGTTTTTATCCTTAATAATAAATAAAGCCTGAGTGTTGTTTTAACTAAGCATCTATCATTCTGTTTTAACAATAAACACTCAGGAACCAGATGCTGGGGTGAAAACCTGGTAGCTCACAGAGGCAAAGAAAGCACCTGGCTGACCGTCTTCCTCTGCTGACATCTCAGAAAGAAAGCCTTTTCCTGTCATCTCAAACAAAACTCCTCAAACTCATCGTCTCTCCCTACTGCTTTCTGTGCATCCCTCTATCCATCTTCCTGACTCCCTTTTACTCTGTTTTTTTCCTGTCAACTGGTTGCTTGCTCTACCTTTTGACCTATGGTTGACTTTATTTAATCCTGTTGACAATATTCAAACAGAAAGCTCTTGGATTAAAGGTGTGTGCGAGGGCTGAGCCACACCACAACTAGAAAGAGGTTTATCCAATAAATAATGCAATCTTGGGATTCACACTGTGATCAAATATCCTGTAACACCTGGGTTCTGAATGTCTTGTACAAGCCAAGTGACTAGCTTGGTGATTTTCCAATTGAAGTATAACCAGAAGCAGTCAGCAAAATTGTTAACATACAAACTGGTAGACCCTGATCCCACAACTGCTGCTTCAACAGGTCTGGGGCAGAGCCCAGACCTGTGCCTCTGACAAGGTCCCAGGGCCTCTGACACTGCTGGTGGAGAACCACGCTTTGGAGTTTTTTTCACATGGTGTGACACAAGTCAGGACTCACAAATGTAAGCACCTAGGGCCACTGCTCTCAAACTGAGAGTTCCTCTCACCCTAGACCCCCACCCCACCCATAACCTCATCCTAAAATAGATAAATGACAGAAGGAAAAAGCATACGCCTCAATCTGCAATAAACAACTGGAGTTGTTTACTGAAAAACAAAATAATTGATTTGGGAGTGGTGGAAGTTTGAATGTGTTTCTTTCTTTTTGAAATTAGTGATTACTTTTTAAAATTTTTACATTTATTTACTTATTGTGTGTATGGACGTGGGTGTGTCACAATGTGCACACAGACATCAGAGGACATCTGTGGAAGTAGGTTCTCTCCTTCAACCCTGTGGATTCCAGAATTGAACTCAGGCTATCAGGTATGGTGATATTTTATTTGTATTCAAATGTTATTTGTATGTTAATAAATAAAGTTGCCCGAGGGTCAGAGCTATTAGCAAGCCATAGGAAAACAGGGCTATGGTGGCTTACACTTGTAATCCCAGCACTTGGTAGGCAGAGCTAGGTAAGTCTCTGTGTGTTCAGGGATACAGCCAGTATTGGATACACATGCCTTTAATCTCAATACCAACCATAGAAGACCTGGAGGTCTATACAGACAGGTCGTGACAAGGTGGTCATGTGATTGGGTTTACAACCAATGAGAAGGCAGAACAGAAACACTATAAAAAGATAGACACACAGGAAGCAGCTCTGGTTCGGAGAGGTAGGAACACCGCAGGAGGAAGGGTAAGGTTTTAGCTCTTAGCTCTGACCTCTTGGCTTTCTTCTTTGCATTGGTTCTGTGTTTCTTTTTTTTTTTTTTTTTTTTTTTTTTGGTTTTTTCGAGACAGGGTTTCTCTGTGTAGCTTTGCGCCTTTCCTGGAACTCACTTGGTAGCCCAGGCTGGCCTCGAACTCACAGAGATCCGCCTGCCTCTGCCTCCCAAGTGCTGGGATTAAAGGCGTGCGCCACCACCGCCTGGCTGGTTCTGTGTTTCTTATTTAATAAGATGGTTGGTTACATCTACAATCAGGCCTAGCTGTTATAAATTATTGTGCTAGGGGGGGGGGACCCTGAGGGTATCCTGGGCATGCAGGGAAACATGTTGGACAGATGCAGTGGTGGGATGGGCAGATGCATGCCATGAGGGCATGGCAGTCACCAGTAATTCACAACCCAGATGCTGCATCTATGTGGAGAGTTTATTATAATAGAGAGATGAAGATAAAGATAGGAGAGAGAGAGGGAGAGAGAAAGAGAGAGAGAGAGAGAGAGAGAACACCTTGTGGGAGGAAAATTAGAAGAGAGAGAGAGAGGATGGGACAAAGTTTTTCCTTAAAGAGAGGCTTTCACATCAGGATGCAGGGCAGTGCCGAGGGATGGGATTTCAAGGGGTGGGTCAGAATAGTAACACTAGCAGTTAGCACCTCACCAGCCCCTAATTACTTCTAACCTGAGAGGAAATCAGAATATATCCATTTGAAACTTTTGGGGTTGCATTGGTGCCAAAATATCTAATTAAATTCACTCATCAATGTAAAGAATAAAAATTTCATTTGTTACAAAAGTCTAAAAAAAAAAAAAAAAAAAACCTGCATGGGTGAAAACTAAAGCACTCATGCGCCCTCTGGTGGGAATTGAGTTCTTCATCGTTCAAAGGCTGCAAAACGCAAAACTTCTAAATCTCACCTAAACAATAAATGAGATTGTTATATTTTTAACACTTTAAAGTCGGTGAGTATTTTGTTTCTTAAAGAAAGAAGATTAATAGATAAGATATATTTGAAAAGTTCAATTATAAAAATAAAAAGAAGCTAAATAAAGCTTGTATTATCATCTGTTGATAATTCTTGCCTAAACCAATTAATATTGTGCTGGCAGAAAATATTTTAACATAAAGTATTAGGAAGCAATTTAGCAATATGTTAACATACAATCACAGAATTATAGTAAAGTCTTGTGACTATCCCATTATTAATATTCTGTTGGTCTCATTTGAAAATGCCTGATTCCCATTTGCTTAGATTTTTGTAAAAGCAGTTTTTAATTTTGTAAAGTTTCCTAATCACCAATCTCTCTAGGTTTAAATCAGACCTAAAGGGTTCAGTTAATATCTTTTTACTTTAAGACTTTATTTTTATTTTATATGTTTGGGTGTTTCGTTAGCATATCTGTCTGTGCACCCCATGTGTGTAGTGCCCTTGGCAGCTGGAAGAGGATGCTGGACCATCTGGAACTGGATCTAGGCAGTTGTGACAGAGTTATACATGTGGATGTTAGGAACCAAACCTGGGTCCTCTGGAAAGGCTGGAAAGTGATCTCTTAACAGCTGATCCATCTCTCCAGTCCTTTTTAAAATTGTTATTTATTATTGTTATTATTATTATTATTTGCATATGATGGCATGTGAATGGAGATAAAAGGACAACAGGTCAGTCTTCTCCCTCCATGTGTGGTCCAGGGATCACAGTCAGATCAGGCATGGCAGTAAGTGGCTTTGCCACTGAGCCATCTCACTCATGACTCCATGTCTTTTCATTTTTAACTAGTAAGACCAGACTAAATCCAGTTCCCAGAACATATCGCTATTTTGCACTTTTCTGCTTTTTTTTTTTTTCATAGATTGATTTTCCCTTTGGTTTCCACTCCTCCCCCAGGGCCTCTGTGCTGCACTGCCCCTAGGGCATCATTTACACAGGACATAATAAGTTCTGCTAGCATGGCCCCTGGCACCTTCAACTTTGTGTTCCTGTGTGGTGAAGTCACACCTGTCATCCAGGCTCACTTCAATGTTCATCTTTCTCCGGAAGCTTCCACAGAAGGCTTCAGCAGCCTGTAAACATGGTTTCTATCACAGGCCTCTAATACCTTTTTGTTTTTCAATTCTGTTTATTTTCTCTTTTCTGTTATCAGAGTTGAGGAGAAAGACTATGACTTCTATTTGTAGACTCAACTCCTAAACCAATGCCTCATATGTTTCAGTGAGTACTAGTATTATAATGTAGATATGATGTGTCCCCAGTAAGTTGACATATGAGGACAGCTTAGTCCCCAACAGAGATAGCATCTATTATTTTAACCTCATGTTATAGGACAGTATTACTAACAAGTACTTCATTTTGTGAGACCAAAACTGACACCACCTCTGCAAACTTCTCAAAGCTAAGACTTCCTGGTATTCCCCTCTTCTTCTTAACCATTACTTAAATCACAAACCAAACCAACTGGGAGGCAATGAGATCATGAGGGTGCTAGCCCCCTCAATGACTTCTGAGCAAATGGGCTGTCAGGAGGGGTCCTGAGATGTGGCTTTGAAGGGAATCTTGTCCTTAGACCCTTCCTTTGCTTTCTCTCTGCTTCCTGGCCACTGTAAGAAGACTGACTGCTCTAACAAATGTCCGGCTGCCATGATATTCTGCTTCTCTTCAAGCCTGAGCAATAGACACCAACTATGAACTGAAACCTCTGAAACTGCGTCAGAACCGCCCTTCCTTGCTTGAGTTGCTTACCCAAGGCATTTTCTCAAAGTGGGACAAAGCTGACTGACATAGTTAGTTACACTGGAATCTTAAGTTCAGGCTTTCAAGGTTGAGTTGCTGGAGGTGAGAAATTCTGGCATCCAGTGCATCTCTTTACATAATTACCATATTTACCATAATTACATAATTACCATGTATATACAAAGTTAAGTGAACCTCATAATCTCCTGATGAGATTGGCCATTTTGATTTTAATACAGTTTTATGAAGTTAAACAAATCACGAAGGCATCCTATGTGAACTGAAGTTCCCAGAAAGGAAAGAAAAAAACTGTTTAAAATGCTACTAGGACAAATGACTTGAGTTTCATCCCTAGAACCCCATAAAAAAAAAACAAGCACCAACAAAGAACACTAGAGCTGTAAAGGAAAACACCAACTCCCCTACAAAGGCAAACACTTCAGCATAACACAAACCTGTCATCAACAACAAGAGCCACAAGAATGTACAATGTAGTATTGCAACACCTGGAAGGAAGGAAACTGCCAAGCAAGATTGCCAAATCTAGCAAAGCTAACAAAAATTAAGTTAGTTCATTACCACCAAACCAAACTGCGGAAGATACAAAAGAAATATGATTAAACAGGCCCGGCGGCAGAGACAAGCAGATGCAGGTAGACCTGAGGCAGCGGCCCACAGAGGTAGACGGGCCGGCGGCGGCGGCGGCGGCCAACAGGGACATACAGGCCCTGCTGCAGCTGGCAGAGACATACAGGCCCGGCAGTGGCCCGCAGAGGTAGACAGGCCCGGCAGTGGTGGCCGGCAGAGACATACAGGCCCGGTGGCAGCCCACAGAGGTAGACAAGCCCGGCGATGGAGACAAGCAGACACAGCTTGGAACAGGGATGCCTCTAACCCCAACACCCGGGGAAGAAGCTATCTCCGTGGGACAGAACCAGAACGAATCTGAACACTCCGTCTGAGGACAACCCAGGGCCCAGCTGCTGATCCTGCAAAACCCAACAACTTGGAGATATTGGTGAGACTACCCCACTCAGCTGAAATCCATCTGGGAGAGGATTCAGATGCCTACAGTTTGAAGTCTGAAGAAACAAGATCAGCTGAGGAGTTGACAAATGAACAAAACATGACCTGGGAACACAGAAGAAGGCACTGCCCAGCCACCAAACCAGATCACCAGAATCATAAGTATATACTTCACCAACTGAGATCAGCTGCCCCTGAAGAAACAGTCCAATAGCACCAATTTAACCAAGAACTCCTACTAAACCAAGACTAAAAATTGGAACAAGAGAGGCACTCTCAGACACAGACACCACCTGCACCACACAGAGGAAGAGATGAGTAGACGCCAGTGCAAAAATACAGGCAACAACATAAAGACCTATATGGCAACATCAGAATGTAGTGATTCTACACCTGCAAGACCTGAACATACCAAGACAGAAGAAACAGAAGAAATCAACCCTAAAAATGACTTTAAGAAGATGATAGAGGCCCTTAAAGAAGAAATAAAACATTCCCTCAAAGAGGAAATAAAAACTTCCCTTAAAGAGGAAATGAAAAACTCCCTTAAAGAGGAAATAAAAACTTCCCTTAAAGAGGAAATGAAAAATTCCATTAAAGAGGAAATAAGAACTTCCTTAAAGAGGAAATGAAAAACTCCATTAAAAAGGAAATAAAAACTTCTCTTAAAGAGGAAATGAAAACCTCCATTAAAGAGGAAATAAAAAAACTCCCTTAAAGAAATGAAAGAGAGAGCTGGGCGGTGGTGGCACACGCCTTTAATCCCAGCACTCGGAAGGCAGAGCCAGGTGGATCTCTGTGAGTTCAAGGCCAGCCTGGTCTCCAAAGTGAGTTCCAGGAAAGGCGCAAAGCTACACAGAGAAACCCTGTCTCGAAAAACCAAAAAGAAAAAAAAAGAAAAGAAAAAACGAACAAAAAATGGGAAGAAATCAAATCAAGCCAAGAAGAACCAATTAAACAGATGAAAGAAACATTCCAAGATCTGAAAAATGAATTTGAGACAATAAAGAAAACACATGCTGAGGGAATGCTGGAAATAGAAATCCTGACTAAAAGAGCAGGAACTACAGAAACAAGCATAACCAACCGATTGCAAGAGATGGAACAGAGAATCTCTGACACTGAAGACACAATAGAGAAAATAGATTTCAGTCAAAGAAAACACTAAAGACAGAAAAAGTCGTAACACAAAACGTCCAGGAAATTTGGGACACCATGAAAAGACCAAACCTAAGAATAATAGGGATAAAAGAAGGAGAAGAATACCAACTCAAAGGCACAGAAAATATATTCAACAAAATCATAGAAGAAAACTTTCCTAACCTAAAGAAAGAAATACCTATGAAGATACAAGAAGCTTACAGAACACTGAATAGGCTGGATCCAAAAAAAAAGTCCCCTCGCCACATAATAATCAAAACACTAAACACACAGAACAAAGAAAAAATATTAAGAGCCGCAAAGGAAAAAGACCAAGTAACATATAAAGGCAAACCTATCAGAATAACACCAGACTACTCAATAGAGACTATGAAAGCTAGAAGATCATGGACAAATCTTATGCAGACACTAAGAGACCACGGATGCCAACACAGACTATTATACCCAGCAAAACTCTCAATCACCATAGGCGGAGTAAACAAAATATTTCAGAATAAAACCAGATTTAATCAATACCTGTCCACAAACCCAGCCCTACAGAAAGCACTAGAAGGGGAAATCCAACCCAAAGAAGCTAAACACATCCATGAAAAATCAAGCAATAGATAATCCTACACCAACATACACCAAAGAAGGACAATACAACACAACCACAAAAAATAACAGGAATTAACAATCACTGGTCATTAATATCCATCAATATCAATGGTCTCAACTCACCTATAAAAAGACAAAGGCTAACAAATAATATAAAATACCTGGGGATAACACTAACTAAAGAAGTGAAGGACCTTTTTGATAAGAACTTTAAATCTCTAAAGAAAGAAATTGAAGAAGATATCAGAAAATGGAAGGATCTCCCATGCTCATGGATAGGTAGGATTAACATAGTAAAAATGGCAATCTTACCAAAAGCAATCTACAGATTCAATGCAATCCCCATCAAAATCCCAACACAATTCTTCACAGACTTGGAAAGAAAAATACTCAACTTTATATGGAAAAACAAAAGACCCAGGATAGCTAAAAGAACACTATACGATAAAGCAACCCTTGGAGGCATCACCATCCCTGACCTCAAACTCTACTATAGAGCTATAGTAATAAAAACAGCTTGGTACTGGTATAAAAACCGACATACGGACCAATGGAATTGAATTGAAGACCCTGACATTAATCCATGCACATATGAACACCTGGTTTTTGACAAAGGAGCCAAAACTATACAATGGAACAAAGAAAGTATCTTCAACAAATGGTGCTGGCATAACTGGATGTCAATATGTAAAAGATTACAAATAGATCCATATCTGTCACCATGCACAAAACTCAAGTCCAAGTGGATCAAAGACCTAAACATAAATCCAGTTACACTAAACTTAATAGAAAAGAAAATAGGAAGCACTCTTGAACGCATTGGCACTGGAGACCATTTCCTAAATAAAACACCAACAGCACAGACCCTGAGCACAACAATTAATAAATGGGACCTCTCGAAACTGAGAAGCTTTTGCAGGGAAAAAGACACAGTCAATAAGACAAAAAGACAGCCAACAGATTGGGAAAAGGTCTTCACCAACCCCACATCTGACAGAGGATTGATCTCCAAAATATATAAAGAACTTAAGAAACTAGACATCAAAGTACTGAACAGTCCAATTAAAAAATGGGCTAAAGAGCTAAACAGAGAATTCACAAAACAAGAACTACAAATGGCTGAAAGACATTTAAAGAAATGCTCAACATCCTTAATCATCAGAGAAATGCAAATCAAAACGACTCTGAGATACCACCTGACACCTGTTAGAATGGCTACCATCAAAAACACCAATGACAACCAATGTTGGAGAGGATGTAGAGCAAAAGGAACACTCCTCCACTGTTGGTGGGAATTTAAACTTGTACAACCACTGTGGAAATCAGTATGGCAGTTTCTCAGAAAATTAGGAATCAACTACCTCAAGACCCAGCCATCCCACTCTTGGGCATATACCCAAGGAATGCTGATTCATACCATAAAGATACATGCTCAGCTATGTTCATAGCAGCACTATTTGTAATAGCCAGAACCTGGAAACAACCTAGATGCCCATCAATGGAAGAATGGATGAAAAAAATGTGGTACATATACACAATGGAGTACTACTCAGCAGAGAAAAACAATGAAAGCATGAAATTTGCGGGCAAATGGATGGAACTAGAAAAAATCATCCTGAGTGAGGTAATCCAAACCCAGAAAGACAGTTATGGTATGTACTCACTCATAGGTGGATTCTAGATTTAAAATAAAGAACAATCAGACCACAACCCATAGAACCATAGAGGCTATATATATAGCATGGAGGTCCCTAGGACGACTGTGGCTTATAATAAATTTCAGTTTTACTCAATTATTGAAAAAAATAGCCAAATGAATGGAAACACATGAACTATGAACCAAAGGCTGAGGGTCCCCCAGCTGGATCAGGCCCTCTGAATAGGTGAGACAGTTGATTGGCTTGATCAGTTTGGGAGGCAACTAGGCAGTGGGACCAAGTCCTGTGCTCATTGCATGAGTTGGCTGTTTGAAACCTGGAGCTTACGCAGGGACATTTGGCTCAGTCTGGGAGGAAGGGACTGGACCTCCCTGGACTGAGTCTACCAGGTTGATCTCAGTCCTCAGGGGAGGACTTGTCCTGGAGGAGGTGGGAATGGAGGGTAGGCTGGGGGTAAGGGGAGGGGGTGGGAGGGGGGAGAATAGGGGAACCCATGACTGATATGTAGAACTGAATGGTATTGTAAAATAATATATATATATATATATATATATATAAAAAAAAAGAGTTACCATGGTCATGGTGACTCTTTACAGCAACAGAAACCCCAAAACTAAAAAAAAAAAAAAAAAAAAAAAAAAAAAAAAAAAAAAAAAAAAAAAAAAAAGAAATCTGCTAAATGGAGAATGGTAACAGACCTTAGAGCAATTAACAAAGTAATTCAGCCAATGGGCTCTCTACAGTCTGGAATTCCTTTGCCTACTCTGTTACCAAAAGGATGGCCTCTCATAGTTATTGATTTAAAAGACTGTTTCTTTTCAATACCCTTACAAGAAAAAGACGAGAAAGATTTGCTTTCACAGTGCCTACTTATAATAATTCTCAACCGGTTAAAAGATTTCAATGGAGGGTCCTCCCACAGGGAATGTTGAATAGCCCAACTCTGTGCCAATATTTTGTACAACAGCCGTTGGAAGTGATAAGTAAAAAATTTCCTAAACCTATAATTTATCATTATATGGATGATATTTTACTAGCTGACTCAAATGCAGATACTTTAGAAAGAATGTTTGAAGAAGTAAAGAAAATTTTGCCTTGCTGGGGATTACAAATTGCTCCTGAAAAGATACAAAGAGGAGATTCCATTAATTATTTAGGATATAAAATAGAGCTACAAAAAAATTAGACCCCAAAAGGTGCAAATTAGGAGATATAAGACTACAGACCCTTAATGGCTTTCAAAGATTATTTGGAGACATTTCTCATCTACGAACTATTGTTGGGATAAAAAATGATGAACTGAATAATTTGTTCAAAACCTTAGAAGGTGACAAGGACTTAAATAGTCCAAGAGAATTATCACCTGAAGCTGAGAAAGAATTGGCCTTGGTAGAAAAGAAAGTACATGAAGGGCACGTGGATCATATTGATCCAAAGCTGGATTGCATTTTGGTTATTTTACCTTCTAGGCATTCTCCTACTGGAATATTAATGCAGAGAGAAGATATTATATTGTAATGGATATTTTTACCAAATAAACCAAATAAAAAATTAAAAACGTATGGGGAAAAAATCTCTGACTTGATTTGGAAAGGAAAATTGAGACTTCATCAATTAGCAGGAATAGACCCAGCAGAAATTGTCATAACTTTAACTAAGGAGGACCTTGAAAAATTATGGACAGAAAGTGAACCTTGGCAAAGAGCTTGCAGTAATTTTTTGGGAGAAATTAACAGCAGATATCCCAAAAGTGATAGAATTGATCTTATAAAGAGAGATGATTGGATCTTGCCTCGAATTGTATGGCAAAAACCCATATCTGGAGTTCATACATTTTATACAGATGCAAACACACAAGGAAAGGCAGGTTACAAATCAGAAAATTTAAGTAAAGTGGTTCAAAGTCCTTATAATTCAGTTCAAAAATCAGAATTGTATGCTATTCTGTTGGTATTAATGGATTTTTCAGAACCTCTCAACATAGTAACTGACTCTCAGTATGCTGAAAGAGTGGTATTACATATTGAGACTGCAGAATTTATCCCTGATGCTTCAGAATTAACTTCACTATTTACTCAATTACAAGATACAATCAGGAAAAGGAGTCATCCTTTATATATAACTCACATTGCATCCCATACTGGTCTGCCAGGCCCTCTAGCACAAGGCAATGATGAGATTGATAAATTATTGATAAGAAATGTGCTCGAGGCCTCAGAATTTCATAAAAAAAAAAACATCATGTCAATAGTAGAGGTTTAAAAAAGGATTTTTCCATAACCTGGCAACAAGCCAAAGAATAGTAAGAATGTCCTACTTGTTCCTTCTACAATCAAATGCCATTACTAGCAGGATGTTACCCAAAGGGTACTCAGAGGAATGAAATCTGGCAGATGGACATGTTTCACGTTGCAGAATTTGGAAAATTGAAATATGTACACCATGCCATCGATACTTATTCAGGATTTCAATGGGCAACTGCTTTGAGTTCTGAAAAAGCTGATTCTGTAATCACTCATTTGCTATAAGTTATGGCCATCATGGGTATACCTGCACAAATCAAAACTGACAATGCTCCATCATATGTCTCTGTTAAAATGAAACAGTTTTTTGCTTATTATAATATAAAGCATATTACAGGTATACCAGATAATCCTACAGGTCAAGCAGTTATAGAAAGATCAAACAGAACTCTAAAGGATATGCTAAATAAATAGAAAGGAGTAACAAAAAAACCCTAGAAATAGACTGCATAATGCTCTATTAACTTTGAATTTTCTCAGTGCCAATGATTCAATTATTATCTTACTAGCTTCTGAATCCGAGACCATTCTCTTTACTGCTGAAGCCAGTCTTTGTAAAAAATCTGTGAAAGATTCTTTTGGGCCTTGCATAACTTTTGTAAATGACTCAGTTTTTTTTCCTGGTTCCTCAACTCTGTCCCATGCATTCAAGGCTGCCATTCGACATAAAATTAGGGTTTGGACATCATATAAACATTGTGTTTGTACTGAAGCATATTAGCCTTCTCCAATAAGCTGATCCTGGCAAACTTATATTACTTTATCCCTCCATACAGGAGCAGCTAAATAGTCATTGTATTGATTAATCAACCAGTTCTTGGAATTCTCCTATATTTGTTATTAAAAAGAAATCTGAAAAATGGAAAATGCTGTCGTGTTTGAGAGTTATAAAGTAACTCAACCAATGGGCTCTTTAGAGCCTGGAATTCCTCTGCCTTCTCTGTTACCTAAAGGATGGTCTATTATAGTTATTGATTTAAAATACTGTTTCTGCCGGGCGTTGGTGGTGCACGCCTTTAATCCCAGCACTTGGGAGGCAGAGCCAGTCAGATCTCTGTGAGTTCGAGGCCAGCCTGGGCTACCAAGTGAGCTCCAGGAAAGGTGCAAAGCTACACAGAAAAACCCTGTCTCAAAAAACCAAAAGAAAAAAAATACTGTTTCTTCACTATTCCTCTACAAGAAAATGATATGGAAAAATTTGCCTTCAAATACTTCAAGACCTACAGAAAATGGCATTTAAAATGTTTTCATAACATAATTATTTTGACATGAGACATGCCTGCTCCTGGTAGCACCTATCTACTCCTGAAAAGATGATGAGCACCAAAGACACACCCCATATGGAGCTTGTTTTCCTTTTGGCAAAACCAGCCTATTGGGCAAGAAACTGCCCTTGCCTCCACTGCTGACAGTAAGTACACCATCCAATCTGGACAAGCAGGACACAAAGAAAAATGACTGCCAAACTTTTCCAAGACAGGATAGAGCAGTCTTTCAAATTTTACTGCTTCTGAAAAAGGTCTGTTAAATATTCTAGGCCTATAAACCAAAGTCGGATGCCCCAATGTTACCGAGAAACCTTGGGTGACTATTATTCCTTGTATTTTTTGGAAGTTGCTTGCTGTACTTCCTTACTCAGACAATATTTTCTGTCTCAGGTCTTTCACTATCTATAGTTACAATTACAGTCATCCCAGATCTTAGCTAAAAACATAACAGACACAAAACTTAGTCTTCAGGAGAAGACAATTATTGGAATAATCTATATATATTTGCCTATTACCTATGGTCTGGACATATAGAATGTGTTTCCTACTTGATAATTGTTCTTGTTATATGTAGTTTCATTTTTAATAGGTTATTTCCTTTCTTCTGGAAAATACTTGATAATAGTTTTTATTGTTTTACCTTTCCTTTCTTCTGGAAAATACTTGATAATAGTTTTTATTGTATATAGGTTAATTATGTTAGGATTAGAACCTTCCTTCTTAGTTAGACAAAATGGGGGAAATGATATGGGAATTACTGACACCAGCCTGCTAGCCAATTGTAAGGAGTGGCTTAGCCCAATGGGCATGGTTTTCTCTGGAGAGATATGACCCAATGAGAAGTGGGGGAGGGGGGGTGCTCTCTCTTGGGCAGTGTACTGCTAGCAGTGAGCCATTGAGAAATGTGGCTGGCAGTTTGGTCCCCATCTCCCTTGGGAACAAAGAGGCAGCAGCAGCTGGATTTGGTGTCAATGTGGCAGCTTCATTCTGTATTATGAATGTACTGTACTGATTTTACCTGTTAATAAATTCTAACTTGATCTCAGACTTCCTTCCCCCTTTACCAAAGTAGTTGATAGATGTACTAAAGATCAGGCAGAAATTAATGAGACAGAGACTACAATGACAAGGCATAGAACCAATCAGAATTGTTTATTCCAAAAAGGTAAATAAGAACTACAGGTCCCCAGGCAATTAAATCAAAAGAAGGGTAGCAAATACCTAAGTTAATAAAATAAATGATAGAAAAGAGGGGATATTACAGTGAATTTCAATGAAATTCAGATAATCAGAAATACTGTGAATACATACATAAAAAAACATGAAAATATGGAAGAAATGGATAAATTCCTAGACACAGATAACATAGCAAAATTAACTCAAGAGAACACAAACAATTTAGAGATCCCTTAACAAGCATGAAGACAGAGAGAGAGAGCAATAAACGATCTCCCAATGTGGTAAAACTCAAGAGCAAATGGATTCAGGATCAATTCTATCAAACCTTTACAGCAACAGTTCTCAACCTGTGGGTTGTGACAGTATGAATCATAGCAGTAGCAAAATTACAGTTATGAAATAGCTACAAAAACAATTTTTTGGATAGGGGTCACCACAACATGAGGAACTTTATTAAAGGGTCACAGCATTAGGAAGGTTGAAAGCCGCTGCTTTATAATAGCTAACACCAATGCTACTTAAATTGTTCTATGAAATAGAAAAGGAAAAAATGATGAAAAATTCATTCTAAAGATTATCAAAGTTGAATATGGAGCCAGCAACAAAACTGTAAAGCAATATACTTGATAAACATAGATGCAACATTTTTTCAGCTTTTTAGCATGTATTTACTTAGTGTGCATGTGTGTGTGTGACCACAGCATGTACATGGAGGTCAGAACTAGTCTTCTCCTTCACCATGTGTGCTTGGGGGACCAAACTTGGTTCATCAGGTTTCTCATCAGGCACTTCTACCCACATAACCATCTCACCAGCCTGACACAAAGATTACTAATAAAATACTGCATGGTGAATTCAAGAACACATTAAAAAGATCATACATCACAATTAAGTTGGTTTCATCTAAGGATGTAAGGCTGGTCCAACATACACAAATCAAATAATGTCATTCAGCGCATAAATAGACTTAAGAGCAAAAATCACTACTAGACATGGTAAGATATGCCTTTAATCCCAGCACTTGGAAGAAGGATCTCTGTGAGTTTGAGGCCTATATAGAAGGTTCCAGGCAGACCAGGAGAACACAGTGAGACCTGGTCTCAAAAATAAAACATTTATAAAAGAACAGAAATCACATAGAAGGCCTTTGACAAAGTTCAACATCTCTTCATGACTAAATCCCTGGGAAAACTAGAAATACAAGGAATATAGCCCAACAAAATAAAGTCTATATACAACAAATCTATAGACAAAATTATCCAAAATGGGGACATACTCAAAGCATTTCATTTAAAATCAGGAACACTGTTTCCATGCTTAATCAATACACCATTCATAGTCTCAGCTAGAGTATTAAGACAAGAAATCAAAATAAAAAGGATTCACATAAGATAGGAAGATGTCAAGGAGTCCCTATACGATAGTTTGAATGTAATTGGCCTCCATAATTTCATGGAGAGTGGCACTATTAGGAGGTGTGGCTTTGTTGGAGTGGATATGGACTTTTTGGAGGAAGTGTGTCACTGTGGGGACAAGCTTTGAGGTTTCTTATGCTCAGGATACCACCCAATGTCTCAGTAGACTTCTTGTTGCCAGCTAGATGTAGGAATCTTAGCTATGTCGCCAGGACCACATCTGCCTGCACATAACCATGCTCCCTGCAATGATGATAATGGGCTGAATCTCTGAAACTGTAAGTGAGCCCCCTCAATTAAATGTTTTCTTATGAGAGTTACCATGTTCATGGTGTCTTTTCACAGCAAGAGAAACCTTAACTAAGACATCCTATTTGCAGAAGACATGATCTAATACTTAAGAACCCTTGAGATTCTTCCAGAAAGTTATTAGATCTGATAAATACTATCATCAAATTAACAGAAGACAGAGTACAAAAATCAATAGCTTTTCTACACAGCAGTAACAAACTTACAAGGGGAAAAGACAGAAAAACAATCCCATTAGCAACTAGGAAGGCTTTAGAGGGGATGACTCTAAAGCTGTGGGCTTCTACTAGCAAATTGAAACTCCATATCAACTCAAGCTCAATCCATCAGAAACCAACTATCTTCTAACGAGAGACTTTCATTTTAAACAATAAAATATTTTCTTTGTCTTCTTTGGGGGAAGGTGTGTGTAGTGATATAATATGTACCCTAATAAAATTTATCTGAAGATCAGGGAACAGAACAAGCCACCAGATTAAACATAGAGGCTAGGCAATGGTGGCACACACCTTTAATCATAGCACTCGAGAGGCAGAGATCCATCTGGATCTTTGTGAATTCAAAGCCAACCTGGACTACATGAGATTGACTCAGTCTAGGAGAGAAAACAGCCAGGCAGTGGTGGCACACACCTTTAATGACAGCACTGGGAAGCACACATGCCTTTAATCACAGGAAGTGATGGCTGGGTGGAGAAAGGTATATAAGTCATGAGGAGACAGGAACTAAAGGCTTTTCGGCAGAAGCGTCCCTTTCAGCTGAAGACCCTTTTCAACCGGAGCTGTTTTGGCTGAGGACTAAGAGGCATTTTGGCTGAGACCCATTCAGGTGAGGACTCAGAGGATTTCAGTCAGAGGATTCATGGAGTTGGTGAGGTGAGATGTGGAAGTGGCTTTTTCCTTTGTCTCTCTGATCTTTCAGTATTTACTCCAATATGTGGTACTGGGTTTTTTGTTATAAAACTGTTTAGCAATTCATGTTACAGGGGGGAGTTGAGACAGTCTCTCTATATAGCTCTTGTATGGCCTGAAACTTAACATATAGACCAGGCTGGCCTTGAACTCACAGAGATCCTCCTGCCTCTGTCTTCAGAGTGCTGGGATTAAAGGTGTGCATCACCATGCAAGATCCGTTTTTGTCTTCTTTTCTTTTTTTATTTATTATGCATACAGTGTTCTGCCTGCATCCCTAATTTCCTTCTTTTCATAAACACCTTACAAAAGTTTTCCCTGGCAGCCTCTCAATAGAACCCCAAGTGATCTGTGATCTGTGCTGCTCACAAACCTTTCCTCAAATAAATCCTTCACAGTTTGAAGGCATCTGAATTCATCTTCAAACACAGCAACCAAGCTTTACAAATAATAAAAACTAAAACCAAAATTTTGCATAAGAAAATACCAGGAAGCTGGAGAGTTATAAGTCTCAGTGCCCAAAGGCTCAGGTTTACAAACAAAAAGACAAGAAAATATTAAGGAGGGGGGAAAATTAGACCAAGTCAAATTAAAGGATCCTTGACAACAGGGTGGGAGAGTACCTCATGATCCCTGTCAGTCTTGTATCTGTGGGTGTTAAGTCCAAGGAAGTCCTTATTTTAAGAGATTAAAATGTAAATGAATTTGCTTAAGAAATAGCTGTGTTTCCTCATGTGCTGGTATCAACTCCACACATGCTTACTGATAATGAGAACGATGGAAAAGCAGGGAGAGAGAGGGAAAGGAGAGCTCTAAAAACAAGAGCTACAAAATATGGATGCTCAAACAAAATTATTTTGAATTTAACAACTTTTTTAAAAATATATGAAAGGAAGGATGAAAGAAACCACGGGTCTGCCCAGGACAATTAGAACCAGGTGGATGAAAGAGACCCACATGCCTCCCTGAGGCTGTTTGCCCTGGGAGGGCAGAAGAAACCACCAGCCTACTTGGCACCTTGTGGAACCAGGCAGTCAGGCACCATTGTGAGCAAATATATGGTGAGGTATGGGAGAAAGAGAGGCAGAATGGTTCATTCCTGTGGAGAGAGGCAGATCTAAAGAGGCAAAGGTGGTGAGGAGCCTGCTGAAGTGGATGGCCTGCTTACCACCCAGGCTACTGCAGCTGTGGTCTGTGTTGATGTCCATAGCTCCTGTTATCACTGAAAATTGTGAGGATAGGGCTGCAGAGAATTGGCCCTGCCCCTTACTGGCTGCAGCACTAGGGAGAGCTGGCCCTGCCTTCAACTGGGCAGCACAGTGGAACATCTGGTGGTGTGGGTGTGGGTGAGCTGGACCCCAAGGGTCTAAGAACAGAACTGGCCCTGCTCCTCGCTGCCTGCTGCACTGGGTGAGCTAGCTGGGCAGTGTTAGAGAGCTCCCCCTGGTGGTGAGGATGAGGGACAGCTAGAAGGCTGACCAACCCAGCTACCGCCCAGGCCCAGAACCATGGCTATGAGTTGGCCCACCCCAACATTCATCCCATCTATGAATTTGTGGAGCATGTGAAGGGGCCATTCCTACAGATCCAAAGCTGCAGGATCTCCATGACACAGGCCACAACAGGATATTCAAGAGCATTTTCAGTGGGGACCTACATCAACAGTATAGCAAAGCCAGAGATTTCAAACCAGACCAATGAATCATTGCAATAAACACTTCCAAGTAAGTATGTATTGACTAAAATGCATAGTGTGTGTCTCATTGTGTCATACTACAGCTTCGATGACAAATTTTTTTCTTTTAAATTTATTATATTTTATTTTGGAGAGGAGGTTGCAAGGGCAAAGGGCAGATACAAAGGGACAGGGAGATGAGATCAGGATGCAGGATGTGAAATCCAAAAAGAATCAATAAAAAGTTTAAAATATATATATGAAAGGCTAAAAATACAATCAAATAGTAAAGTTAATATTATTGCTCAATTTTAAAGCCTTCTTATTACATTTATTTGTTATAGAATATTATTTTCAGATGTGTTACATTTGTTTATGCTGTGGAACATTTGTTTTAATGATGCAAAGATGTGTTGTATTTGCTTATGTTGCATTTGTTTAACTCTGTGAAGCTGTGTTACTTTGCCTGTCTAAAACACCTGATATTTAGCTAATGAAGAGCTGAATGGCCAATAGTGAGGTGGAGCTGACAGGCAGAGAGAATAAATAGGAGGAGAACTCTGGGAGGAGGAAGGAAAAAAGAGCAAGAGAACAAGAAGGAGAAGGACATCAGGGGCCAGCCACCCAGTCATACAGCCATACATGGAATAAGAAGGAAAGAAAAGATATACAGAAATAGAGAAAGGTAAATGCCCAGAGGCAAAAGGTAGATGGGATAAATTAAAGTTAAGAAAAGCTAAGGCCAGGCATTTATAAGAAATAATAATTCTCTGTGTGTGCTTATTTGGGAGCTGGATGGGGGGCCCCACAAAAGAGTAAAAAGAACAAACACAACCAACAACATTTTGGTGTGCCAACATGGGCTGCATTTTCATGTAAGGTCTGAGAGAGCTGGAAAAAGAAAAGAAAAGAAAAAGGACACAGCTCCTTTAACTACTAAATAAAAATGGCATGCTAAGTAAAAACCGCTTGGGGCAACACAGGTACCAGTTTCCTACAGCTAGGAAGGTTGAGTGCAGTTCCTCTTCACACACCCCTAAGCAGGCCATGAGCCTTAGGTTTCAATTTCATGACCTGAGAGCAACGCAGAGCCAGCTGATAGAGCCACATGGAGAATCCAGGTGTAGCTTAGCAATCTAAATTTTGCTTATGCAGTCAAAAAGACTTTGGATATGCAGTAAAAGAGGTCCAGAGAGAAATAACCTCTAAACAGGTTCCAGTGTGTTTTACAGTATATAAGTGTAAGAAAAAAAATATGGGTACAGACAGTCATAAAAAGAAATAAATAGCTGAAAAGTAGAAGTCTTTAAAGAGAGAATATAAAAAAAAGAATAAGCCATATAGAGATGGGAAAAACACAGGGAGTCTGGATCCTGTGTGTTATTGTGTTGATTTTTAATTTTTTTGTGACTGATGGGCAAGAGACAGTTGCTGAGAGACATAAAATTATGAGCAGGACTACAAAATTGAACCAACCTATATACTTTAGGAATGCCTTAACTTTAAAAAAAAAAGAAGTCAAAAAATGTATTTTTCAAATGGAAATTTTTAAAAATGCTTTGGAGTTTTGTTCCTACAGGAGACTAGAGGCTGTGGATTCCTTCAGGAATAATATGGATCAGGTTTGATCAAGGGAGACCTCCTGAAACTTGACAGGTGATTATCTATCAGCAAAGATTACTGCTGGTCTTCCCGGGACTTGGTCATTATCTTGAAATTTTCTCAGGGACCCCTGGGGATGCCCTCAGCCATGGACAGCAGGAAGCAGGTTGGAGAACATGATGCCCACATTCCCAAGAGGGGTGTGGGAGGCTTTTGGTTAAGTGGTGTATCATGCATGTTTGTAATATTTAGGGGAATATAGGAATATAAGATAAAAAGACAACTATTAATCTCAGATATTGTGCATTGGCATGGATTTTTTATTGATACAAATTTAAAGTTACTTTTGCTATACTGTATATATGTTTCAACTCTTCTTTGGGGTATAATGCTTATGCAGCTCATTTAAAAATGCAATGTCTGAATAAGAAATGAGGTTAGTAGTTAGTCTATAATAATCAAACTTATAATCATATTAGTTATGTTTTCTAGGTTAAATAGATATGTTTTAGACAGGTAAATTGTCTTCAAATACTTCAAAGAGCTATAGAATATGGCATTTAAAATGTTTTATTAACGTAAGGTTTTTCATGATAATGAGACACATCTGCTCCTGGCATCACCAATTTACTTCAGAGAAGATGAGCATTAAAGAAACTCCTTATGGAGTGTGCTTTCATTATGGCAAGGTTAGCCATTTGGGCAAGAAATTTCTATTGCTTTGATTCCTTGACAGTATGCTATGTAAACTGAACATGCAGGACGCACAGGAAAGTGACTGCTGAACTTTGCCACAACAAGATGGGATGATCCTTCAGGGTTCCTGCTTCATTGAAGAGTCTGCCAGAAATTCTGCAGAACACAAAGGAAAGCAACTGATAAACATTGCCAATACAATGCAGGAAAGTCCTTCAAATCTCCTACTTCACTGAAAAAAATCTGCACACACTCTAGGCCTGTAGGCTGAAGACAGGTGACCCAACATTTCACAGGTACTTAGGGTGACTGTCCAGGCAGCAAGATGTCTCTGTTGTTAGGTAATATTACACCCTTTGACAGAAATGAAGACTGGGTAGTTAGAGTTGCAGTTTTCCTTAGTTATGATAGAAGGTAAATTAGGTATACAACTTTAGAATAGATAATGGAGTATTTTCTCAGAATTTGATAAATACAAATGGACTGAATATTATAAATGTAATTTGTACTTGATAACTGTTTTGTGTGTATAGTTTTACTATGTTAAAATTAAAACCTTTTTATTCAGACAAAATGGGAAAAATGTTACAGAATATTATTTTAGATGTGTTACATTTTTTAATGTTACAAAGATGTGTTGTATTTGTTTATGTTGCATTTGTTTAACTCTGTGAAGTTGTGTTACTTTGCCTGTCTAAAACACCTGATGTTTAGCTAATAAAGAGCTGAATGGCCAATAGTGAGGCAGGAGAAAGGAGAAAGAGAGTAAATAGAAGAAGTCTGGGAGGAGGAAGGAAAAAAGAACAAGAGAACAAGAAGGAGAAGGACATCAGGGGCCAGTTACCCAGCCAGACATAGAATAAAAAGGAAAGAAAAGATACACAAAAATAGAGAAAGGTAAATGCCCAGAGGCAAAAGGTAGATGGGATGTTGGGGTCCACAGAGATTTTCTAGTGAGATCTGAGCTTGTTTTACACAGCAGGGCTGCATTATGGGATGGCTTGACCATGTGTGTGGTTACCAGGTGTTTGGAATGTTCTACACTTGGCTGTGCAGGGGGTTGTGGGGGCAGTTATTGGTGAAATTATTAAGGCCACTCCACATAGTTAAAAGGGAGGTTTATTTAGTGGTGTAACTTACAAGTGAAGGGATAGGTAGGTTGCAGGGTCTGGGAAAGGTGTGTCGCAGTCCAGCGGTGTTCTCTGAAGAACTCTGCTTGGTCTACATCAGCATCCAGGGTCCAGGAACCAAGAGAGCCACTGCATCTAGAACTCAGGTCTTCAGCATCCTCTCTCAGCCCTGCCTTGTAGGCATGACCATTAGCGAAGCCTCAATGGGGGTTGGAACTTCCAGGTCAAAGCTGTAATGGTTACCCACTACATCTCCCCCTTTTGTCTAAATAGGAAAGTTCTAATCTAATACATGACTATATACAAAGGAAGGTTATAAAATATTGTCCAGGAGTAATGAGGGATAATGACCTAGATGAGATGAAACTACAACCAATGTGAACAATATCAAGCAAGAAACACATAATAAAATCCAGAAAAGTCTAGAGCGTGGATAAATGGCATGTTACAAAGATCATTCCAAAAGGTGTCCTATCCTAAAGAACCTGAATCTAATATTTAATATGTTTTATATAAGATACATTATATATATAATAAGTTGTAACTTTAACTGTTAGTCTTAAATTCCATCAAAGACCTGAGAAGGAATATAATGGTACCTGAGAAATGAAAGATGGATGCAAGCAACTTTTGGGAATCTTGCAAGAGTAGACAGAGACAGCTGGCAGCCTGTACAGTCACCTAATGTTTCTCAGCATTCATTGGTATGGCAGATTCAAGACATTCAGGCAGGAATTCTGAAAGACCATCTTACCCTGTCTTGGCAGAGTTTAGAGGTCACTTTTCCTTGTGTCCCGCTTGTCCAGAAGGACAGCACTCGTATTGTCAGCAGTTGAGGCAAGGGCAGTTCTTTGCCCAATAGGTCATTTTGTGTCAAGAACACAATCTTCCAAATGGAAACGTCTTAGAAACCCAACATTCTCTACAGACCTAGAGACCCATTACAGGTGGTCTTTTGCTCCACCCCTTGTCATTTCTATAAATAGCCCTTTAGAAGGGAAAGAAGGGGCTGGTGAGTTTTGACTCAGGCCCTCTCGAGGCTATCCTGTGTTTCTGTTTCTCTCCTCTATATTTCTATCTAAATATTTCTCACTTCTCCCTCCTCAAGAGTACCTTGGGAGAAAAAGTGGGAGCAAGTCTCCCACAATAGGATAATTTAAAGTTAAGAAAAGCTGGCTACAAACAAGCCAAGCTAAAGCCAGGCATAAGTCTCTGTGTGTAATTTATTTGGGAACTCGGTGGTCTCCCCCTCCCAAAAGAGCAAAAGAGCAAAAACAACCAACTATGGGGGGCCTGCTCCCACTCTCCCCACCCCGGTACTCTTGAGCAGGGAGAAGTGAGAAATATTTAGATAGAAATATAGAGGAGAGAGACAGATAGAAACACAGGATAGCTTCAGGAGGACCTGGATCAAAACTCACTGACCCCTTCTACTAAAGGGCTATTTATAGAAATGCCAAGGGGTGGAGCAAAAGATCTTCCCCCATCACAGCTAAGCGCAGAACATTCAAAACACCTGGCAACCACACACATGGTCAAGCCATCCCTAATGCAGCCCTGCTACGTAAAGCAAGCTCAGATCTCACTAGGAAACCACTATGGACCCCAACAACCAACAACATTTATTTATTTGTTATTTATGGAGTATGGTTGTGGGTATTTGTGTAGCATTATTCTACAAGATTGAAACAGTCTATCCTGCAAGGAAGCTCCTTAATCTTGAAGGTAAACAACTCAGAATAGCTTCAGGAAGTTCCTGAAACTAATCAGATTCCCTATGCCTCCTGAGAATGAACAATAACGACTGCTTAGAGTCTTTATTGCTCTCAGACAAGCAGAGCAGCTTGATTCTGAGACCAGACCCCAGCTGCCTGGAAGAAGCAAAAAATACCCCCAGCTGCCTGGAAGAGGTTTAGGTCAAGTAGTCACTTGGAAAGAACACTCTCTAACCTGTCAAGCTGCCTGCAGGCTGTGCAGTGTGCTCCAGATTCCTAGCTTTCATTGAGCTGTCACTCATGCTGGGGCAGGACTTGGTGACACAAGCTCTCCTCAAATTATTTCTGCTCGTGTAGATAACTTCTCGCCTTTATTCTAAGTAACCTGATAAAACGCGCATTTGTTCACCAAGTGGGACTTTGGTGGTAACCATACATTGATCTGTCATGGACTCCCTATATGGGGTGAGTAGACATGTGTATTGTGTCTCCTCAGTAAGAGTCTTGTCACCCAGTGGGGGAAAGTGTGGTTTGCATATGTACCCTGACCAGCATTTGAGAACCTGAGGCTAGAACTCTGGTCATCAGTCTTGGTAGCAAGCACCCTTACCTGCTGAGTCATATCACAGCCTGTAGTAAGTCTTGTTTTTCTAAGTGATATCAATAAATAACCACAAAGAGAAGTTTTACTTTAAATACAAGCATTTCAGAAAATATCACATAAAGTCGGGTGGTGGTGGCACACGCCTTTAATCCCAGCACTTGAGAGGTAGAGCCAGGTGGATCTCTGTGAGTTCAAGGCCAGCCTAGGCTACCAAGTGAGTTCCAGGAAAGGCACAAAGCTACACAGAGAAACCCTGTCTCAAAAAATCAAAAAAAAAGGACAACAAGTCACAGAAGACATAGAATTGTAATGAAAGTTAAGGGAGAGAGGAAAAACTATGCACCTTTGTATACAATTGAAAGGTCTGAATTTTCCCAGTTTTACAATTAGGCCTGAGTTTCAGTTTCCTAAAAGGATAACGAGGGAGATGGCATGTTTCAGGCCTGAGCCAGCCCCCACAGCACCTCAAGGCAGTGACAAAAAGGTCAGCTCCTGTAACCTCCCTAAATCATACCCTGTCTTGCCAAAGTATGCCCCAAAATGGTAAAATTATAACCACAGCCAATTAAAATTGTACTAATGTATCTACCAATTATGTTTAGATGACCTAACTGTTCCAAGAATTCCCCTAGCTGAGCTTAAAGGGACCTGCGTGCTCCTTTTGGGGTCACCATTTTGTACAAATGGTAGGCCCCTGCATGCAATTCCCAGACCCTTACACAATAATTCGCCTGCTACCAGCAGCCCTGCCTGTCTGCTGAGCAGTCTGATTTACTCATGTCCCAGACACAGTGAGTGCGCTTTAACACAAAAACTTAAGTTACTCCAAGACCGCTTAGGTCCAGATCAATGTTATCATTTTACACAACTTGCCAAAATCCAAATTCATAGTTTCCTTCCCTCCTGGCCATTCCTTGGGTCAAATGTTAAATAGAACCAGAGAAAAATGGATGGAGAATAATTTTCACATTCTCCCTTGGCAAACTTTGAAGTGAGCCTACCCCAAAAATCAGTTAAAAGATGTCATTATTCTGTTAAGAAAACAGAGCAAATTTAAGGAAAAAGAGAAAATGTTAATGTCATCTGAAATTCCCTCTAGCATCATCAACCCAGAACAACTCCCAAAGTCTCCTCCAGATTTCAATGCACATTAATTACAACTGTCAAACACAGTTACTCTGAACTGTAATCATCTAAGCTCATTTGACTGAGCGTGCAGTGCAGGGTTGGCAAAGAGGACTTGTGCTCAATTGCTGTTCATTCATGCTGACTCGAAAGAACTGTTTTGTTTTGTCAAAGAGAACAAACAACCTACTCTCCTAAAAACAGTTAACCAAAGGTGAATGTTTAAACAGCAGTCCAATGTTGTTCATTTCGTTAGAAACCAACACAAGTACAAACACTAATTAAAGTCTATTTTCAGAGGACTCTGGTTATTGCAAAGCTGTAAAACTTTCTCTGAAACAGTGTGTGACAAGGCGTGAAAGCATGAGACTGTGATCAGCAAGGAAATACAAGTGTAGGAAAGAATCGCAGCTACTAGTGCCAGGAAACCAGTTCAAGAAGTAACAAAGCAACCACCAAAGTGGTGATTGGCAGCACCCTGGCACAGAGAGTACCAAGAGGGTCTGGATATTGCATCCAGCTGTTATGAGACCTGGGAAATAGGCCAATCCCCACAATGGGAGAAATGCCTTTCTCATATTCTCTTTTATTGAGCTGAAGAAAATTGTCATACCAAGACACAAAAAAACAGGCTAAAGGGGATTTTAATTACCCTTCAGAAAGAATAGAGCAGCTAGAATGATCCAGGCAATACCTGCTGCCCCTCTGCCTTAAGAGGGGGGCTTTCAGTTAGCTGAAAGTTCAGAGCCCCAGAACAAAAACTATGCCTTCCGTCTATACCAGCAAAGCTGGGTAACAAAAACAAGGAAATAGTCCTAGCCACTGTTAGGATTTTCTTCCAAATGGAAACTGCAAACCAGCAGAAGTATCTAGTCACAGCCCTCTTAATGAACCCACACAATAAGGAAGAGCTGTTTCTATTTTTAAAAAGTAAGGAAGCACAATGTTATATGCATTTGCTTTTCACTGATGTGAAGATGAACACACATCTTTATTACTAATAAAACACATGAGGAAGGGTGACCCTATAAAGACAAGAAGTTTCTTAACAGCACAGTTTTGTAAGTTCAGGGACATCACACTGGCAATGGCTTGGCTCCAGAAAAAGCCTTTTTATCTGCATTATGTCACCATAGGAGTACATGTGAAGAGAAACACATCTCAAAACAGGAAAGCGAGGAGAAGCTAGAGTCCCACAGTTCTTCCCAAAGGCACATCCTCAGTTGACCTGAAGACTTGTGACTAGAGCCCATCTCTTAAATGTTTCATACCATCTCCCAATACTGCCAACTTGAGGGCCAAGCTTCCAATGCATGAGACTTTATCCCCAACATCTAAACCAAGGAAGTTCTCTTTCTGGGTTGTTCCAGAAATGTCATCTCTATTTTGGATAGTACAACAAGGTGCCCATTATGTACATAATCTTTATTAAATGCAATGCAATTGGCATTCATGCATATATACACACTTGCCACATGTTATTTGTGATCGTTACACACTTTTGAAATGATTCCAAATACTTGCATAGTTTTGGAAATGATGTTTTTGTTTTGGAGTGTAGTCTCTCCTCCCTTTGAGAATACAACATCTTATCAGACCCCATATGTGAGAGCCTGCAATGAACTCACTCTCTCTCGGGAATATTCTGTCAAATTTTATCGGATTTTCCATATGTGAGTCGCTGACCTCAACCATTGGACTTCAAGTGCTTATAAGGTCAGGAGTTTGCCTCACACTGATGGCAAGGCTGCACTCTGCCAGCTGTCCCTGAAAATAGACAGCATTCATTATGATGAGCTGTACTCTGGGATCAGCTTTGTACAGAAGACTCAACTTAGGCTCAGGGTTCTAAGATTTCCCACACCAGCACCAGAAATGCCCCCAGCATCAAGGACCACGAGTTGCCTCAAATCTCTAAGATCGTCAGGCTGGCTCCTCCTGAGAATCGTGACTGCAGAGCCACATCTAAAACATTTGGCTGCTTTGCGTTTGAAGCCACATCTCCTCTTATAAGGACACCAACGTGCGATGAAGTGCTAAACCGTCTTTTTTTTTAGGTTTTTTGTTTGTTTTTTTGCTTTTGTTTTTTTCGAGACAGGGTTTCTTTGTGTAGCTTTGCACCTTTCCTGGAACTCACTTTGGAGACCAGGCTGGCCTTGAACTCACAGAGATCCGCCTTCCTCTGCCTCCCAAGTGCTGGGATTAAAGGCGTGTGCCACCACCACCCAGCACTGTCTTATTAATTAAAAAAAAAAAAAAAAAAAAAAAAAAAACAGAGCCAGATATTGGGGTTAAAACTGAGACCAGAAAAGCAGAAAGAAGCCAGCCACACTCTCACTACTTGGAGATCCTCCACCAAAGAGACCTACTTCCTGTATGTGCCTTTCTGTTCTGCCATCTCACTTCCTCTCTCTGCCCAGCTACATCACTTTCTCTTCCTGCCTAGCTCTGTCACTTCCTGTCTGTCTATACAGACCTCCAGACCTTTATGGTTAGTGCTGGGATTAAAGTTATATACCACCTGGCTCTGTTCCCAGTGTGGCCTTGAACTCACAAGATCCAGATGGATCTCTGCCTTCCGAGTGATGGGATTAAAGGCGTGTGTTATCATTGCCTGACCTCTGTGTTTACTAAAGCGGCTGGCTTTTTCCTCTCATCCACAGATAAACTTTATTAGGGTGCACAATATATTGGTGACACAATACATCACCACATACCCCCTTTTTTGTCTAAAATTAAAAAAAAAATAACGTTATAACTAATATAAGAAAAACTATATACAATAAGTACAATAACTATATACAATATATACAAGCAATAAATACATCAACAGAGAAAATCCTTCATTATCTATCCTACTTTGGTGAGTCCAAAATGTACCTAATTCATTCCTATCCTAATTTATATTACCAACTGAAAACTATCTTTTGATATCTTTCAAATTTATACACTTAATACCTCTTAGTGAGTTTCTTTTCTGAATTTCTAAACAAGGAAAACTATAACTATCTAATCTTCAACTCCCTCAGAGACCAAGAAGAAAATAATATTACCTAGTAAAACAGGAAGTGCAAACAAATGACTTCCAAAAAATGTGAGTTATGACAGAGACAGCCAGCTGCCTGGATAGTTACCTGAGGTTCATCTGCAATATTGGGGCATCCATTTTTTGGCCTACAGGCTTAGCATATTTGATAGACTCATCTGTGAAGCAGGATTTTCTAAACAGCCTTCCTACCTTGTCTTGGCAAGGATCAACAGTCCTTTCTTTTGTGTCTTGCTTGCCCATTTTGAACAGCATAGTGTCAGCAGTCGATATGAGGGCACTTTCATGCCCAGTGGCTGACATTTGCCACGATGGAAGTAAACTCCATATGGCGCTTCTTCAATCCCCATCATCTTCTCTGAAGTCGATTGCTGCTGACAGGAGCCGACATGTCTCACAGTCATAAAGAAAAAAGAAGAAGAAACCTGTTATTAAATCATCTTAAATGCCATATTCTGTAGATCTCTGAAGGGTTTGAAGATGACCTGTATATCTAAAATATATCTCTGCCTGAACTTGAAAACATACCTAATATGACTACAAGTTCAATTGTAATAACTAAATACTAACTTTCATTTCTTTATATCCTAACAGTTGGTAATAACAACTTTCAAGGATTAGCAAATTGCCTTTCATTGTTAACTGAACTGTAGAGGTATAATATCTTGAACAAGATTTAAAATATATGTACAATATTTTCTAACAAAATCAATCTCAAATTCATATCAATATACATAATTTGTACACAACATACAAAAATCCAATCCGGCCAGGCGGTGGTGGTGCATGCCTTTAATCCTAGCACTCGGGAGGCAGAGGTAGGCAGATCTCTGTGAGTTCGAGGCCAGCCTGGTCACCAAAGCGAGTTCCAGGAAAGGTGCAAAGCTACACAGAGAAACTCTGTCTCAAAAAAACAAAAATAAAAAATTAAAAATTAAAATAAAATAAAATAAAATCCAATCCAATCTAATGTAAAATATTTAAAACTAGTAGCTGCCTTTTAAAAATAGATTCAATAATATACCTTTTTATCTATATCATATCTATACCCTCTCTTTTTTCTTTTCAGAGTAGATTCAATAATCTACCCTTTATTTTATCATTTCTATATCTTTTTTCAGAGTCGATTCAATAATCTACTTCTTATCTATACCCTCCTTTTTCTTTTCTTTTCTTTTCAAATGAGAGCCTTAAATCTAATCTCCTTTGTATAGCCTTTTTCTTGACCATTAACAATAACAACTTGTAACCAACCATCCTAAACAATTACAATTATCCAAAACCCATAGAAAGACCAAAAACCACCCACCCCACCTATTGGGAATGTGGGCATCATGCTCTTAAAATTATTTCCTGCTGTTTGAAGGCAAAGGCATTTTTAGGAGATCATCAAAAGAAATTTTTTGAGTTACTTGTCAAGTCCTGGGCGAGGAAGCTGCATCATCTGTTGTCCAGTCTCTGCATAATGTAAAAGTTCAGAGCTTATCTCAAGTCCTTGCTCAAGTAGTCTGTGAAACTGGATCATCTCAACTAGCCATCTCAAAATTGTCCTGAGCAGTTTGTAGTCCAAAGCTGATCTGTGGGTGATGTTTGTCAGCTTAGTGGTATTATTATTGTCCATATGGAATTGTCATTGTGGGGACCCATTGTCTTTCTGGAGACTTCAAATTCACTGTTAGGCCTGGTCATGATTCCCTGCAGAAAAATGATAGAGACTAAAACACAAAAACATTTACAGGCAACTAAATGAAGCCTTTTTTCTAGAATCAGTTAGTACTCTATATGATCATTAATATCATGACAAAAGTTAAAATATATATAATAATCTTATAAATTTTGATAAAAAATTCATACCTTAAGAAAAGTTTAAAGAATCAAAATAGAACCAAAGAATTATGAGATTAGTGGCAATAGAATAGTCTCTTAATTTTTTGGTTTTCTTTGACCCATATTAGATGGCACTTCTGACTAATACAGAGATTTTTGCATTTTCCTTTTAACAACATGCTTAAGTTTGGAGAAGAAGAGAGCCACATCCCAACTCCAAAGCCAGCTTTAATTTTTAATTGAACTGGGACTACATAATGACCATTTGTGTTAAGTTTCTGTAGAGAAGAGCAGAAACTAACATTTAGGAAGACTTATAGAATTCTATATGTGATATACCAATAGGCCAATTTACTCTTTTTCTTTTTTTTTTTTTCTTTTTTTTTGGTTTTTCGAGACAGGGTTTCTCTGTGTAGCTTTGCGCCTTTCCTGGAACTCACTTGGTAGCCCAGGCTGGCCTCGAACTCACAAAGATCCGCCTGCCTCTGCCTCCCGAGTGCTGGGATTAAAGGCGTGCGCCACCACCGCCCGGCCAATTTACTCTTTTTCTTGGGACATTTTTTCTGAATGATTTGTCCTTTTTCTTCAGATGTCTCACTTGTCCAGTGTTCTTCAGATTCCTTAGCTTTAATCTCCTGAAAGACAAAAACAAAAACCCTTTCCCAACCCTAACTTTGGGGAGGTTCCCTTTTGGCAAGTTATTATCTGATTAAATGAAAAGCATTTGTTACTGGTACAAGTTAGTTTAAATTGAATGGTCATACTGGTTGATGAACTATCACCTCTTCTAATTAAGAGGTCTCTCTTGTTCAAATCAAACCTTTATCAATTTTGATGGTACCCACAGCTTATCTTCTCCTGTAGAAACAAAAGCAAAACCTCGTCCCCAACATAATACATATCCTGGTTTCCATTCTGAGGTCAGCACATCCTTAAAGTATATAGGCTGATTTAATTCTTAGTCTTTTCTATTATCCAATGTCTCTCTGCAGCTGTTGTTCCTTTCTCATTAGCAATGAGAAAATTTAAGGTTAATAGAGCATTATGTAATCTAATTCTGGGGGTTTTTTTGTTATCCCTTTCTGTTTATTTAGCATATCCTTTGGAGTTCAGTTTGATCTTTCTATAACTGCTTGGCCTGTAGGATTATGTAGTATACCTGTAATATGCTTTTTATTGTAATAAGCAAAAAACGGTTTCATTTTACCAGAGACATATGCTGGAGCATTGTTAGTTTTAATTTGTAGAGGTATACCCATGATGGCCATAACTTCTAGCAAATGTATGATCACAGAATAAGCCTTTTCAATACTCAGAGCAGTTGCCCACTGAAATCCTGAATAGGTATCAATGGTGTGGTGTACATATGTCAGTTTTCCAAATTCTGCAAAATCAAACACATCCATCTGCCAGATTTTATTCCTCTGAGTACCTTTTGGGTTATATCCTGCTGGTGGTGAGGTTTGGTTGTAAAAACAAGTAGGACATTTCCTTAGAATTTCCTTGCTTGTTGCCAGGTTATGAAAAAAAATTTTAAAGCCCTTACTATTGACTTGATTTTTTTTTTATGAAATTCTGAAGCATCCAGCACATTTCCTATCAATAGTTTATTGATCTCATCATTACCTTGTGCTAGAGGCATACATGTACGGGATCAGATGTAAGTTATATATAAGGGATGCTTCCTATTCCTGATCATATCTTGAAACTGAATAAATGAAGTTAATTCTGACTCATCAGGGATAAATTCTGCAGTCTCAATATGTAAGACCACTCTTTCAGCATACTGAGAATCAGAAACTAGTTTATATCCTAAATAATTAATAGAATCTCCCCTTTGTATCTTTTCAGGAACAATTTAAAATCACAAATAAGGCAAAATTTTCTTTACTTCTTCAAACATTCTTTCTAAAGTATCTGCATTTGAATCAGCTACTAAAATATCATCCATATAATGATAAAGTATAGATTCAGGAAATTGTTTACATATTACTTCCAATAGCTGTCATACAAAGTATTGGCACAGGGTTGGGCTATTTAACATTCCCTGTGGGAGCACACTCCATTGATATCTCTTAGCTGGCTGAGAATTATTATAAGTAGGCACCATGAATGCAAGTCTTTCTCTGTCTTTTTCTTGCAAGGGTATTGAGAAGAAACAGTCTTTTAAATCGATAACTGTAAGAGGCCATCCTTTAGGTAACAGAGTAGGCAAAGGAATTCCAGATTGTAGAGAGCTCATTGGCTGAATTACCTTGTTAATTGTCTTAGGTCTGTTACCATTCTCCACTTACCAGATTTCTTTTCAATAACAAATACAGGAGAATTCCAAGGGCTGGTTGATTCTTCAATATGCTGAGCATTTAACTGCTCTTGTATCAACTCTTCTAAAGCCTGCATTTTCTCTGTTGTTAAAGGCCATTGCTGAACCCATACAGGCTTGTCTGTTAACCATTTTAAAGGTGGAACTGTTGTTATCTTTGAAAGAGCAATAGCTGTTGTGCCCTGTTATTGTACAATCTGGGTAACATGCATCTTAAATTATTAATAAATTAATAAATTCTTATTAATAAAAAACTCAATGCCAGCAATGGGGTAAATTCTGAAAAATCAGCAAGACAGAACACGCCACAGCTAACCTCACCTCATCAACTCCTCAGCTGATCTATTTCCTCAAACTGAAAGCCTCTGAGTCCTCATCTGAATGGATCTTAGCTGAACTGCTGTTAAAAGCCTAAAAGCTTAACCAGCTCTACTTCCTGGTCCTCATGCCTTATATACCTTTCTGCTTCCTACCATCACTTCCTGGGATTAAAGGTATGTGCTACCATGCCTGGCTGTTTCCAGTGTGGCCTTGAACTCAGAGTTCCAGATGGATCTCTGCCTCCCCAAGTGATAGGATTAAGGGTGTATGTGCCACCATTTTCTGGCTTCTATGTCTATCTAATGGCTATTCTGTTCTATGACCCCAGATAAGCTTATTAGAGTGCAAAATATATCGGGGGACACAATATATCACCACAAATCTGGATGGCCAATGACTGTTCTTTATCATATCTCCTAATATTTCTCTCAAAAACATATGTAAGTTTATGGTTTGTTTCTGAGATTGGAGAAATGTTAATCTGAGTATTCCATTGTCGTAATAGATCACAGTCCCATAAATTCATAGCTATATTAGCCATATATGGCTTGAATTTTCCTCTCTGTCCTTCTGGCCCTATACATTCAACCCATTTTGCACTCTGTTTCACTGGAGATGATGTTCCATTCCCTAACAGTTGAACATTTACTTCCTGAAGAGGCCAATTTGGATGCCAAGATTCTGGTGCTATTATTGTAACATCTGCACCTATGTCTACAAGACTCTCCAAGAGAATGTCATTTATTCATATTTTTAATTTTGGTCTTTGTTCATTTATAGAAGTTTACTAAAAATCACTTTATGGTTTCTCCTGAATTTCCTGTTCTCTCTGCTATAGCTGTTCTCTCACCCCAAGCAGTCTGTTTTTTTTCAATAGGCATTTGGTTATTTAACTACTCTGAGAAAGGGTTTCTTCTATGATGGCAGAAAAGAACTGAACTGAATTTGCCATAAAGGCCTGTGAGAGGCCCCTCAGGGAGTTTTCCGATGGCAAAGGCAAAGGTTTACCGTGTCTGTCCCTTGTTGATCTACATTTGTTTGTCCAAATGTTTACCTTTATCACAACTTCTGCATAATCCAGGAGGGAGTGGCATTCTGTTACCATTGTTCCTTGAACAAACATTGTTTCTAGGAATGCCCTGTTTACAGTCCCTTTTTAGGTGGCCTTGTTTATCGCAATTAAAGCATCTGACATTATTTTTCTTCAAACCTCTTGAAATCACCTCTCCTATTCACATATCATCATGGTCATGAGATTCAATATTGATTGTGACCCTGATCCAATCCTCCAAGGGTGCTGATCTCACCTTTAGTGGCCTGATTACCCTTTTGCATGCTGCATTGGCATTCTCAAAATCTAGAGATTCAATTATTATGTCTAGCTTCTAAATTTGATATCATTCTATTTACTGCTGAAGACAGCCTTTGTAAAAAAATCCATAAAGGTTTCTTTTGGGCCCTATATAATTTCCATAAATGACTTAATTTTCTTCCTTGCTCCTCAATTCTGTCCCACACATTCATGGCTTCATTGGGGCATACAATTAGGGTTTGGTTGTCATATAAACATTGTCTTTGTATATCAGTGTAATCCTTCTCGAAGAAGTTGATCTTGGGAAATTTCCACACCTCCAGCCCTACATTGTTGCATAGTTTTAGCCTCCTCTTTCCACCTGGTTCTCCACTGTAACTGTGGCCCAGCCTCTAGGACTGCTATAATCAAATCTTTCCAGCCAAGAGGGATAATTCTATTACAATTTGACAAGTTTAACATCTGCTTTACAAATACAGAATGCATACAATATGATACTATAGCTTCTTTAAATATCCTCAAATCTAACATTTTCACTGGAGTCCAATTAGTTCATCTACACCCTTGAGCATTTGGCAGTTCCTATAAGGTTACTGGGTAGATTATGTTTGCTGTCTGGTAACCTTAGACTGTTTCTCTGTAACCATATAATTAAATGCTGAGAGAGGCTCACCTTTAAATTCTTCTATCTGGGTCTGAATTTCTCTATAATTCACTTTAACAGGTTTTTCTAAAGCTTTTATCTTGGTGCTCAAAATGGCCAACCTTTTTAATGCTAAAATAAAAATGATCAAACAAATAATATTCATAATCGATGCTATGTACATCCCATCATGTTCTATTTTCAGACTGCCTAATGTGTTATCAAACAAAGACCAAATTCCTTCCACTATAAAAATGTTTCCCATTTTCTAATGTGGGAGAATATTCTCTTTTAACTAATTTCTCCCTTTAAGATATCTTAATTGACTCACCAAGTCTGCTGACTGCATAGAACAATAGAAGTCCAAGGGAATTTCTGTAGCTGGAGTTTTTCTGGTCCTGCCTGTCTCACAGTCAGGACAAATCTCTCTCACCCGCCAGTCCCACAGCCGCTCACACCCAACCAAGTAAACACACAGAGGCTTATATTGCTTACAAACTGTATGGCCACAGCAGGCTTCTTGTTATCTAATTCTTATATCTTAAATTAACCCATTTCCATTCATCTATAAGTTGCCACATGGCTCATGGCTTACCGGTACCTTACATCTCGCTTGTCATGGCGGTGGCTGGCACTGTCTCTCTGACTCAACCTTCCACTTCCCAGAATTCTCCTCTCTGCTTGTCCCACCTATACTTCCTGTCTGGCTACTGGCCAATCAGTGTTTTATTTATTAATCTATCAGAGCAACACATTTAACACACAGAACATCAACTTTCAAAGCAGCTACCTAGTGTGGTAGCAGTCCAAGATGGAAATCCAGAGGGAGCCCACCACCCACCAGAAGAGAAAAACTCAAAGAATGGGGCGGAGATTCTGGCTGTGTGCAGCTCAGGCCTGAGCAGGGGGGCCACTAGCAACTTTTTAGTGAATTCTTGCCACAAACATTAGGGTGCCAGATGTAAGATGAAGTGCTAAATGGTCTTATTAATAAAAAGTCCAGAGCCAGATATTGGGGTTAAAGCCAAGGGTTCAGAAAAGCAGAAAGAAGTCAGACATGATCTCACTACTTGGAGATCCTCTGCCAAAGAGAGCTACTTCCATGCATTTATCCCTTTCTATTCTGCCATTTCCCCTCTCTGCCCAGCTACATAACTTTCTCTTCCTGCCCAGCTCTGTCACTTCCTGACTGTCTGTATAGACTTCCAGACCTTTATGGTTAGTGCTGGGATTAAAGGTATGTACCACCATGCCTGGCTCTGTTCCCAGTGTGGCCTTGAAGTCACAGAGATCCAGATGGATCTCTGCCTTCTGAGTGATAGGATTAAAGGCATGTGCTATCATTGCCTGATCTCTATGTTTACTATAGTGGCTGGCTTTTTCCTTTGATAGACTTTATTAGGGTGCACAATATACTGGGGACACAATATATCACCACACACTAATTCCACTAGGACCTACCATTAGGATCTCATTTGACCCTATTCCAAATTCAGTCACACTGAGGGCTAAGGCTTCAACATAAATCCGCTGGGGCAAGGGGCAATTCAGTCCATTGCCCTCCCCCCAATTCTGAACTTACATTAATCCTCTACCATTCACTTTTTCCCTCATGGTATCACAAAAGAGGTAAACTAGCAAGGAAAAATCTCCAAATTAAGTATGCCTATTTCCTTCAAAAACTTTTTATCAGGACCTGCTACAATGTGGGACTGGACCCTAGAGTAAAATCAAGTTTATTGAAGAGTGATCAAGTAGGTACACTCACAACAGAGAACAGAGCTGAGATGCCCTGATGATTCAACTGTAGCTGTGCTATCATTCTGCCCAAGGAAGATAGAGCCGAGCTGCCAGTCACACTTCTCTGCTGATGCTTCCTGCTCAGACTGGCCTGAGAGAAAAGAGACCCCCTCCTCTTGAGTTCTTAAAGGGTCACATCTCTTCAAAGAAAACCACACTCATAGGGCCAAACCACTCCCATAGGTCATTGGTCTGAATGACAGAACATTTCCCACAACATTTCCCCTTTTTTGTCTAAAATAAAAGGAAGGTTCTAATCCTAACATAAGTAAAAATCATATACAATAAGAACATTTAATATGTGTTGTCCAGAGGGATGGAAATGTAATAATCTTAACAAGAGCAATTATCAAGTGAGAAAAACATCCTAGATGTCCAGAGCATAGGTAATAGACAAATTTTAAGAGATTACTCCAACAGTTGTCCTTTCCTGAAAGATCTAAGTTTTGCATTAATCTGTCCATATCTAGGATTTGGGAGATTATAATTATATCTATCTAGTCTTCAACCCCATCAAAGTACTAGTAAGGAAAATAATATTGCTTGAGTAAGCAGGAAGTGCAAACAAGCAACTTCCAAAAAATACAAGGAATGACAGAAACAGAAGGCTGCCTGAACAGTCACCCAAATTTTCTCTGTGATGTTGGGGCATCCAACTTTGGCTTATAGGCCTAGAATATCTGACAGACCTTTTTCAGAAGCAGGAAAATTTAAAGGACTATCCTACCCTGTCTTGGCAAAGTTCTGCAGTCACTTTTCTTTGTGTCCTGCTTGTCCAGATTGGACAGTGTACTTACTGTCAGCAGTCAAGGCAAGGGCAGTTTCTTGCCCAATAGGCCAGTTGCCAAAAGGAAAACAAACTCCATATGGAATGTCTTCGGTGCCCATCATTCTCTTGGGAGTAGATAGGTGTTACCAGGAGCAGACATGTCTCATGTCAAAAGAATTCTAAGGTATGAAAACATTTTAAATGCCATATTCTTTAGGTCTTTGAAATGTTTGAAGATCACATATCTATTTGGGGACATATATCTGCATGCCTAGAAAACCTAACTAATATAACTGTAAGTTTGACAAACATGGGTGACAACTAACCTGTAATTCTTTGTTATATATTATATTTTTAAGTAAGTCTGACATAAGTCAGTTCTCCTCCTTTCTTTAAAGATCATGGCTCCATTTCTAGCATAAACATTATGGAGTGAAGAATCATCAGCTGTTTTTTTTTAAATGAAGCAAACCAACCAGAATTAACCTAATATGGTCAAATTCCCATTTTTTACAATTTCTTTTCAAATTCAGTATTTGCATGTATGAAGAATCAAAGCAAATATAATTCACATCCCCTATGGCCTTCTACAACTTTTCTATATATTTTTAGGTCAGGGTTTTTATCTCCATTCCTTTGATTCAGGCAGACATTTTTACTTTAGGCAAATCCCTCTTTCCTTTCCCTTCTCTTCATTATTCCAGTCTCCTGCCTTCTCTCTTGAGTTGCAGACAACACAAAATCTTTTACTGAAGTCTTTCTTGTGGTTTCCCTCCATAGTCTGGAATATTGTATGGTTACAATATTTTAAACATATATCATAACAAAAATAACTCTAAATGTGTATCAACACATAAAAACCTGTACTAACATGAAGCCTCTGATACTAGCAGTAGTTATTTCTTACCCTAACCAATAACAATTTGTAACCAACTCCTCTAAGCTGTAAATTGCATCAACCTTTTGGTCCTGAGAGGCAGCAGGTCTCCAAGCCCATCTCACAGATCATGGAATTTTCCCAAAGTATCCCCCACTCCCACCCTTGACTGGTAGAGCCAAACTGCCAGCTAGATCCCCTCCTCTCGAATTCTTAAAGGGTCATATCTCTTCAGAAAAACGCTCCCATGGGTCATTGGTCCAAATGACAGAATTCCCACAACACCGCTGTCTGGTGATGGTGCTGTTTCTAAAGTAGATTCATCTCCCAGTCTCTAAAATAAGTTCCTTCTAAATGTCACACACCTTCTCTCATCTCCCTTAATCTCAGCTGCTGTCCCTGTCTCAAACTTCACCAAAGAGAGAAACCTTCAAATTCATCTGCATCTATGCCCAATCTCACATTCCCTCCCACCTTTTGATTAAACAGCATGTTTAATTATTGGTAGAAATATTAAGGCAACTCCATGCAGTTAAAAGGGAGGTTTATTTTGTGGGGTAACTTACAAGTGAAGGGATAGGTTACAGGGTCTGGGAAAGGTGTAGTGCAGTCTAGCGGTGTTCTCTAGAGAACTCTGCTTGGTCTACCTCCAGTGTCCAGGGTCCAGGAACCAAGAGAGCTGGCCCATTCAGATCTCGGGTCTTCAGGGGTCCTTTCTCAGCTCCACCTTGTAGGCGTGACAGTTACCAAAGCCTCAATGGGGGTTGGAACTTCCAGATCAAAGCTGGACCATCTACCTATTACATTTAATGAGAGTTTTTGCTAAGATATCAAAACTGAAAACAGTTAATGACCACTACTTCTAGTCAACTTCAGCTGTCAACATGACATAATCCAGAATCTGAAAGGTTGGGGAAATGCATCTATCAGACAGGTCTAAAGGAAATTGTCTTGATTGCTAATTGATGTAGGAGGACCATCCCACTGCAAGTGGTTTATACCTAGGCTGGTGGTATAAGAAAGATAACATGCATATACGTTCATGTGCACCAAAGAGAGAGAGAGAGAAAGAGAGAGAGAGAGGGAGAGAGAGAGAGAACAAGAGGAATGTTTCTCTGTGGTTTCTGCTTCAAGATCCTGTTTGAGTTCCTGACCTGATTTGCCTTAATGAAGGGCTGTGACTGGGAAACATAGGTGAAATAAATCTGTTCCTTCCCAAGTTGTTTTTGTCATGGTGTTTTATCATAGCAACAGGAAGCAAAGTAAAATACCACTACCAACAATCTATAAAACATAAAAGTAAATGGGCTCCATAATAAATTCTCAGGACCCACGCCAACTGAATGAGAACATTAATGTTTGAAAGTGGGATTAAGGAGAACTGTTTGAAGAGCTGCCACCCTCCCTGGAAATACCATGCTATCAGGGACAAGGACAGAATCTCTAGTTAGTGGAAAAATACAGAACCCCCATAAGACAGGGAACTAGAACATCTTACAGTCAGGTTGCCTAGCAATAGGACACTGAGTCAGAGCCCTTGACCCTCTCACCCTGTAAACATCCTATACAAACATCCTGTTAGCTTGCCCCACCTTATGCAGATGACAGCTTCTTGCTCCCCCCACCCTGCAGGAACTATATAAACCCTCCTGGAGAAAAATAAAGTTGCACCTTGATCAGAATCTTGTCTTGGTGTATTCCTTTGTATCTCCTGTCCCTATCATTCTGTCCTTAGGGTGGTCTAGAACCACACTGAAGTCCTGATGGCCGGGGCAACTGGCAACCAACGTGGATGAAACCACCTCTTGAGGATTCGGAACATTGTCTCCCAGAGGAAAGACCAAGGCCTTGATGAAGTTGTTGGATCCCCCTGAAATCGACCGGTTCAGGACGCGATCCCGAAGGAGAGCAGAGATGATGCAGGTAAGAAAGTGAGGAGCCATGGAACAGGCAACATCGTCACAAGATTTATTCATTTCTGGCCTAAATGAGCCCCTCAAGATACAAGGAACTAGGGTAAACAAAAAAGACCTTAAAGCCTTTTTTTATTAATGACATTCTTAGGGTCTATAAACATTCCCCTGACATACAAGAGGTTATTAATATAGGAGAAAAAATCTTAAAAGAAGCCTTTCATTCCCCCTCTATCTGCCCTAAGACCACCCGAGCACCCTCTCATCCACCTTCGGTCTGTCCCTCGGATCACGACCTGCGCTCTATGGAAGAGGGAACTCTCATGACTTTTACACCTAACAATCCCCAGGAGTCTGCTCCTGCCCATCTTTATCCCTCTGTTAATAATTTTACCTCTAACTCCCCTCTAGACCCCACCGAGGAGGCTTCCCTAGAGAAAGGGGCAGCCTGTTACCGTAATCCAGACTGGCCCCCCTGCAAAAATCTCCCCTTAAAACAGGAGTCCTTGGGCCCTTTTATACCACCTCAAAAATCCCCAGCGGTTCCCCCTTCCGCAATGCCCCCTCCCTATGTTTCTCCGTCTTCCCACTTTTGTGGGCCCGTTCTTGATGAGTTGGCTCCCCCTGTCCCAGATCTCGGCTCACTGCGATGGCCTTCCAGGCTCACAGAGAACATGTTGAGCTTTTAAGGGAATTGAAAACTCTTGACAAAGAACCTTAAAGATCTTGCCCTTGAAGTGGTGGCTCCCGGCCCGCTAAAACCATTTCAAAAATCTAGTAAATCAAAAAGTAAGCCTCAGCCTTTCCTTGCATTTCCTGTTACCCGGAGCCAGACCTCTGGGGACTCATCTGAGGTGGCTGCCCAAGCAGCCCCTCAGGGGGTTTGGAAGATCAAAATGAGGAGGGGGAGGAGGAGGAGCCGTCATCAGAGGACCCCCGCCAGGACAGACTTATCACAAATTAAATTTCCGCCTTGTTGAAAAGCTGAAATCCGCCTGTGCTCAGTATGGTCCTACGGCTCCTTTTACATT
Source organism: Peromyscus leucopus (assembly GCF_004664715.2). Taxonomy (NCBI): domain Eukaryota; kingdom Metazoa; phylum Chordata; class Mammalia; order Rodentia; family Cricetidae; genus Peromyscus; species Peromyscus leucopus. The sequence continues at coordinate 5,843,932 of NC_051071.1, read as the reverse complement.
AGCCTTGGTGGAAAACCAGAGCAAACATTGGTTGACTCCTAATGACTGGTATTTCCTTGCCTGTGTGGCTCTTTCTGGGGGTGACTTTGTCCTCTGGAAAACAGAATTTACAGAAAATTGTCAAGAAGTTGCTCAAAAAAATATTGAACATCCGTCCTCAAAAACTTGGACGCTAAATAAACTCCTTGGCAACCCACCTTACAATACAAATGCAGCACAGGCAAAATTCCCTCCTGGCCTCCTGGCCCAGATTCAAAACGTGGGGTTCCGGGCCTGGAAACGCCTGCCCCAAAAGGGTCTGGCTACCACCTTATTAGCAAAGATTCGTCAGGGGCCTGATGAACCTTTTAGTGATTTTGTTTCTCGCTTAAATGATGCAGCTGAGAGACTTTGGGCCAAATGAAGACGAAAGCACCTTTGTTAAACACTTGGCCTTTGAAAATGCAAACCCTGCCTGCCAGGAAGTCCTCCGCCCTCATAAAAACAGATCGGACCTGTCTGAATATGTCAGACTCTGTTCAGGTGTTGGCACCACCCATGCCATGGGATTAGCCATAGGGGCCGCCCTGAGGTCTTCACAACAGCCTGGGGCCCGCACCTGTTATTTCTGTAAACAACCTGGACATTTCATTAGGGAATGTCCCCAGAAAGGTCACAGCCTCGCGCCCTTAGCCCAGCCAGCTCAGGAGGCCGCCTCTATGAGGCCCCTGCCTGCCACTCTCCCCGCTGCAATAAGGGCCGTCATTGGGCTACAGAATGCAGGTCAAAAACCAATTATCTCGCTCAGCCCCTTCTTCTGCGGGTGCCAGGAAACTTCCAAAGGGGCCAGCCCCTGGCCCCAATGCCTCCAAGAGCGCACCCTGGGGCCTTGAGGTCCACTCACCTCCTGCCTTCCCAGCCTCAACAAATTCTCCTGCCCCAGTTCCATTCTCCTCCCTCCGGAGAGCAACTCTAGGGAGTGCCGGACTGGACTTGTGTGCCACCGTCAAAACAGTATTAAACTCCCTTGAAGGGGCTCAGGTCATCCCTGCAGGGGTGACAGGGCCCTTACCTCCTGATGTTTGCACGCTTGTCCTTGGCGGTGCTTCTGCGGCCCTCCGAGGGGTCCAGGTCTACCCTGGCATAATAAATAGTGATTTCGCAGGTGAAATTAAGATTCTGGCCACTGCTGTAAACGGCATGGTCACGATTCCTCAAGGCAGGCAACTGGCACAGCTGGTTCCTCTACCCTCGTCTGTCTGTGATAATCCCTCAATTACAAACACCCCTCGGGGGTCAGCTGGATTGGGCTCCTCGGATGCCTACTGGGTCCAGCCTGTTACTCAGGATCGCCCTACTCTCACCCTTACTATAGAGGGAAAGAAGTTTCAGGGGATCTTGGATACAGGAGCAGATACCACAGTCATCTCTCAGTCTCACTGGCCATCTGCCTGGCCACTGGTTCCATCCCTCACCAATTTAAAAGGAATCAGTCAGTCTAATAATCCTTTAATTAGTTCAAGGACACTTTCCTGGAAGGACAAGGAAGGAAATCAGGGGACTGTCACTCCATTTGTGGTTCCGGGCCTGCCTGTTAATCTTTGGGGAAGGGACATACTTTCACAAATGCAAGTAATCTTATATAGCCCGAACTCTACAGTCACACAACAAATGCTAAGGATGAATTATATCCCTGGCACAGGCTTGGGCAAGGCAGCTCAGGGGCGAGTCCTACCAATTCAGCTCGTTCCCAAGAGGATAGACACGGGCTGGGATATTCAGGTTTTTAGTAGTGGCCACTGACCCTCCTGCAGCCATGCAGACAAAATTACCTGGATGACCCAGACCCCTGTCTGGGTGGATCAGTGGCCCCTTACTCAAGAAAAGCTACAGGTCGCCACTATGCTTGTACAGGAGCAGCTTATGGCTGGCCACATTGAGCCCTCCAACTCCCCTTGGAATACACCTATATTTGTTATCAAAAAGAAGTCGGGAAAATGGAGGCTCCTTCAAGACTTAATGGCAGTAAATAAGGTAATGAGGCCTATGGGGGCACTTCAGCCTGGATTACCTTCGTCTGTGGCCATTCCTGCTGAATTTTACAAGATGGTCATTGACCTTAAAGATTGTTTCTTTACTTTTTTTTTTGTTGTTGTTGTTGTTGATTTTTCGAGACAGGGTTTCTCTGTGTAGTTTTGCGCCTTTCCTGGGACTCACTTGGTAGCCCAGGCTGGCCTCGAACTCACAGAGATCTGCCTGCCTCTGCCTCCCAAGTGCTGGGATTAAAGGCATGTGCCACCACCGCCCAGCCCATTTCTTTACTATTCCCTTGCACCCTGAGGACAAAGCCTATTTTGCATTCAGCCTTCCACGCCCCAATTTTCAGGGACCCATGCTTCGCTATCAATGGAAGGTATTACCCCAGGGCATGGCCAACAGCCCTACTCTCTGTCAGAAACTCGTGGCTCAGGCTGTGGACCCTGTCAGACTTCATTGGCCCCAGATATATATCTTAAATTACATGGATGACCTTCTCCTCGATGCACCTGACCCCATCTCCCTTGAGCGATGTTTTTCAGAACTCAGTAGAGCCCTTAATGGATTGGGACTACAGATTGCTCCAGATAAGGTCCAAACCCAGGACTATTTCAATTACCTGGGGTTGGAACTCCATTCAAACTGGGTCCTTGTTCCTCGCGTCCAGTTACGCACTGACCATCTCCATACCCTAAATGATTTCCAACAATTGCTCGGCCATATCCAATGGCTTAGACCTTATCTTAAACTTCCTACAGACTCTCTCCTTCCCCTCTACGAGATCCTCCGGGGCGACCCTGACCCCACATCACCCCGTGTGCTTTCCCCTGCAGCCAACGAGGCTTTGATTCAGATAGCCATTGCCATTAACCAACAGTCTTGTTTTCAGATTTCCTATGCCATACCTCTATATTTTATAGTTCTGCCCACACCACACACCCACACAGGAGTCTTTTGGCAACATGCTCAAGAACCAAAACTTAAAGGCAAGATACTCCTCTGGGTCCACATGCCCGCTGTCCTTTCGAGAGTCATTTCCGTTTACCCCGAACAGGTGGCCTCACTCATTATGAAAGGACGACAGACCTCTCGCCAATATTTTGGTAAGGACCCTGATATCATACTCACACCCTATCCCAAGGATCAAACCCAGTTTTTGTTTCAAGCCTTAGATAAGTGGGGGGTTGCCTTGGCAGGGTTTATGGGGACCTTGGATAATCACCTCCCAGATGACCCCTTGCTCCATTTTGCCTGGCTACATCCCTTCATCTTTCCAAAAATTACGAAAACTGGTCCCATGTCTCGTGCACTTACAGTCTTTGCCGATGGTTCCGCTAATGGTGTTGCAGCCTTCGTGGCCCAAGGCCGCCCTACCTCCTTCCTAACGCCTTTCTGGTCAGCACAGTTGGTTGAACTTTCAGCAATTTTAAAGGTTTTTCAGACCTATTCTGATCAACCTATTAATATCTATACAGATAGTGCCTATATTGCCTTTTCCATCCCCTTGTTAGAAACCTCTCCAGCCATAAGGCCTACCTCCAATGCCACCCCACTTTTCTCCCAGATTCAACAGCTTGTCCTGACTTGCCAACACCTATTTTTTTATAGGCCATATTAGAGCCCATAGTGATTTTCCTGGACCGTTAACCGATGGCAATGCACAGGCCGATGCTGCCACCAGGTTAACTTTCCCTGTCATGGTCGGCTCAGTCCTACAGGCCCAAACTGCCCATAAGATCCACCATTTAAATTCTCAGACCCTCCATCTTCTTTTTAAGATCTCTAAACAACAGGCCCAAGAAATTGTCAAGCAATGTCCCTCTTGTGTTGTTTCTCACCCTGCCCCACACTTGGGAGTCAACCCTCGAGGCCTCCTTCCCAACAAAATCTGGCAGACGGATGTTACTCATTGCCCTGAATTCGGCAGACAAAAATTTATCCATGTCTCTATAGATACCTTTAGGGGCTTTATCTTCGCCTCTCCTCATGCTGGGGAAGCCACAAAGGATGTTCTTTCTCACCTGATTCTTGTCTTTTCTGCCTTGGGAAAACCACCTAAGATAAAGACAGACAATGGCCCCACTTATACCAGCACAGGCTTCAAAAAATTTTGTGATAGTCTACAAATTATTCATACCACAGGGATACCTTACAATCCCCAGGGACAGGGCATAATAGAACGAGCCCACAAGACCCTAAAGACCTGGTTGGCTTGCCTCAAGTCTTCTAACCTTCATTTTACCTCCTCCAGAGATCAATTGAGCCATGCTCTGTTTGTTCTCAACTTCCTCATTTTAGATACTGAAGGGCACTCTGCCACTGACAGGCACTGGCACCCTTCTCCAGATGCCACCCAGCCACTAGCCATGTGGCGAGATCCCCTCACAGGGCGTTGGAAGGACCCTGACCCAGTGCTTATTATGGAGACGAGGTTCGGCCTGCATTCTTGACCAGATACACTCTTCTCCCAGATGGTTACCAGAACGCCTGGTTAGAGATGTAAATATACCTGATCCGCCCAGGAGAGAGAGCCCCTCTCCTGAGGAAACTTCTGTTTTAAATGCTGTCCCTCCGGCAAACAATCCAGGCTATTGTCCTCACCCACAGCAACCCCCACCAGCCCTTTAGCTCTGTTATCACTCTGCTCAGAGTTCCTGTTGGGGGACAGTGGGAACTTTACAGTAAACTATGTTTGAGACCTTTCATACAGTATACAAGTCCCATAGTCAATCACGTTCTGGGCTGAGCAGGGACACTGCTTGTCACAAATCCAGTCTGACAGCAGGGGTCACGTTTCCAAGGACTGCTGTGGGACGGTCTATATGTCAAATTGCTCTGATTGGTCAATAAATAAAACACTGGTTGGCCAGTGGCCAGGCAGGAAGTAGGTGGGACAAGGTGAGAGGAGAATTCTGGGAAGCGGAAGGCTGAGGTGGAGAGACACTGCAGCCGCCGCCATGACCAGCAGCATGTGAAGATGCCGGTAAGCCACCAGCCACATGGCAAGGTATAGATTTATGGAAATGGATTAATTTAAGCTATAAGAACAGTTAGCAAGAAGCCTGCCACGGCCATACAGTTTGTAAGCAATATAAGTCTCTGTGTTTACTTGGTTGGGTCTGAGCGGCTGTGGGACTGGCGGGTGAGAGAGATTTGTCCTGACTGTGGGCAAGGCCGGAAAACTCTAGCTACAAAGGACAGTGCTGAACTTTCATCCAAAGTGTCAGAAAGGCTTGTCGGACCTGCTGGCCTTGGTGTCACAGGCGGTCATGGCCATGTTGGGCCGGCTTGACACAGCCTGTGGCTGGCAGGTAGCACAGCAAACAGGACAGCACCAGAAAGAGGGCAACCGTGAAGGACCGGTGGGTACAGCAGTGGGAGCGGGAGCAGGAGCAGGGGTGGTCAGCACAGGAGCCCTCATCATCCTCATTGGTGCAATGGTAGAAGATGCCTTGTACTAGGCACATGCATGTACCGTAGACCCAAATCTTCCTTGCTCAGTTGATTCTAACCTTCTGCTTATAAAGATACTCTTTTAAAAGATCCTGTAACACTGATGGCAGAGGAAGCCCACCGATCCCATCATACGTAGTGCACCTGCAGACCACTGGGTCAGGTTGCTGTGTTGCCACTCAGGGCACTCAGGTTCCTTCCACCTAGACTAACCTATTGTTCCTCAGATCAATTCCTAGATCTCTAGGAAGAGAAACCGCGCTGAGACGACTGCCTTGACGGGAGCCTGTTACTGCCATCATCTTAGCAGTCCTTCTGGGGGCTGGAGCAGCGGAAACAGGCACAGAAATTGCCTCTCTGGTCCTGTCCAACCAACATTACTCTGAGCTTCAACTGTCCATAGATGAGGATATTGCCCAATTTGAACAGGGAATTTCTGCCCTCGAGTCATCCCTTTCCTCCCTAGCTGAGGTAGTTTTACAGAACAGGAGAGGCCTGGATCTCCTCTTTCTACAACAGGGTGGCCTTTGTACTGCGCCCAAAGAGAAATGTTGCTTCTTTACAGACCACACCGGGGTAGTCAGGTATAATATGGTAAAAGTTAGAAAAGGACTAGAAAAAGAGGAAAAGAAAAGGAGAACAAGAGCTTGGGTGGTTCTAGAATTGGTTTTCTGCCTCCCCCTTGGCTAATGACCCTTCTTCCCTCCCTCCTAGGACCTGTTGTAGGCCTGATCCTGGTCCTTGCTTTTGGGCCATGGGCACTTTCCTGGCTCACTCGGTTCATTTGAAGCCAAATAACAGACCTACAGGCCAGGCAGATCCAGGTTCATTACCACTGCTTTGATATGCAGGACTCCAGGGTTGAAATTTCCCCTGACCAGAGATGCCCCACACAGACCCCTTCACTCGGGGGAGGCTGCACCTGTGTGTGGGAAAAAGGCTCACTCAAGGCATGATTGGAATGCAGCTGGGACTGCACAGGCTGGGGACCATGGTACCCCAAAATCCCGAGAGCCTGGATTATATGCCCTGTTGCATAGAGGTTGTGCAGTAGCAGCCTTGCGCTTACCCATTTCCACTCCCTCAAAAAACTGCACGGTCCATTGATTCCTGCACTATGGGGATGCCTGTGGTGCTTGAGTCTGGAGAGACATTCCCTCTTGGACCTTTTTTCACAACCTTTAGAGGGATAGGGCCTCTGTAATACTCCATGCAAAGCCTCTTTCAGAGCCCTCCTTTTAGACCATTTGAACCTGGTTTATGTTGGCCCTTAGATTTATTACTAAGAAGGGGGAGATGTCAGGGACAAGGACAGAATCTCTAATTAGTGGAAAAATACAGACCCCCCCATAAGACAGGGAACTAGATCATCTTACGGTCAGGTTGCCTAGCAAAAGAACATTGAGTCAGAGCCCTTGACCCTCTTACCCTGTAAACATCCTATACAAACATCCTGTTAGCTTGCCCCACCTTATGCAGATGACAGCTTCTTGCTCCCCCCACCCTGCAGGAACTATATAAACCCTCCTGGAGAAAAATAAAGTTGCACCTTGATCAGAATCTTGACTTGGTGTATTTCCTTTGTGTCTCCTGTCTCTATCATTCTGTCCTTAGGGTGGTCTAGAACCACATTGAAGCCCTGCTGGCCGGGGCAACATGCCATTCTACCCACTCCACAAGAGAGACAGGACACACCCAACCATCCCCACACTCAGTCAGACCAAGCAAGAGGGCAGAGAAAAAGGAAAAAAATTGGCATCTCCCCCAAATTCACTCATTTATTTACCAATCAATAGACCTTTGTTGTCATGGGATAGGAGCTTTCAGAAAGCTGGCCCCTAGAACTAAAGGACTCTATCATGAAATTTAAGTCCATTTTGATATGGGATTGCTGATTTCTTTTGTTGGTGATGGTGTGGTCTTTTTTGTAACCTAGTTTGGCCTGAAACTCTCTGTGTAGCCCGTTCTGGCCTCAGACTTGTAGAGATCCTCCTGCCTCAGTCTTGTGGGTTCCAGGATTAAAAGTGTTCACTAGCATGTGCAGTTGGGATTGCTGGTTATCTAGACATTTCCTTACTCCCTCTTCTATATCCCCTGCATGTGGGCAAGCTATGAAAGCTCACATCCTTCCTCCTTTGGCACCTGTGGGACAAACACAGGAACTCTGCCCATACATGCATAGGGCCCCCACATGAGCCCTTGCCTAAAATTACAATAAAAACCCAAGACTAGTCCCCTGTCTCTCCTTTTAGACCATTTTCAGATCAGGTTCTGAAAGTCTGTCTTGTCCTCCAGAGCCTTACTGTGTAAGTAGTAAACATTTTCATACCCTCTTAGACATGAAAACTAAGAGGGTGATTGTCTATCTTGCTGCTTCCAAGTTTACATAGCAGGTACATTTAAGACTAGATACTACTGGGCCAGCAAGATGGCTCATCAGGTAAGGTTGCTTGCCACTAAGGCTGACTTCCTGAGTTAAACTCCTGGAACCCACATTATAAAAGAAATTGTCTTCCAATATCAACAGTGTGCCTTGGTGTGTGCATGTTCACATCCACACACACATATATACACAAAAAATTTAATTTAAATTTAATTTTAAACAAAAATTTTAAATATAAAAAATAGAAACTAGTGATTGCTTCTTGCATAAAATGTGAATAGCAAAGACTGACTAGACCCACTTGAACTGGCAGAACAAAAGAAGGCAAAAACACCAGGTTTAGTTGCCTTATGCCCATAATATCAGCATTTGAGAAGCAGAGGTAAGAAGATGCTGAGAGAGGCCAGCCTGGACTGCACAATTGGATCCTGCCTCAAGAAGCAGAAAGCAGGAAGGAAGGAAGGAAGGAAGGAAGGAAGGAAGGAAGGAAGGAAGGAAGGAAGGAAGGAAGGAGAAGGGAAGGAAGGAAGAGGAAAGGAAAGGGACGAGAAGGGAAGGAAAGAAGGAAAGATGGGAGAAAGGAAGGGAAGGAAGGAAGGAAGGAAGGAAGGAAGGAAAGGAAAGGAAAGGAAAGGAAAGGAAAGGAAAGGGATGAGAAGGGAAGGAAAGATGGGAGAAAGGAAGGGAAGGAAGGAAGGAAGGAAGGAAGGAAGGAAGGAAGGAAGGAAGGAAGGAAGGAGAGAAGAAGAGAGACAGAAAGGCAGAAGCTAATAGTTAAGACAAGCTACAACCCCACCTGTCTGTGTATGAGTTCACTGTCTAAAAGAATCTGGGAATTCCATTTTGAAGGAACCTCGTCCAAGATAGCTGAAGCTAAAGCAAGAGGGTCTCCTCAGCAATGTGAATCAATGTGACAGGCATAAGGACCAGAGGCTGAGAAGACCACAAAAGAACATCTAGAAAGTGCTCACATTAGGATATTGTGCTTGTAATCCCATCAGACAACTACCCATTAGCACGGTCAGCTTTTGCACATCTACTTTAATAGCAGACATGAAAGCAGCCTGTGTTAGTAAATAAACACACTGTTAAGAGCTAGGGAGATAGCTCAGTGGGTAAGAGTACAGAAGACATGAGTTCGAATCTCCAGCACCACGAAAAAGTGATCATGGCAGTTTATACCTAAACTCCGGTGTTGTAGGGCAGAGACAAGCAGATGCTGGAATCTCAAGGGCCAGCCAGCCTAGCCAAGTAATGAGAGGCCTTTGTCCAGGAAATAAGGTGAGCAGTGATAGAGAAGGACATCCAACATCTTCCTCTAGCTTCTGCATGCTCATACACCTGCACACATACATTCACGTACATGCATACACACCACAAAACACACACACACACACACACACACACATACACACACTTCTTTCCTCACTCCTTTTTCCTGTATTCCAATTCTGAAACAACTATAAAACTTATAAAGCAGCATGTAGCTATTTTGGCTTGTTTGTTTTACTATTTGGGGGCCCACCACCAGGCACCCAAATAAATACATGGAGACTTATTCTTACTGATGAACACCTGGCCTTTCCTTGGCTTGTTTCTAATCAGCTTTTCTAACTTAAATTATCCCATTTCTCTTTAACTTCATTTTGCCTCTGGGCTTTTTATGTTTCTTTATTCTGTATATCTTTCCTTACTTCTTACTCCACGGCTGGCTGTGTGGCTAAGTGACTGGCCCCTGGTGTCCTCCTCTCCTCCTTCTCATGCTCCTCACTCTTTGCAATCCTCCCTAGATTTCTCCTCCTGTTTATTATCTCTGTCACACCTATTTTTCTCTCCTGCCAAGCTATGGACCGTTCAGCTCTTCATTGGACCAATTAGGTGTTTTAGGCAGGCAAAGTAACACAGCTTTACAGAGTTAAACAAATGCAACACAAAAGAATGCAATACATCTTTGCATCATTAAACAAATATTCCACAGCATAAATGAATGTAACACATCTTAAACTAATATTCCACAACAGCAGGAGAATACCCCTCTTGAAACTATGAAAGAAAAATTTAACATTACATCTCTGAACTAGTGGGGGAGAGCCTCGGCTTCCACTTGAGCTGCATTAGATCTGGAAAGAACATTCAATTCTTTGTCACACAGCAACATTGAGAAAAATGGGTAATCTGAGCAGCCCTTGACCCCATCAGCCTGTCCCTTCCTTCTCCATCCCATGTGAAGATATTGTCAATATCTTAGACTTCCTGGCTTACAGAGGGTGAAATTGCTTACAACAGCCAGTTTATGGTATTCTATCAGAGCCATCTAAGCCAGCTACTTGAAGAATAGGGTCTCAGAGGACACAGACACACAAAAAAAAAAGCTTGCTAGCACTCAAGCACCTCTCCATGGAACTGAAACAGCAAGAAGCACGAGAATAATTGGAGAGCTGGGCCAAGCAAATAGGGCCACCCAGCAAGAGACAGTAATAGTTCTTAAGAACTATAAGTCCTCAGAGGTGGGCTGCAGGTGAACTTCTATGAATTGAGACAGAGCAAGATTATTAGGATGAAAGAGCTGGTGTAGATAGGAAAGAATTTGTCTAGTGTCTGGAGTTCCCTGTGAGGGTGTAGGCTGTACTGTATGGATTCCCTGTGGTGGGTGAGGTGAGACTTTGCCCTGGAGGGCCACTATCATGGCTGCCTGGTCAACCCGGTTGTTTCCCTTAGAGATGATAGAGCTATCAGTCTGATGAGACTGGCAGTGGACAATTCCTGCAGCCTTGGGGAGGTGGGAAGCCTCCAGCATGGCCATTATTTGGCCTGAGTTAGAAATGGATCCCCCTTTTGCTGTGAGAAGGCCACACTCCCTCCAAATAGCAGCATGGGACAGGAGAATATGAAAAGCATATTTGGAGTCTGTGTAAACATTTAGAGATTGTCTCTGTGCCAATTGGAAGGCACGGGTGAGAACTATCAGCTCAGCCTGTTGGTTAGTGGTGTGTGGGGGTAATGCCTGTGCCTCTATTATCTCAGTATCTGACACTATGGCATAACCCGCTTTCCAGGTCCCTTCATATAAAAAGGTGTACCAGGTATAAGTAGCCTGAGGCAATGTGCCCTCCTGTATGTGTGAAGGGTGAGGTAACAGTTCCTCTAAGGTTTCATTGCAGGAATGAGGAGAATAGTCAGCATTAGGTTGAGGGAGGAGGCTTGAAATATTAAGAGGTGGACAAGTCCAGAAAGTAAGTGTGGCATCCTCTAGTAATGCCACCTGGAGAGAAAGAACCTGGGAAGGAGGTAAAGTTTGTAAGCCTTTATAAGTTAAAAGATGGAGCAGATTATGATGAGAAAACACAATGATGGGTGACCCAAAGCTTAGCTTTTTTGATTGCTGAATAAGGAGCTGTGCAGCCGCTAAGGCACAGATGCAAGGTGCCCAGCCCTGACTGGTAAGGTCTAACTTCATTGACAGATAGGCTACAGGTGCAAAGGAGGGTCCCAGCTGATACCCTAGAGTTCCCAGGACAAATCCCTCCTTCTCTGCTACAAAGAGGGAAAAGGGACGGGTTAAGTCTGGAAGATGAAGCGCTGGGGCCTGAAGAAGAGCCTGTTGGAGCTTCTGGAAAGGTTTAGTGACAGGATGGAGGAGGGGCTCATGTGGTGAGCCCTGAACTGCCTCGTATAAGGGACGAGCAAGGAGAAAAAAAGATGGAACCCAAGACCAGAGGAAGCCAGCTATTCCTAGGAAAAACAGAATCTCCTGTTTAGTAGAAGGAACTGTAAGAGACTGGATTAGATGCTTTCTGTCTACAGTAGTAGCCTTGTGGGTTGGAGTAATGGTTAGACCCAAATAGGTGACCTGGGGAGTTGACAGCTGAACTTTAGAAGGAGATACCCTGTAACCTCGGCTGGATAAGAACTTTAGGAGAGCAGAGGTGTTAGTTTGGCTGACCTGTAAGGACAGGCTACAGAGTAAAATATCATCTACATACTGTATTAGCTTAGAATCAGGGAGAGACAGAGAGAGCAGGTCAGAGGCCAGAGCCTGACTAAATAGGTGTGGACTGTCTCTGAATCCCTGTGGCAGAACAGTCCAGGTCAGCTGTGTGGACAGGTGAGTGTCAGGGTCAGTCCAGGTGAAAGCAAAGATATTTTGAGATTGAGGACTGAGAGGAATAGAAAAGGAGGCATCTTTGAGATCTAGAACTGAGAAGTGAGAGGTTCCCGAAGGGATAGTGGACAGGAGAATATAAGGGTTATATACAGGATGGAGGGGGACCACTGCAGAGTTAATGAGCTGGAGGTCTTGAACCAGGCATCAGGTTCCATTAGACTTTTTAACTGCAAGTATGGGGGTGTTAAAAGGTGAAGAGGTTATGCAGAGCAGTTTTTTCCTGAGAAGGTCAGAAATGATAGGCGTAAGTCTTCTTAGGCCCTGGAGTGAGAGAGGGTAATGAGCTTGGGTGATATCTCTGGTAGTATTTTGAAGCTGGATAATAATAGGCCGATGGTGGGTAGCAATAGAAGGCTTTCGGGTATCCCAGACTTTTGGGTCTACCTGAGAGGCTGGCAAGGGAAAAGAACTGTTAGAGTCAGTAGAGTGAGTGGCTAGGAGGAGGAGGGGAGCTGCTGGCGCATCTGGGATGAGGCGAATGTGGGGAACAAAAGAAATGGACACTCCTACCTTAGCTAGAAGATCCCTTCCCATTAAAGGTACAAGGCAGCTTGGCACCACTAAGAATGTGTGTGTGAGAGGGATGCCTCTGAAAATACAATTGAGTGGTGGTGTCTAATGAGGCAGGTAAGGCTGTCCCCCAACCCCGACAATAGGGAGACGAGCAGGAGAGGTGGGCCCCCAAAACTTTCTCAGGACAGAGTAGGTAGCTCTGGTGTCCAAAAGGAATGAGATAGGGTGCCCATTTACTTTTATTATTACCCTTGGTTCCCCGTGTAAGATGGGAGTGGCCAGGGCAGAAACTGGGCAGCGTCAGTCCTTGCTGTATGTAGGCCAAGCCTAGAAAGTCAGCCAGAGGGTGGTCTTCATCTGGCGTTCCTATGTCGCTTGGGACATTAGGACAGTCAGCTTATCAGTGACCCTTTTGGCAACATTTTGGACAAGGCCTTGTTGGTGCCCATCGTGGGGCGGTGGTGCAAGCCCGGGCCCGATGGCCTTCTTTCCCGCACTTGAAACAGAGACCAGACGGCTTTCGGGGAGCTGGTTGGATGGTGCTTGCCAGCATCTGGCAGTTCTTTTTTTGGGCCTTCTCATCTCTCCCATGGTACATCTTAAATGCTAGCACCAGCACATCTGCCTGTGGAGTCAGAGGGCCCTTTAAGTTTATCCCTAATGTCGGGGAAGCTCCGTGGAAACAAAGTGGGTCATTAGGAGCTACCTGCCCTCAGGGCTCTCCAAGTCTAAGCTAGTGAACTGAAGTAGAGCCTTGGTGAGGTGCTCTTAGAAGTGAGACAGATTTTCATCCTTATCCTCAATTACCATTTTTAGTTTTTTATAGTTTACTGGTTTTAGGACAGCCTTACGGAGGTCTATCAGGAGACAGGTAATAAACCTATCTCTGGCTAGAAAGCCACCCTGGGTGTTATAGTCCCAGTGTGGTTCTTAGTCAGGAACCACCTCAGCTCCTGGGGGGTGTGAGAGGTTAGTCTGGTGAACTTCGTCTGCATGGGTCCCATACCCGCCTGTGCTCCTCAGGAAGTAAATTATTAGAAAGTATCATGTATATATGATGAAAGGTGAGACTATAAGATTGAGTTATACATTGAAACTGTTTAATAAAGGAAGCAGAATTAGAAGTATAAGAACCCAGCTTAGTTTCTATCTAAGAGAGTTCTGCAAAAGAGAATGGAACATGAACTTTAATCAGTCCATCCACACCAGCCACCTCTCACAAAGAGAGAACAGTGGACGGGCTTGGATGGCTGGAATCAGGCAATTTAGCAGTTCAAGAACGGGTGGTAGGAGGAGCGAAGGTTGGAGCTAGGGCAGGGCCTTTGAAAATGACCACTGCCGAGGGAGGAGCAGCTGCTGCCAAAGGAAGATCAGCTTTAGAGGAAGAGGAATCTGGAAGAGGAGCTGAAGGAACAGTCGCCCTAGGAGTAGGGGTGGGGGCTGGAGGTTGGATAGGTGGAGGCTCATTAGCAGGATCTAGAGTCAGAGATTCCAGAGTCAGAGAATCCTCCGGGTTAGGCATAGCTAGGAGCATATGAGCAAGAGAGAAAGAATCCAGAAGAGACGGTTTAGCACTCAGAAAGAAGAAAGCTATGATGTAGGGCAACTCTTTCCATTTGCATGCTTGCTGACAGAAATTAGAGAACTCCCATAAAATACCAGGATCTAAGGAGCCGCTCGGCGGCCATTTTTTGTTATTTTCTAAAGCATATTTGGGCCATTTCTTAGCACAGAGACAGATCAGCTTAGGAATCTTTAAGTAAGGCATTAAGCTGAGAGGTTTTAAAGCTTCAAGAAGACAGCCTAATGGAAAGGAAGGACTAATAGGGTTGGAAGCCTTGTTTCCCATGTCTGCAGCAGAGAGGCAGAAAAATTTTTAAAAATTAAAAAAAAAAAACAAAAACAAAAAAAAAATGTGATCCGGAGCCAAGGCCCCAGGGGTCCCCAAGGCCAAGAACAGATACCGGGCACAGGCCGCCAAAGGGCTCGTCAGCTGAGAAGCAGGGGCCCCACTGCGTGAGGCAAGGATTCCCCGGGAATCCGGACAGCATCTACCGTTTCATCAACCTGGAAGAACGTGTTGCCCTCATACAACCCCCAGGACGCACCCAACGGCGGTGGTCCAACCTCGAGGAATATCTCAGGCTGCAGACCTGGGAGATGGCTAGAAATTCAGGCGTGCAATAGGGGCCGACTGTAGCCAATAAAGACCATGACCAGGGTTCCCCTGGTTTCAAGAATACTCAGTGAGATGTCAGACGCTCAACAGATGTTCTCACAGATTCAGGAAACTGTTTACACTGGCCGAAAAGTGGAGGACTCACCAATCAGAGAAGCGGTGTTGCATGGATTTTTCGTGTGGCCAGGCTAATGGAGGTGGTCTGTCGCGTACAGAGCAGAGTCCCCAGTTTGTGTGGAGCAGTCCCTGGTTTATAGGTTTCCAGGCACAGGGCACCCAGAAGCGCCTGCTTGGCCACGACACCAGATGTTAGTTATTTGGCGGTGCCCTTACCCTGCAAGGAAATGTCACGAAACACTACAGAATCCACTAACAAGAGTTTTATTAAGATAAGAGAGAGACAGACGAGTGCTCAGGCCTGTGGAAGAGACACGTGTGGAGAAGAAGGAGAAGGAAGCCGGGAATATGGCACTGGCTTATAAAGGCTGGGTGGTACATGTGTACACAGGTCGATGTGGCTACTCGACGCATGTACGTAGATCACATGCTTGCATTGTGCGCTCTTATGCAACCATGCAAAGCCACTGGGTCCTGGTCACGAGAGACGCCTTGACCCGGAAATGGCTATTTTGACCCAGAACTGGCTAGGCAGAAGTGTCTAGGTCTGCCGGACATGCCCAACTGTGGGGGCGTGTTGTGAATCCATCACAAGCAGCAGCAGGATTAAGTGATTTCTCCCTGAAGCAAAATAAAGGGACAATAAGCCAAAGTTTGGAAGTTTGGGATGAATTTGATGGTCTTTCTCTCTCTTGGGAAAAAAAAAAAAAGCCAAGAAGTCTTTCAGAACTCTCTGAGTTTCTTTCTGTAAGTGCAAACATAAGACTCACCTGTTAATGACAACTACAGGAAACCACTTGTGATGCACTCTAAGGAAAAATAACAAACCTCTTAGAAAAGCAAAACCTCGGGCTGGAGAGATGGCTCAGAGGTTAAGAGCACTGGCTGCTCTTCCAGAGGTCCTGAGTTGAATTCCCAGCAACCACATGGTGGCTCACAACCATCTATAATGAGATCTGGTGCCCTCTTCTGTGTATATAATAAGTAAATAAATCTTTAAAAGAAAGAAAGGAAGGAAGGAAGGAAGGAAGGAAGGAAGGAAGGAAGGAAGGAAGGAAGGAAGAGGAAGAAAGGAAGGAAGAAGAAAAAAAAAGAAAGAAAGAAAGAAAGAAAGAAAGAAAGAAAGAAAGAAAGAAAGAAAGAAAGAAAAGCAAAACCTCTCTAAGTTCTGCCTTTCTTTCAAGCCAGAAAAATACTCCCTGCAATAAGGGAGGTAAGGCTTGAGTTCCCAAAAACCTCTCTTCTAAGCTCTGTCTCTTCAAGCCAGTCAGTAAAAGACAGCAGTCAGAATCCCCTAAGGAAATGCTTGGGAGAAGCTACAGAGTGCCCAGTGGGACAGGAAACTGTGTGGTAAAAGCAGTAAAAGCCAAACCTTTCAGCTGCAGCTGAGCTGAGGCATCAAGGGTTTTGTTTCCGAGTGAGTACCTATCAGAATGAAAACGTACTCCTAATCCTCCTAATGCAAAAATCCCCTAAAGTGGGAGATCGGGTTCTGTCCCTAGTCTATGGACAGGCTTCTGGAATCTGGTGCCTGTGGTGTGACACCTTGCACAGCCTTGGTGCAGTGGGAAGGGGCTTGGACCTGCCTAGGCTCAGTGTGCTGGGCTTTGCTGACTCCCCATGGGAGACCTCGATTTGGGGGATGTGGGGATGTGGGTGGTTTGTGAAAGAGGGCTGGGGGGGGGGAGGAGGGAGGAGGAGGGATCTGTGGATAGCATGTGGAGTAAGTAGAAAATTTCTTAATAAAGAAAAATGAAAAAAAATCCCCTTAAGCAACACAACCCCTCTCTGTTAGCATTGTATCCTAGCTTCTAACCGACAACTGAGAAGCAGCTAGCCAGTACCTCCGAGTTTGAGTGCATTTCAAAGATACCAGGGTGCCTGCACTTGTCAACAGCTTCCTCAAGTGCAGAGCTGAGGCAGGAAAGTGCAGGACCCAAGGAGAAGATTGCTAGCATACAAGCAAAGCCAAAGCCTGAGTTCCTGCAAGCCCTAGGTTGATAGGTGGAGCTACGCAGTGTCCACAGTTGCAAAAAGAAATCTGAGAAAAGCTCTTTCCTATCAGAGAAAGGACCTTTCTAAAGCAAATGTTTTCGGTTTACCCCACTGACTCTGATGAGGTGAGGGAGTGTAGCCCTGAGGGGTTAATTGCCTCTGGTGATAAGCTCTGTCTGAGAGCACAAGGATAAAAGAAAGCAACCTGGCTTCCCTCAGTGATGGACTATACGCTGTAAACTGGAATAAATCCTTTTCTCCTCCTAAAGTTGCTTTTAATCATGGTGCTGGGGAACTGGGCCAGGTGAGGCCTGATTAGGGAGGTGCACCTGTCCTAACGCGAGCCTAGGGATAACAAAACCTCCCTGACAAAAGAGCAGAGGTCTGAATACAAGCTGCACAGACCCTGGAAACGGAAATGGAGAAGGGACAAATTCCTCCCCAGAAGGTGCAAGACCTGGGGAAAGCTGCTAGAGTTTGAGGCAGATTCAGGGGGAAAGCCTCTACCTTCAGAAGCAGAAAAGCTGCCACTGTGGCATCAGGAAATGCTTCTGGGGCAGAGGGAATAAACTGAGACCAAACTGAGAGCTGTCTGGGAGAAAATCTCGCTGAAGGAACTGTGGGAGAGCTGTTTTAAGTGCTTTGGTTTTTAAGTGCTGTCTGGCTAAGGAAGGTGCCCACCTCAAAAGCATGCTGGTGGGGCAGGTGCAAGTCTGATCTGGGGCCAGAAAAACGTCTATTCAAGCCAGTTCAGGGCGAATGGAAATCTTCCCATCTCCCGTGGTTGGCAGCTCAAAATGCTTGGTTCAAACCTCCTGGATGAAAACTTTGAAAGCAAGCCCAGTAAAACAGAACAGGAAGTTGACTCCTGGACCTGAAAAGAACTATGGGAAATAGAGTCCATAAAGGTAGCCTGTAACAGCGGACTGATATA
This sequence comes from Peromyscus leucopus, assembly GCF_004664715.2. Lineage (NCBI taxonomy): Eukaryota > Metazoa > Chordata > Mammalia > Rodentia > Cricetidae > Peromyscus > Peromyscus leucopus. Next base: position 5,826,177 of record NC_051071.1, on the reverse strand, counting down.
AGAGAAATGCATTTTGGGAAAGGTAGTTTTTCTGCTAAAGATGTCGACAGTGCCTGGAAAAAACATTTTTCAGCTCGAAAAAATGTTCATAGTAAACTTAAAATACAACTTTTAAAAGATTAAGAAGGAGCAAAATCATCTATGAGGTTGTCGAATGTTAGTTCCAAGGAAAAATCATAAGAATACTAAACTTGGAGCTGTACAGGTTTTTGTTTTTTGTTTTGTTTTGTTTTGTTTTGTTTTTGTCTACTTTGGGAAAATACCTTATTTTCCCTAATAGCTGTGTTACGGTAGTTGGATGACAAAAAGCTACCTATAAGAGGAAAGAAAACACTTTAAAACCCTTAAAAAAGCAAGGGAAAGCAGTCTGTACACTGAACATTGTTTTAGATATGAAGAAACTTATGGGCAACTAAAAAGTTCTTTGCCTTTTGAACAAACAGCCTGCAATGAATGATTCCTCTTCAAATCTAATAAGGGGACAAGGAAACAGGCATTCAAAAAGGAATAACTGCTTTATAGACGGAGATCAAGCTTCAAAAAACCCAACTGTCTTACAAAATAGAGTTGCTTCATAAGAAAACAATGTTAAATCAGGATGTTTGCTTAGTGGATGCACTAATGTTTGTGAGAGCAATCTGTGTTAAATAACTCACAGTTAGAGTGTATCACAGCTACTAACAATAATATTAGGGGTTGAGAAGTTAATGAAGAATATGAAACATGAAAGCACATTTACGTTCTTGACTCCTTTGAATAGTAGCAGTTTTGTGAAAATATTGGGCTGATAAAAATCTATCGGAAACACCAGCATTGTTAAAGAACGCATGGCAAATGCAGCTTTAACTCCCGGTGGAAAACAGTCTGCGAGTTGCCAGCTGAGCAGTTCAGAAACAGAATGTTCCTTACAAGGCTTTTCTTCTCTTTTCTTTCCTTGTGAGTTTGCTGTAAACTAAAATAGCTCTTAGCAGAGTTTTTAGAAGATCTGGAAGGCATAAAGTACTGTTTAGCAACAGAACTCACTAAATCCCAGAGTTAAGAGAGCCATTAAAGAAATAGACTCTTGTTTCAAAAGAACTCTCAGAACTATCAAAGCTAATTATAAGCTCTGAATTTTAGAAATGATTTGCATTCAGCCTGTCTAGTTAAGAGACTCTTTCTAATCGTTATAGTGATAATAATTAAGAGTAAGAAGTAGAAAATTATTCTGTCTTGTTACATCTCTTCTAAGTGTTCAGAAATCTTTTAGGTGTGTGCTAAGTTACATATATGCTAATGGTAGCCCTATAGAGTTTGCTTAATAGTTCTTAGGCATATAAGTGTGTAAAATACATCTATAGAATTTAAGACATGTAGTAATAAGTTTGTAAGAGGTAAAAACATGTAGGAAATGGCCATGATGTAAGTTTAAAGAAGTATATAAGAAATACATTTGCTAATATAGTTTTATAGAGTTGTAAGAAATAAGTATCTGTTAATATGTTATATGTGAGTTTGTGAAAAAGTGTAAATATTGAGTGTGAGTCTATGCTTAATGTATATGGTGAAGGAACCTGAGACACAGAAGATAGTATCCTAGGAGACTGCAAGCTGGCAGTCTGAGCAGGTTTCAAAAGCTCTAGAAGCCACTAAGAAGCTAAGAATGGCATATGTCAGAACCAGCACAACAACCACAAACAGGCATCTGCAGCAGAGATCCACTGGAAAACTAATGCAATACAGAAAACCCTGAGATAGCAGCAAAAACAGCGCAGTTTAAAATGCTACTGTAACTAAAAATGTCTCTGGTTTGAGAAGGAAAGTTTCAGAGATGCTTGTCTGAGCTAAAATTGCTAACGGCAAAAAGGTTTGGGTTGTAAAATGTTTCCTCATATTTGGAAATAGAAGTCTAGTACCAGAATTTTTTTTTGAACTTTTTGAACTTAAAAAAATGAAATAAAACTACAAAAAGGTTTTGGTTATGGATTTCTTCATATTTGGAAGGCTGATACCAGAATTTATTATTTAAATTTGGGCACTTAAGAAATGAATAATAGTGATTTCATTGCAATGGGACAATTTTGAATTTACTTATGGTGATGACCTAGGAACTGTTTTATGGAACTGTGTATGTTAAAATGGAATTACTTATGGAACTGGTTTTGTGTTACAAATGGAACTGTTTAAACAGAAAAGTTTGGGTTTTCTTTTAACTAGGTTTGAGTTTTGTTTTAAAAAAATTATTTATAAATATATAAGGAGTAGTTACAATTGAATTAAGGTTGAATGTATGTTTGCAGAAATTATGTTAGCCTATTGATATTAATGCACCCTGGTTTGGGAAGTTAAGGAAATATTTAAGTTTGATGTGAAAACATCTGAAGCTTTTCTTCTGTTCTGTTAGCAAGAAATTCAAATGGTTCTATAAAGAGTTTAAGTTGTAAGACTGAGAAAATTGTAACTATTTATAGTACCGTTTATGTTAGTTCAAATGGTTCTATTAAGAGTTTGCTTTGATTTGTAAGTTTGTGAGAATTGTAACTATGTACAGCAATATTTATGTTAACCTGTTAATGGTAATGATGAAGCTAAGGGATTCTGTAAGTTTGCAGTTGCATTAAGAGTTTTTGGTTTAAAAAGGGCTGGATGCAGCTAAAGACTGCTGTAGTCACCTTGAACCCAATCAAAAAGCAAAATGCCATCTTTATCATCCTCTTCTCCCATATTGGGAGGTGTGACCGCTATGGAGATTGCCGTGAGCTCTTAATGAGGAGTTGTTTTTTATATATTAAGAAAGGGGGACCTGTGAGAACCCATTTTCAAGTTTCCTAGTGGCTGTACCCAGCAGGTCCGCATAGAGAGGATGATTTGACCATGGGCCTGAGTGCAGGTGTCTGAGATGGTCTGCACTTGGCTGTGCTGGAAGGAGGTCTTTTGCTCCACCCCTTGGTGTCTCTATAAAAACCCTGGCCAGAGACAGTCGGGGCCCGTTGGAATAGGTTCCAGGCCCTCTTGAGGCTGTTCTGTATTTTCTGTTTATCTCCACATTCTAAACCCTTCTATCTAATATTTCCTGAGGCTCATACTCAAGAGCGCTCTGGGGAAATGTGGGGGTGGTGGGTAGCCTCCCCCGGCCCCAGTCCACACTATCTCCCCCTTTTTTGTTTTTTAATTTATATGTCTGGAAATCATGTTGAAGAGATCTAACAGGGCTTGTCAGTCACTAGAGGGTGACTGGAAGAAGGATGAGAATGAACACAACAGCTAGAAAAATGCCCAAATTGCTAATAAATCACCAAAGGTGTTTCCTGTCAGAAAGGAATTTAAAGAATTCATACATCTTTTCACTGCCAAGGAAGCTGAGAGAGATTGTAGCAGAGCCTCTGAGGAAAGGGCAGCCCAGCCCTTGAGCTGGAGAATTCAAGGTCAAGGGCAAGGTATGTGAGCCACACCCTGTAACAGATAGGGACTGAGGATACTGGGAGAAACTGGCAGCCAGGTCCAGCTTTGATATGTTAATTAGGCTCCTTAGCTTATTGTCCTGAGTTTGAAACTTAACATTTCACTCTTTTTGCTGACAATAAGTGAATGGTCAGGGAAGAGGAAATCCATCCATGACTACATTCTGCTGACATTGGGGTGTGGCAGTTAGGGACCCAAAAAGTGGGAATGTTGACCAAATCCAGGAAGAGCAGTTGTTTCACTTGTCCAGGCTCTTTGGGAATTTCTGGAGCTGGGAAGACTGTTAGGCAACAGCTGGAGCAGTGTGTCTTTAGCTGACTGGAAATCAGCTGGGACAGGTGCATAGTAAGCAGTGTGCCGTCTGTAACCGACTGGAAATCAGCTGGGACAGGTGCATAGCAGGGCAGAACATAGTTTTTTTCTTTTAGATGTACATTTGAAACTTCCAGGTCCATGGTCCTGGTAGCTGAGGGAGGAGAGTCCCAAGACCAGGAAAGGGAAGAGGTCCCGAGTTCCCACCCCATAGGAACAGGCAGATAGGGAAACAGGCTACTGACTGACAGTACTTATCTAGAGTCTATTTGAGAGGTGGATCCAAGTAAATTCCCTGAAGCTTACAAGAACCTTTTCCAAGTTCATAAAAAGTTCCAGATATGTTGGCATTACCATTGTTTCTAATCTGTACCATTGTGTGTAAATTCACACTGTAGCCAGGCAGTGGTGGCACTCGCCTTTAATCCTAGCACTTGGGAGACAGGGGGAGGTTGATCTCTGTAAGTTCAAGGCCAGCCTGGGCTACAGAGTAAGTTCCAGAACAGGCACCAAAGCTACACAGAGAAACCCTGTCTCGAAAAACCAAAAGAAAAAAAAAATCGCATTGTAGAAAAGTCAGTTAACTGATGTCTGTAAAGAGCTGGAGTTGATTCATGCTTTTGAATCCTAGCAAAAGCTGTATCTTTCGGTTAAAAAGTATGAACATTTTTTTCCTCTGTCCAGAGAGCCAGATATAGATTGAACAGATCACCATGCAGTACACACCACCTATGTCTGCCTGGGGAAAGGACAGGGCATCTTACTCAGTACTGAGTTCACCAGAATGACACATGGGACAAAGGGTACATGTGCCAAGCGTACATGCAAAGACACAGAGGCATGAGAAAAGTGGAACATTGCAGGGCAGTATGTTCAGTTTATTTGGAGTATAAAAAGGAGATAGAGATAAATAGATTGGTAAATTAAAGTTCCTAAAAAACCAAGTAGAATACGAAATGTTTATACACCATGAGAAACAGAAAGCTACTGAAATTTGAAGTGAGACACCTTGTATTTGAGATCAGAAAGCACCACCTGGCTGTGATGTAAAACTTTGTAAGATTTTGTGTGTCCTTGCACTTCTGTGGAGATCAGAGTTCAACAAGCTGGAGTCGGCCCTCTCCCTTTATCCTGTGGATTATAGGAATCAAGCTCAGACCATCAGGCTTGGTGACAAAGCGATGAACCATCTTGCAGGCACCAAAGCAGTGTTTTAAAGTTGAATAGGCTGTGTTCTTTCTTAAGAAAACTCTCTTGCATGCCCCAGTGTCCCCTGATACTTTTAGTTACAATGTTAGTAAATGTCTACAAATGTACAATAAGATGTAGACTCATTAGTCTTGCAGTTTTTGGACAGTTATCTGTCCCAAGAAAAAGTAAAAAGTAAAATAAATGTATATAATTTCAAACCAAACTACAAGCTAATTTATACTTTGATTAAGCATATCTTCATGCAATGATGTTTTCTTTAGTAACGTTGCCACACAAAGAACACGGTTATATTATTTTGATGTAGTTTAATTTGACTATGAAAGAAAAAAAGATAAGAGAAAAGGGGATATAAGAAACACTGCTAGTGGATTTAGATGGAAGCACCTTTAATATTCTCCAAGAGTCATAGAGAAATTCCTTTTAAATTACACTGTAGCTGTGGAACATAGTTAGGAAAACTATACTTCCAGAATGTGAAAACCTCAGAAATCAGTTTCAGTTGCTACAATCACAAGAATTTAAACTTTGTTATGTTTCTGTCTTTGTGCTAACCCTAAAACTACCTAGCATAAACATACTGTGAAAAAAAGCTCTGGCACAGATTTCAAAGCTTGTATTAGCTTTTGAGTCTATGACTCAATTACTACCATTCCAATCATTTTAGACTGACATAAGGAGGTAAAGATAGACTCCTTCGCCATTTTTTATGCACCTCTCCAACATTTACAACTGAACAAAAACTAAATTGTTCCAGGGGTTCTCAAACAAGAGCTAGTTTGTTTTATTTTGTTTTGTTTGCTTATGTATGTGTATATGGTATTTGTGTGTGTGTGTGTGTGTGTGTGTGTGTGTGTGTGTGTGTGTGTGTATGCGAGTTGACATGTGTGTGGATACATATGTGTATACAGGTGCACGGGCATGTGGTACGCACGTGACATCTGCCTGTGGAGGCCAGAGATTCACATACCCTGTCTTGCCTAATAAGGCTCTACTGATATTTTGCGGTTGGGGAGTCAGGGTCTCTTGCTGAACCTGGAGCTCTCAGGCAAGTCTAGCAAGCCAGCTTGGTCTGTGGATTTAATATGAACCTCCAAGAGCTGGAATTACAGGCGGCTGCCACTGGGTGAGAGGGAGATCTCTTCCAAAGCCCTTCCATAGATACGAAGCTAGTCCTTACTTAACCGAACCAAATAATCATGTTTTGTTCAGTACTAATTTTTTTAAACCATAAGCAGGGCTTTTTTTTTTTTTAAGGTTTACTTATTTATTATATATACAGTGTTCTGCTTGCACATATCCTTGCAGGCCAGAAGAGGGCACCAGATCTCATTACAGATGGTTGTGAGCCACCATGTGGTTGCTGGGAATTGAACTCAGGACCTCTGGAAGAGCAGGCAGTGCTCTTAACCCCTGAGCCATCTCTCCAGGCCACTAATTTATTGTTACATATATTTATTAAATACGTTGTTCTAAGACTTTCTTTTAAACTGTGATAAGAGAGAGAGAGAGAGAGAGAATTTAAAGGACTTTCTTTAATTCTGTGTAATTTTTTAAAGCTATTTATTTTTCAAGTGTAAGGTCAGAAAAAAAAGGTGGGGGGGAAGAAAAGCTGAACAGAAACGCATCCTGGTGGTTTGACCCTCTCGGACCTACGTAGAAGGCCGAGGCTGGCTTCCCTGGCGGTGTCTAGGCTCCCCAGAAACGAAACCGCGACGGGCCCCGCCCACACGGCCCCGCCCACACGCCGGCTGGCCAATGAGGAGCCGCTCGGGCCGCGCGCGCGGGTGTCATGGCGGCCTGCAGGCAGTGCTGCTCTTACCTGCGGCTGCGGCCGCTGGGCTGCGGTCCTCCCCGCGCCCTCGGCCGGCCCGGGCGGAGTCGGGCGCTCACCTCTTCGCAGGTGCGAGAGCTGTGGAGCAGCACCGGGTCGCGAGCGGTGGCCGTGGACCTGGGCCACAGGTAAGGAACAGCGTGACTTGGCGGACTTTTCACGCGGTGTCCCGTCCCGCCAGCCTTGGAGGCCAAATCTCCCAGGGTGGGACTCCAGCAGCCTGAGTCTCTTTTAACTCTCTACTCCAAACCTAAGTTCGAGATTTCCTCCTCCGGATCCGAAGTCTGTCTCCCTGGGCCCTCCCCTCTCCCACGCTGGCCGCTGCCCATTGCTTCTTGATCCAGCCCCGAGCTCTGTGGTGGATTTCCTTCCGAGTCTGAGCTGCCTGTGCCCCTGACACCCTTTCTCTGTATTTTCTGAAACCTTGGGCTCTGAATTGGGAAACCTGCCACCTCGAGGTACCCCATTGTCTGTGTGCCCAGCTCAGTTCTGCCAAAAGCGAGGCTAGTGGGAAGGGACCGTCGTTTTGTTGAATACCAGTTGTATGATAAACACAGCCCTGTTAAACCTGTAGTGAAGGTACTATTGCCTTCATTTTGTAGTTAAGACAACAGAGGGTCAGAAAGGGTAAATTTCTCAGAATTAACAAAGCTAGGGCACCTGCACACAGACACACACGAGAGAGACAGAATGAGAGTGTGTTTTTTCCCTGAAGCTCTACTTTCTGTGGCAGGCAGCTGCCCCTGCCCTTCCTTGGCATCTTTCCCATCTCACCAGGTCCTGCTCATTGTGTCATTCTTCTTATTTATTTTATTTTCAGAGTATTTAGGTAGGCATTCATTCACATGGTTTGACATATTAATACTTCAGAGCTCTTCCCCCAGTTCCCATAACCCCCAGTTTCAAACCCCAGAGGCCATCCATGTAGTATGGGTCCTCTATGCATTACATATAATATTGAAAAGTAAATTGGTAAGAGACAAAGTGAACAACAACAAAAAAATCATGAATTCAGTAGTTTTCTTGGCAACCACCAAAAGTCCATGTTCCCGAAACATAATCATCCCGTCTTTCTGCATTATCAGAATTCATTGAGTAACAACAAACTCACACACTGTATCAGTTCTGTTAACCAAAATTTGCCAAGTAGTTCTACTTTCGTTGTCAGTTACTAATATCAACTGTCAGAGTACACCTTACATCCCACACTGTAATAATAACTGTGTTTGTATATATGTAGGTGCAGGGTGACTACAGAATCAACTATGCTGAGTATTCAAGGAGTTGAAGAAGACTTACTAGACAAAAGCAAAGAGCTAGGACAGATAGCGGCTGCTGCTGTAGTCTCAGCTGGACAGCTGCTGGAGGCCCATAGGGCCCGGCCACAGGGTGGGGCTCAGTTGAGGAGTTGAGGGTCATAACTGAATTCAGATGGGTGACATACAGATATATAGGCCTGCAACAATTTGAGTGGCGCATGCCAACCAGCTCAGCTGGAGCCTTAGGAACAGTCGGTTCTCTGCTGATGAGACAGCACACCCTGGGCTCATCACTAGATGTCCTTCCGGGGTCCAGGAGAGAGAGTTGCACCCTTCATTGGTTGGCCGAGTTTGATGAGTTCTTGGCCCTGTTTTTTCCTTACACACCTTTAATATACCTGTGTGCTCATATATATGTTTGATAAGTTTGTAGGTCATACCTTTTTGCTTCTAGAACTAAGTTATGTACACACCTGTGCCTTATGGATGGTTCTAGACAGGAGCTGGTGTCTGCTTGCATAAGTTACATCTTACGTGTTTGGCTTTTAATGCACATCAAAAAAGACATTGTTTAATCCAAATTTATGGAGATTTACTCCTGCAGCTTTTTTCCCCAAGAGTTTTAATTTTTTTGTTTTAAAAGAGCTATTCCTAAAAGGAATAGTGTCTATTTTGAGTTTTTACTTTTGTGTATAGTATGTGGCCATCCAGCCATCTCCACACCTTTGATTGAAAAAGACTATTCTTCCACCATTAAATTATCTTGACACTGTTGAGCATGAAAGTCATTATTAATAGTATTATTATTTATTAAGTTTTAAGTTAGCATTCACAATACTGTTATTTATCAGAAGATAAAAGTCTTTATTATTTTTAATATAGCATAACAAAATACTATTATATATCAGAACATGAAAGTATTTGTAGTCAATATTCAAAAGTGTATACTTTTTCCAGAAAGTAATGAGGGAAAATTTTAAGGTATTTTAATTAGGGAAGAGAACAGTCCATGTGTTAAGGTTTCTACAGCAAATGAGTTATGAGATGGGACTACCATTAGTAGTTAGGAATCCTGTTTCTCCCTGACCTGCTTACCCGTCCACCAGGTGAGTCCTTTGCCTTGGTTTCTATCATCCAGCTGCACTTACATCTCCTGCATACTTTGGCTTTTTTTTTTTTTTTTTTTTTACTAAGCTAAGACATGTACTGGTGTCATTTTGTATTAATTTTTTATTTTTAAACAGAAAATTAGAAATATCCTCTGGAAAACTGGCAAGATTTGCAGATGGCTGTGCTGTGGTACAGGTAAGAAACTAGTCTGTATTTTAAAATCAAAGTGTGGCTGGGTATCTGTGTGCCATCATAAGTCATCATATGGTATTAGGAATTAGTTCAGCTACAACTAAGTATTTCTGTGTCAGAACCATGCATGCTAGGCCAGCAAAGTCAGTGTTGGATCTATTAAATAATCTTTAGGAACTCTTCCAAACTTTGGCCTTTATTATATTCTGTTAGTAAAAATCTATTATGCTTTTGTTCTAGAAAAGGTGTTTTTATTATGCTTTTTATTCTTGAAAATTTTTCTTTATAGTGTAAATTTCCTCATAAAGAGTAAAAAGTGTGATTCAATTCATAGATGTGACTAAGCCATTAGCCATTTCTCCATGTGAAAACCTCAGTGAGTATTCTAATACTGATCATGGTCAGATAGAAAGGATTAATACTGCACTGGTTACAGTCATGGAAGAAGAGCTCTTCTGTTGAGCCAGGTGTGGTGTTGCAAGCCCTTAAACCCCGCACTCTGGACCTCTGTAGGCAGAAGAAGGTGGATCTCCCAGGCCAAGGAGGGCCACGTAGTGAGACATGATTTCAAAGATAGAGAGAGAGCTTTCATTGAGTTTATTTGGAATGGGGATTCATTCAGTTGCTGTTTACACATTAATGTCTGATTTCAAAGAAATTTACTGGTATTTTTGTATGTGTTCAACCAAGTCAGGCGATACTGCAGTAATGGTCACAGCGGTCAGTAAAACAAAACCCTCACCTTCCCAGTTCATGCCGCTGGTGGTAAGTATTTGCTTATTTATCTGCCTCCAGAATAGTATGAATGTAGCATTTGTAACACCCTGTCAAGTGTCTGAAGTTAAAACTAAACTACACAACAAAGGATTGCCCTTACATGTTTGAGACTGTGTCAGTTAAGAGGATGTGAACTGATGGCTAAGAGTGAACTTATTTCATTTGTCGAGGTTGACGAGCTCGTTGGAAGTGTGCAAGTATGTTGCTGTTAAGGAAACAGTGATTTGTTGTCTTTGTGGGTATTCTTCCAGTTTAAGTGTGCAATTATATGTTAAGTGAAGAATTAAGTAGGATTTTTGTGTTTTTCTGATATGCTAAGCAGAAGGCAATTGTGTCTCACAGGGTTAATGCACAAAGTGGGGAGGAAGGGGCACTATTGACTGGATCAGGGTGAGCTGCTGTGGAAAGTCACCTGACTGCCAATGAAGGGCTTGTTTTCATCAGAGTTGAAGCACTCTATATACTCTTCTTCCCCTGAGTCATTTAAAAGAATGCTAAAAGCAAATTAAATATTATCTTCCTGTCCTCTAGACTATGTTGTCAGCACCTCAGGAAGTTGGTGCTCATGTAGCGGTTCTTGGGATGTGAGACTTAATTCTTCACTGCTACTTCAGGTTGACTACAGACAGAAGGCTGCAGCAGCAGGAAGAATCCCAACAAACTACCTTAGAAGAGAGATTGGCTCTTCTGACAAGGAAATTCTTACAAGTCGAATAATAGGTAAGATATTAGCAGGGGTGCTGCCCTTCTCCACGGGACTTCTTTCCACCTCTGCTCTGCAGGGTCTCCTAAGCTTCCTTTCGTCCTGTGTCTGTGGTTGTTATTTACTGTCAGATGTATGCTTCATGAGAGGAAAAACTTGTGTCTTCACTATCAAATTCTTATACCTTGTGTAGAGGCATTCAGTAAATACTGACCATGTCTGTTCTCTGTTAAATGTATCCCTTGTGGTTTTTCATTTTTATGTTCAACTTAGTAACTCCTAAAAGCATTGTATTTATCAGCTATTGAAGTATGTCTATCATTTTCCAGGTCTTTTTTGAGAAGGAAGAGGCATGAGTATGTGGGTGGGTGGCTGTGGTGGTGGAGAGAGGTGGGAGATGGAGGGGTGGTAGTGGGTGGTGGTGATGGTGGTGATGAAACACTAGGCTATTCACATGCTAGGTAAGCACTGTCCTACTAAGTAAAGTCACCAGCCTAATAATATTCCAGCTCTTTGACATCTACAAATATTATGGGATCATTGGTAGTCTACAGCTTTTCTACCCAATGATTGCTAGCTTGTACATTTTTTTTTTTTGCTTGTACATATTTATATACATTCCTCAGACAAAGTGAACCAAATGAAGGTTTTCTTTGTGTCTGCTATTGATCTTCAGCCTCTTCCTCTGATTTGTTGTTAGGTAATTATCTGTATTAATGAAAGTGTTTATATTTATCGGTGTTTTTCTTAACACGTAGTCTTTTTGTTTGTGTCTGTGACATATTCAACAGCTGTCTATTAGTTCAGTAGTTTTGAATTCTAAGGCAGCTCTGCCAGGGCCATTTAATATTTTTTTTCTTTGTTTTGACAGATCGTTCAATTAGACCTCTCTTTCCAGCTGGCTATTTTTATGATACTCAGGTAAATTCTGCTTTGGTTTGTTACCAGATAGTATATTTTAAAATTATTTAATCCCTATAACTTTTTAAAGAAAGCTTTATAAAGGATTTTTATGGTACTTTATGGTACTTAAGTCACTTTAAAAGGCAGTACTTTGAAAAACTGTGTGATTGGTGTCATTTTGAGCTAATGCCAGAGTTACGAGTATGAGTAAGGGACTGTTGGGAACTCTCTAGCAAGGCTGAACAAGAATCTAAAAAGTTCTGTGTTAGGAAATAAATGAGTGTATATACAAGTGTGATAGTTATGGGTGTAGCCAGACTAGGTGGCTGGATTTTGTAGGTCTAATTTATAATAGTCCATTAGGATAATCAACATAACTATTTGTTTTGATTTGGTAAACAACATCTAAATCTCTATAGCTCAGTCTGGGTTTGAACTCTGTGCATAGCCTAGGCTAACCTCAAACACATGGCAGTCTGTCTGCCTTGGCCTTCCAAATGCTGAGATTACAGCAATGAGCCATCATGACCAGCTTATCACAATTAACTTTTTTTTTCTGGTTTTTTCAGGACAGGGTTTCTCTGTGTAGCTTTGGAGCCTATTCTGGAACTCTCTCTGTAGACTAATCTGGCCTTGAACTCACAGAGATCCACCTGTCTCTGCCTCCCCGGTGCTGGGATTAAAGGCATGTGCCACCACTGCCCGGCTCACAATTAATTTTTATAATACATCTTTGTTTCTAGGTCTTCTGAACTTCTATTATATTTTATAATACTTTTTGAGTATTCTTTTCTTTCCTCAAGGTGCTTCTTTTCTTTCCTCAAGGTGCTCATATTATTAGTTAGGTGTACTTAGAAAGCCATTTTATTAACTGCACTAGTATACCTTTGAGAGGACCTCAGAGCCTCAAGGAAATTATTCTTTTAAAAATTTAACATAGGTACATCGTTGCAATATAAACTGATAATAATACAAGTACATAGCTAACATTTACAGCTACTGTCGCATATCTAGTATTGTCACAAGTTCTTTACATCCCACATTTCTGGAGTTCTACAGAACTCCTCAGGAAGATGCTATATTGTTTCTCAAAGAAACAGATCTGAATATGCGACTTGGTAGTAAAAGTGAAGCCCTGGGTTCAACAATGCCTGGGAGACACACACACCACATACCCTTAAAAAGAAAATGAGGAAACTGAAATTTTGAATGCCTAGTGTCAAAGATTTAGTTAAATGATATCTAACTTTAAGGGATTTAGATATTGATCGTATACTTCTTATATTTTAGGCCAAGTTGCTAATTTAAATCATAATCTGCCAACATCAGTGGCTGTTGTTGTTGTCTATATGTCTAATTTGTTTCCCTTGTTGCCAGGTGATTTGTAATCTGCTAGCAGTAGATGGCATCAATGAACCTGATATCCTGGCAATTAATGGTGGTAAGTATAAGAACACCAGCCAAAGTGATAACTGTTGGGTTTTTTTTTTTTTTTTTTTTTTTTTTTTTTTTTTTTTTTTGGTTTTTCGAGACAAGGTTTCTCTGTGTAGCTTTGCGCCTTTCCTGGAATTCACTCTGTAGCCCAGGCTGGCCTCGAACTCACAGAGATCTGCCTGGCTCTGCCTCCCGAGTGCTGGGATTAAAGGCATGCGCCGCCACTGTTGGTTTTTTTTTAAAGCAATGAAATACTGTAATTTCATTTTTTATTTTTCTCCTTTTTTAAAGCTTCTGTAGCTCTCTCCTTATCAGACATTCCTTGGAATGGACCTATTGGTAAGTTACAATTTGAAAGTATGAGCTGCTGTTTATATTCTTTCAGTGATGATGAGCATATTGTTGGTGCTGATTTATTACTTCTTGGGAAGCTGAACTAGATAGCATTCTAAGATTCTTGCAGGTCTTTCAGGCCTTTTCATTCTTGCTTTGGGTTTTGTTACTAGTAACTCTGTTATAGTGCTATTGGTTTTATGGCCTAGACTTCTTAGTTTCCTTTCTTTGTGAGATCTTTTCTTTCTTTTCAGTGGGGAATTACCACAGTACATACTCTTTCAAGATAAAACAAACATGTTTATGACTTAAAACCCTATAAGTGTAACCATACAGTCTGCTAATGACTTAAGTTTGTAACTGTCAAGTGTCCTCAGTACTAGCAATGGGCTAAGCACTGAAGGAAAAACGGCTGTCTGGGTAGCAGCAGTAGAAAGGTTGAAGAGGCTCTTCTTGCTTTTAGCATGAGTAAGGGGAAGAGAGGGAGATTTAGTTACAAAGAGTACTTATTAGAATGGCAGAGACAAGGTGCTTGAAAAAATGATATAAAAGGGCAGGTCTTCTTAAAGTAGCCAGTGTGTAAGGGAAACGTCAGTGGGAGAGAAGTGCAAGCGTTTGCTTTGGGTGGAGTAGTCTGGATATAGAGAAGAGCAAGAGCGTGATCAAAAGGTGTGCAAAAATCATTTGACTTGAGGGATTCAGAGCATCCCACTGAGCCTACCAAGGAAGATGGGATAGGGTTCTTTCTGGACTTCACTAACATGGGAGAAATAGAAATTTCATTCTGTTGTCAGAAAGACAGTGGATTGAAGCTGCTACTAGAATAATACTGTGAAAATTGCCAGTTTTAATTAAATAATTGCTAACATTTTAATATGTTTTAGGGGCAGTACGAATAGGAATGATTGATGGAGAATGTGTTGTTAACCCAACAAGGAAAGAAATGTCTTCTAGTACTTTAAATTTAGTGGTTGCTGGAGCACCTAAAAGCCAAATTGGTAAATAATTTAAATATTTTCATTCTGGATTTTACTTGCAAGTTGTACTTTCTTCTTTTGTTATTTGTGTCTTTGTTTTTCATTTTAAAATCCTCTGCTGGTGAAAGGTCCTCCAGCAGCAATCGTCTCCTTCCTCTCCTCCTTCCTCTCTACCTAGTCATGTTGGAAGCCTCCGCAGAGAACGTTCTCCAGCAGGACTTCTGTCATGCTGTCAAAGTGGGAGTGAAGCACACCCAGCAGATAATTCAGGGCATCCAGCAGTTGGTAAAAGAAATTGGTGTTGCCAAGAGGACACCCCAGAAGATATTCACCCCTTCACCAGAGATTGTGAAATATGCTCATATGTAAGAACACCTGTGCAGATGGGACATTGTCACCAGGCTCAGTTTCCTCTGAGGAAATGCACTTTGCAAGCTTCACATGTAGCCCTTAAGTCATTACTGTGAACATCTATCTGATACCGACAGGGGGTAAACCCAGCATATGGAATAAACTTAATCCAAGACATAAATTTAAATCTCAAGTGAAAAGGACAGACATTTGTTGTTTAAAAATCAGATCCTTTATCTCTCCATGTCCAGGGAAAAGAGAGTAAAACATAGGATATTTGAATATCTAGGAAACGGTTGGATTTCTCAAAAAGAACCAGCCCCATGCCTAGGGCTTACAATGGTGCCTGGCAATGCTTAGAACAGGAAGGCACTCGGCAAATGTGAATGAATCTGAGGTGGAATTAGATGAGCAGTAAAGAAGGAGGGAGTGTCATGCCATGTGAGTGACTTGCCTGAAAGATGCAAAGAAATCTGTTCTGGGTTATAAACATGTAGCAGTAACATGCAGCAGCATTTAAGTTTTGTGACATACTAATTATTTAGTTTGTAGTTCGTTGCTGTTTAATATTTGTTTCAGTTATAAGAACTTCATAGTTCTATTATTGTTTTGCCAACATTTATTTTATGCTTAATAGAATCGCCATGGAGAAACTCTATGCAGTTTTTACGGATTATGAACATGATAAAGTAAGTATACCTTAAGTTTTGTGTGAAGATTACTTCTGTTATAACTCATTCAAACTCTGTTGGTGCATGTCAGTCCTATTTGTCTTCACGAACTCTCTGGCCAGGCCTGAGGCTGTGGCTCAGGAGTAGAGAGTTGTCCTGTTCCTGAGACCCGTGGTGGACTGGCAGCACTGCAGAGGGAAGACTCTCTCACAAACATTCATAAAGCGGTTCCTCCTGGAGAGCTCACACCCACACCCCACCTGTGTCTTGCTTCTTTTCCGGTGCCTTTCTTCCTCTCAGCCCTACTGCTTAAAAACTCTCAACTTCAACTGGACTTTCCTTTGTAAAGCTAAGTCAAAGCCTACCTGTTTGTTTCTCTGTTCTTTTGTTAAGACACATTTTAAGGAAATGTGCAAATGTAATTTAAACTAATTAAATCAGGTTTTAATCTTTAAGGAATGTTCTTACAGTGCGCTCCTTGTGTAGCATTGAAAACAGAAATGAGAATGTTTCATATTTATATACTAACATCAATGCTGTTTTAGATTTCTAGAGATGAAGCTGTTAACAAGATAAGACTAGATACAGAGGAGCAACTGAAAGGGTAAGTTCTATTTTCATTTTTAAGGGGGTTGAAAGAAAAACATTGTTGTTTTTTTAAACACATACATTTGTTTTCAAATTTTAGTGGTAAGACCTTGACAAACTCAGTTATTCTCATAGTTCCTCAGTTTTATCTTGAATCTGTAATAATGACAAATCATGGAGTGACTGCCATGTTAACTTCTAGAATGTGGCTAACACTAGGCTTGAGTATATAAAAAAATGTTCCTTTCTT
Source organism: Peromyscus leucopus (assembly GCF_004664715.2). Lineage (NCBI taxonomy): Eukaryota > Metazoa > Chordata > Mammalia > Rodentia > Cricetidae > Peromyscus > Peromyscus leucopus. The sequence goes on along the minus strand of NC_051071.1, from coordinate 5,809,833 downwards.
ATCTGCTTCAGGGTTTTAATGTGCTAGTCCTTTGCCTGTCATTTGAAAACCTAAAAATATATTTTTTTTAATTCTTGAGTCAAAAAAAGAAAAGGCAGCTGGGCACACACCTTTACTCTCAGCAGCTGGGCGGCAGAGGCAGGGGGATCTCTGTTAGTTTTAGGCCAGGCTGATCTGCATAGTTCCAGAACAGCCAGGGTTGTGTAGAGAGACCCTGTCTCAAAAATCAAGAAAAAGAAAAAGCCAAGGAAGGAGAAAAGACCCCAGGTTGGGCTCTAGCTCAGCAGTGTTTGCCCAGCATGCATGAGGCCCTGTGTTATTCCTCCAATACTAAAAGCAAAAAGTACTTAACAATACATTCTTGAGTCTATCTGTGACATAATACCAATAATATCTGGTTTATATATATTAAATAATATTTGCATCTATGCCTGGCACATACACAGACATCATTTAACACGCTACTGTTGTTATTCCTAACATCGTCTGGAATCACAAGAGGTGGTTAACTCTGCACAAATCACTAAGCAGAATATCTTATTATAGAACATTATTCTTATAACAACTTAAATATGAGGAAATATTGATGTACAGTTCTTAATAATTTTTCCACCAAGAGAGAAGTGCCCTCTTGTGGGAGTATTTATCCAATTTTAAAATAAAAATTCTTCTGCATTTATGTTAATGCCATTACTTATCTTCAACATAGTTTAGGTTTTTTTTTTAATCAAGGGTAAGAAATTATGGTCAGCAAGATGGCTCAGCAGTTAACAGTGCTTGCTGAGCAAGCCTGGAAACCTGAGTTTGACCCCTGGAATTCACAAAAAGGTGGAAGAAAAAAACTGACTCCATATAGCTGTCCTCTGACCTCTATACGTACACCATGGCATGAATGCCCGTACACATTTCTCATGCTCACATATGCAGTAATCAATTGATCAATAAGTTTTTAAGAGAATGGAAATGAGTCAGAGGTAGTGGTTCAGGCCTGTAAGCACCCTGGAAGCTAAGGCAGTCACATTGTGGATTCAAGGACATCCTGGGCTACACAGCAAGACTGTCTTAAAAAAGCAAAACTAACAAGTATTTTAAACTGTGAGTGTGGCTTTGTAGAAACCTGTCTCACGTGTGAACCCTGGGTTCTGCCCAGCACTACCAAAAAGCTCGTTGTGTGATGAAATACAATACTATCTCTTTCTGTGGCCATCTTTTATGTTCAGATTACTTTAAAATTATACATTACTTAATAAAGCAAGAGACTGGTCCATGGCATTACTTAAAGGCAGTGTAACAACATTTAAAAGCATAAGCCTGTGAGGCAGGCAGATGAGTATCGTGTCACCGCTGGATGGTTCTCTAGGGATGTGCTGTGTGGTCTCAGGCGGTGGCTGTTTGTTTCTGTTTCTTGTGGTCCTCCCCTTGCCAGGCGAGCAGCCTCCGTAGCCTTCAGCCCCAGCCCTACTCTGCTTTAAGCCTTGCCTGTCTTCCGTTTTCTGGGGGGTTTGTTTGTTTGTTTGTTTGTTTGTTTGTTTGTTTGGGGGGGTGGTAATAATAGACTCTTCCTTATAGGCTATTATGGAAGTTAGAGGTATTTAAAGCAAAGCATGCCTGTAAAGAGCCTGGCCCATGAAAATAGTTGGTAAGTGTTAGTTTAAAAGGTAGCTGGGCAGCTGGTAGGGATTTGTAATGAAGAAAACTGTTTCTCAATTTACAGATTAAAAGTTCACAAAGTAAAAGATAACTGAAGGTCAGCTATTAGTTAACCCTCTTCCTAATGTGGGTGTCTGGATTGGTCAGGTAACACGACAGAAGAGAAGTGGATCATAGCATGTCGTTCTGGTAAAAACACAAGCTAAGTTCCTATGACTGGCTTAAGAGCATTTGATTTATGTGCTTTGTTTGCCCAAGAAATAAGTGTTCGGACATCTCCCCTGGTTTGTCCACAATACTTGATTTGATTCTGTGAACCTTGGAGAACTTATCTTCCCAAAAGATAAGTTTTTTATTTTGTTTTGATTTGTCTTTTTTCTATAGAAAAATTTCCAGAGGTCGACCAATTTGAAATAATAGAATCCTTCAATGTTGTTGCAAAGGAGGTTTTCAGAAGTATTATTTTGAATGAATACAAAAGGTAAATATACCCTCTTGTGGTAGAATTGAAGCAGGTGCTGTGCCTGCAAGTTGCCTTTGAAAGTAGCAGCTGACTTAAAGGAGGGAACTGGTTTGTTCATTTTATAAATGAGCATCTGTTGGCAAGTGTATGGATTGTGTGGCTGTGGCTCTCTCTTGATGTATAAATCACACCTCCGGACACTGATTTGGTGGGACTCAGAATGGAACCCAAGTATTTATATTACTGTTTACAGTTCTAACAAGTTACTGTAGGCAGCTGGTGTTGAGAATTTAATAGCAGAGATAATTACTTTTCTGACTTCCTGTACAACTTTACTACTTTATTACAGGTGTGATGGACGAGATTTGACTTCACTTAGGAATATAAATTGTGAGGTAGATATGTTTAAAACACTTCATGGATCAGCATTATTTCAGAGAGGACAGACACAGGTAAAATGTGTTTGAAAGTTATTTGTTTAATTATATCTTCAATGTAGATACTGTAAGTTTGGGTGTGTGTGTGTGTGTGTGTGTGTGTGTGTGTGTGTGTGTGTGTGTGTGTCCTTGTTTGAAATCAGGGAATCTCTTTTGTTGTTTACAACTACATTTGCATAGGAAGTTGGACTGTGAGCTTCTACTCTCTCCACTCCCCATCTCTCATGCACCAGAATTACAGATGCATACTACTGTGCCCAACTCTCTTTGTTTGGTTAGTTGGTTGATTGGGGGTTGTTTGTTTGTTTGTTTGTTTGTTTTTGATTTTTCAAGACAAGGTCTCTGTAGCCCTGCTGTCCTGGAACTCGATCTATAGACCAGGCTGGCCTCTAACTCAGAGATCCACCTGCCTCTGCTTCCCAAGTGGTGTGGGCCACTGCCACCCATCTTTTTTTTTTCTTTCTTTCTTTTTTGAGATGGGGTCTCGCTGATGTATTGTATTTTACTTTGTTGTGATAGTGTTACTGTAGCCTCGGTTGGTCTGGAACTCATAAATAAGCCTTTGCTTTCTGAGTGCCTAAAGTACGGGCATGCATCACTATGCACAACCTCAATATGTTTATTAATATAATTTAAGTACTTTTAAGGCATAATTTCAATGTAGTAAAGTATACATTTTTAGCATATATGGAATTTTTGTGTGTAGTTTTTTATTTGTCTTATATTGCTCTTGGAGCCCTGCTGCATGGTCTGGGCTGGAGCTCCTCTGCAGCACAGGCTGCCCACAAACTTGTGTTCCTCCTGCCTTGCTGCCGAGGGCACGGCTTAGCCCGATGTCTAAGATGTTTGATTTGATATGTTTAAATGTATACACATGGACAACAGGTGCCACAATTAAAATTAATTAATGTGTAACGGGCAGTGGTAGCACACACCTTTAATCCCAACAATCAGGAAGCAGAGACAGGTGGATCTCTGAGTTCTAGGCCAGCTTGGTCTACAAAGTGAGCTCCAGGACAGCTAGGACTGTTACAGAGAGAAACCCTGTCTCGAAAAACCAAAGGAAAAAAAAAAGAATTAATATATTGGTACCAGTTCATAGCTCAGTGTTGGGACTTCGCTAGTATGTGAGAAGCCCTGGGTTCAGTCCCCAACACCACAAAAAGAAAGCACACAAGCATGATAAGCACACAGTAACTCTAAAAGTATTCTCTCTCACCTGTCTTTGCAGCGCCTTCTTCCTGCTTGCCTTCCTCCAGGAAACTGCTTTTATTGCTATAAGTTCACTTCATTTCCAGGACTGTTGAGTATTTTAATTTTTGTTTTAATATTAGAAGTAGCACAAAACTAAGTTACTCAGTCTCCTTGTTCTAGGGTATGTTGTCATTGTTCATCCATTCATGATCCTTTGTTTGCTTTCTACATTCACTGTGAACCTGTCATAATCATTTTCTTCACAGAGGTACCTGCTCTCTGGTATTTACATTGGTTCCACTGTTGACTTGTTCATTTACCCATGTACTCATTGTTTTCTGGGGGTACAATGTTTGACGCCTCTCTTCCTCACATTAATCACTACTTAAAACCTAATAAGTACAAAGTTGTATTTTGTTGCTTTGGTTTGTATTTCCCTGCTTCCTAGTAAGACCTGTGTAAGAACCCGTGGGTGGGATCACTGTCTGAGCCATGCCCAGGAGGACTGCACACCCGTTTTCCTGCAGATCATCTCACCTAGAGTTGTGTGACTTGAGGCACTGGATCAGGTCAACTTCTATCTTTCTGTCCAGATTTCTTGGCCAGCTTTTAGGTTGATTTATTTCTCTGTTTTTAATATTGCTTACAGTACTTTACTGCTGTTTTGAAATAATGTCTTAGATGTTTTGGACATTAATCCTTTTCAGTAACAAACCACACTGTATGCACATAACTTCATCTTCATCTGCATTACAGTTTTATTTTAGTAGCCTCTGGGTGTATAGAATTAGCCTGGAGTCTTGAGTTCTGATGTAGCATGAATCTTAAAGAGTCTTATTAATAAAAACAAACCCGGAGCCAGGTATTGGGGTGAAAGCTGGAAGATCAGAGAAGCAGAACAAGCCACAGCTACCTTACCTTGCCAGTTCCTCAGCTGATCCTGTTTCCTCAGACTGGAAGGAAGCCTCTGAGTCCTTATCCAAATGGCTCTTAGCTGAACTGCTTCTCGAAAGCCTGAATGCTTAACCAGCCAAAAGCTTCTAGTTTCTGGTCTTCACGCCTTATATATCTTTCTGCTTTCTGCCATCACTCCGTGGGATTAAAGGCTCACTTCCTGGGATTAAAGGCGTGAGTCACCATGCCTGGCTATTTCCAGTGTGGCCTTGAACTCACAGAGATCCATGCCTCCAGAAGGCTAGGATTAAAGGTGTGAGTGCCACCATTTTCTGGCCTCTGTATCTAGTGGCTGTTCTGTTCTCTGACCCCAGATCAGTTTATAAGGGTGCACAGTATTTGGGGGAACACAATACCACCACATTCTGATGTGGTTAACCCATCTCCTTTTTACTTCTTTTTGAGCATCATTCTTATTCCCAGAGTGACAAAATTATGCACCTGTTTTTTTCTTTCTTTCGGGTATTAAGTGCTAAATTTAGACAGTTAATTTATCTTTGATCATATTGCGGTATATGGTCTATAGGGAAACCAATTCACTAATCATTTATTTTTCCCACTGATTTTTGATAACTTATATTCAAAGTTTATACCAGCATTTTAAAACTATACTCTCTTCATTGTTTTGTGGATTTTCTAGGCCAATATCATTTTTGTTTTCAAGCATTTGGGGTACACCTTAATGTCTGAAATACATCTTCCCTATTTACATACCATTCCCCACAAAACTGTTTTAGCTTTTCATGGTACATTGGTTCCTTCATTTGAATGTTAGAATTATGCCAGTTTCAAATAGTCCTTCTAGAATTACATTGGAACTGCACTGAATTAAAACACTCATCTGAGAAAGAAATGGCAGTTTTACGGTGCTAACAGAGGATGTAGCGTCTCACCTTCGATTCATTTCCTCTTGTGCTTTCCAGTGAGACATTAAAGATATGTCCAGTTACATGTTCTGGATAATTCTGTCGCCTCTTCTCAGTCTCTGCCTTTTAACCGAAGTGCATGGTCAGTTTATGCTTAATCTAGTGACTAATGTGATCAGCTTTAGGCCCGTTGCTTCATTGTTGGTTTCTCTTTGACCCATCTCTTTTTTTCCGTTCCCCTTGTCGCCTTGCACATTCCCTAGAAGTCCGTTTAGTTTATCCGTTTGCTTCAGCGCTGCACCTGTGCATTATTTCTGTGGTGATTACAGAGATAGTAGACATCTCTGCTTTCTCTGAGTCTCAGAGTTAAAATAAGGAAACTCTGCACCCATCTCCATGGATTTTCACCCACTTCTATCCTCTATGCTCTGTTGTACCTTTCGCTCACAAGGCAGTACTGTAACTTTGAACAGTTAGATGCATTTAAAAGAGAGAAAGGGTAGTCTTTTATTTTTATACTGACCCACATGTTCGCCATTTTTGACATTTTTAATACCTTCAAAAATGTGTCAGTGCTACATCAAAGAAAAGAGTCGTCCTCCTGGAGGAGTTTAGATCAAGAGTGAACCCAGATTTGAATTCTCCACTTCCCCTGTCTTCAATCTACCACTCTTGTCAATGGACTTTGCTCTGTATTTATTGAACAGCAGAGAAAACATGATGTGGGAAAGGAGTGAAGAATCTCTTAGTCAGTTCTTACCAGGAGTTCACAAGGGAAGAAATTACATCCGCTGTTGCCACAAATAGTTATTGTGGATACTTGTTTTCTTTAAGGTTGCTTTCAACCTATTGGCTGCCGTCAGCAAATGATCATCACGGTGCACACACACACACACACAGGAAGGACAGCTGAGGCAGAGTACGGTTAGTTCCATTGCTTTCTTCAAGACTATTTAAATAGGCTGAGTGCACTGTAGAGAAACAGATTGAGTACATCATTTTAAATGGTCTCAAAGCCTATGATAGACTTGGTTGTGAGGTTGAGCAGAAATTCAGTTTCTAAAGGCAAGAGTTATTTTCAGAAAAAGCTGTTTTAACACCTGAAGATCCAAGCAAGTCTTTCTGACTAGACTGACTTCAGTATTGTCCTGTAGGTCTTCAGACAGACTCTTGGTTTTTGTTTTTGTTTGTTTTTTTCTAATCTGAAAATGACTCTGCTTTTGCCATTATATTTAGTCCTTTTTCTTGGTATAGAATTATATGGATTGGATTGGTGGTGGGAGTGTTTACTCTTTTTTCTTTGAGCACTTAAAGATGTGGTATTTCTTGTTCTTTATTTTTTTATCGGATAAGGACTCATCCAAATCATTCCCTATATATTATTTATTGTTTTTATGTGAGTGTGGTCAAGATGTGTTCTTTGTCTTAGATTTCAGCAGTATGACTATGAAAAGGTGCTTTTCTTGGAATATGTCATACTTAGAATTTCAAGCTTCAGTCTACAAATGTGTCTTTTCATTAAGCCTGACCAGTTTCAACTATTATTAGTTTTTCAAATATTACTTTTCTTGCCTTACTTTCTTCTCTCTTGGAGCTGCAAATGCATATTCTAGACTCTTTCATATTACCATACAGGACCCTGTGAATGTGTTCCCTTCAGAGTGGGTGACTTCCATTTTCCTTTCCTTTTTATCTCCCTCTTCCCTTTCTCCCATGCTTAAGATCAAATTCAGGACCATGCTAGTTAACTGCTCTGCAGTGAGCTGCCTCCAACCTCTGGATAATTTGTATCTGTCTGTCTGTCTGTTCTCTGACTTGGTCATTGTTCAGTGCCTCAGTTATAAATCTAGCTGCAAGAAATCTTTGACATGAATCAGATTTCAGCTAAGGATCCTGTTCCATTCCTTGTGTTTTCTCTTGAGAATGTTTCCAGGTTGCTTCTGATGCTGAACCTTGGGAATGATACACTGTTGAGTTCTAGGCTGTGATTTCAATCTACAAAGAGTTTTTGTTTTTGGTTTTTTTTTTTTTTTTTGGACCCTGTGTTGAGGCTTCATTTATGGAATAACATTCTTTTTTTTATGAATATTCCTTCTTCTTTCTCCCCCTCAGCAGCCCTAGTGAGCCATACTTAGGCTATGTGTTAGCCTTTTGAATTGTTGAGATTTACAATGAGCTTGAGTATTTCAGGGTGAATGTACACTTCCTGCAATAGCTGCCATTGCTAGCATTGTGTAGTATGTATTTATATATTACACTTTTTTCTTTTAAGAAAATTAAGTTTGCTAGATATTTTTAGTTTGGGGCTGGGAGTACAGCTAGTATGCAAGGCCCTCAATTCAATCCCCAACACACACATGCGCGCGCGCGTGTACACACACACACACACACACACACACACACACACACACACACACACGGAAAGAGAGAGAAAATGAACAGACCAACAAACTGTGTACGCATGTTTGTATGTATGTGTACTCATTTATGCATGAATATTTACTTTTGGTTTTAATCTTTGTTGTTAATATTTTCAAGCTTAAAGAATAATTTGTTCTTTTCGTAGGTACTCTGTACTGTTACATTTGATTCATTAGAATCCAGTATTAAATCAGATCAAATTATAACAGCTATAAAGTAAGTTATATTTTTATGTTATATTTTGTGTTTTCACTAAATAGTCTTTTTGTGTGCACTAGTACTTTATTCTACTCTCATCACTAGCAAACCCTTAAAGGGCATTGCTGTTCTGTTTGTTTGCTCTTTTGAGATAAGGCCTCAGTATATAGCTCCAGCTTGGTTCAGGTTCATAGCAATCATCCTGCTTCAACCTTTTGAGTGCTGGAATTATAGATAGGAGCCCCCAGAGCTGACTTGGTTATTATGTTTATAGCCTCTATCTCTATATACTTCATTTTCTGTCTACACAGTTAGAATTGCAAAGAAATCTTCTTTGTTGGTAGACCATATTTTCTTCTGTATCGTTGGTTTGGAACACATTTACAAAGCATTCATTCTGTAATGTGATTTCATTTAGCTCATGTCCCTAGAAACATTCTCCGGGACCAACTTCTCAGGTAATCTTGAATAAATTTTGTTTTATAAAAGAGAGGACAGATCCATAAGAGTGAAATCCTGGGTGCTAAAAATAAGCCACAGACTGTTAATGAACACTGTCTGGTTTCAACTGATACTATAATTTTGTGTTCCCTCCTGTTCCTCCAAACTCACCAGCCCCGCTGCATCATCATCTTGAGACTTGTAGCCTTCCTACCTAACTGATGGTAGTTAGTAACCCCTAATGTTTTCAGAATTGCTACCCACATCCCCAACTCTCATGTACATAATAAATTAACAGTGTGCAGACTGGAGGTGTGTAGCTCAGGTAGTCTCCATCACCACCTGAATCTTGCATAGTGGCGCACACCTGTAGTCAGCACAGAGGCTCAAAGAGCAGTAACCCAAGGCTTGTCCTTGACTACATAGCAAATTGGATACATGAGACCCTGTCTCTAAAAAGCAATAATGTGACTTTTTTTCTTTTGAAGGAAAATTGTTTTCCACAATCAATCTAGAATCCAGTTGTAAGTCCCAGTTGCAGGCAAACGTCTCGCTCTCAGCTACTCAAGGGGCTGAAGCAGGAGCATTGCTTAAGTGTCTGCATAGTAAGAGACTATGCGGAACAAAGCAAAGCCCAGCCATCCTCTGTGTTTCAAGTGTTACGTCTCAGACCAACACTTCTTAATACTTGATTGTTTTTCTGAAAGCATAAAGAACCATTTTTAGTGGCTTATGGAAGTAAATTTGCTTATGTCCATATAATATTTTTAATATTATTCCTTTTTCTTACAGTGGGGTAAAAGATAAAAATTTCATGCTGCACTATGAGGTAAGATTATTTTTTCTCCCAACATTTTTATTGTGAAAAGTTTCTAGGATATAGCAAAACTAAAAGAACTTGATAGTGTGCTCACTCCCTTGGTCCTCCCATTAACATTTTATCATTTATCTGTGAAGACTGATTTGGTAATTATTTTATTGCTTAGAAAAGAGATGTAGATGAGTAGCTTTCCAGTGAGTAACTCTCTGTTTCCAGTCCCCACATGGTGGTTTATATAATCACCCCAACTCCAAATCTAGCACCTTCTTCTGGCCTCCATAGACTCCAGGCACACACATACACAGACAGACATATAGGCAAAACACTCATATACATAAAATAAAAATAAATAGATCTTTAAATGAAATAAATTTTCATAACCATTTCCCACCCTCTAATCTACTTACACAATAGAAATAGCTAATTTTAAATTTTTTTTAAAAGTAACTTTATTTTATGTGCATGGGTATAAAGGTGTCAGATCCCCTGGAACTGGAGTTACAGAACTGGAGTTGTGAGCTGCCATGTGGGTGCTGGGAATTGAACCCGGGTCCTCTGAAAGAGCAGCCATCTCCCCATCCCCACAAATAGCTAATTTTAGTAATGTGATACATACTTCAGATTTTTCAGACATCTTCCAGACAGATAGATAACATTGATAGATGATAGATACGTAGGAGAGAGAGAGAGAGAGAGAGAGAGAGAGAGGGAATACTTTTTAGAATAAAAGTGAGATTCTGTTGTTTTGTAATTTGTTTTATTGTTTTGGTAATGTATCTTAGGCATCTTTCCATGTCACTTATGTGTGTGTATTTTGTTTTGAAGTTTCCTCCTTATGCAACCAATGAAATTGGCAAAGTTACTGGTGTAAATAGAAGAGAACTTGGGCATGGTGAGTACAATTCTCAGCTTGTGTTATATTCTTAGAGAGACTTAGTGCATTTTGCTCATTGTTTTGTATTCCGATTTAGGTGCTCTTGCTGAGAAAGCTTTGTTTCCTGTTATTCCCAAAGATTTTCCTTTTACCATAAGAGTCACATCCGAAGTCCTTGAGTCAAACGGTACGATATTGCAGTATTTCTTTCCTAGAAAAGACTAGAATCCCTGACTCAGTCTTCACCTGCCTAAGACTACATTGTCATGATTACTACTACAGAACTTCAAGCCTGCTGCAGGAGAAAATATGTTAAGTTGTTCATGCCGTTGTCTTGAATCTGTTCTTAGCTACTGAGTTATTTTGAAAGCTCTTTAAAAACAAGTATTTCTCTCTTTGTATGTATTATAATACACCTGATTTGGGTAACTGTTTTTTTGCAAACAAACAGCAGAGCAAGTTAAGCTTGGAGAGGAATCCATCAGACAAGGGTAGCTGACACATATTAGAGATGAATAATAAATAAGTAGGCGCCTAGAGAGAAACAAGGCTAAAAGGTCAAAGTTAAATAGAATAAATTAGTCCATGAGTCAAGACGAGGTATCATCATGAGGCAGAATGGGCAGAGTTCTTCAGGGTCTAGCAGTCATGTCAGGTGGTCACAGATTTTTAAGGCAACAACAAAGTTAGCTCAGAATGAAGACTTTTCTGTTCTTTACTAGTTGGGGCTGGACTTCTGGTCCAATGAGAGAGCTAGGGCCCTATATCTATACCTTCTGATTAAAGCAACAGAAATAGCACTAGTCCTTCTGGGAGGTTTCTGTGCTCAGAATCTTTGCAGCAAAATGGTACATTAGAATTCTTCATAGTAATGGGAATCCTATGCAATACTCTGGAGAAACTTAAATTTAAATTTAAGTAACTACTTTTTGGCCAATGGCTACCATATTGTACCATGTTGCTATGTACTTTGTAACTTAGGAGATATTGACTTGAATGTTTTATATTTTCATTTGTTTGTTTATGTATTGGTATGGTCATAGGTATGAGTCGCGGGTGAGTTAGGGTTGGCAGAAATGTGTGTGTGCAGACACACAGAGACCAGAGAGAAAATCATGTGTCCCGCTCTCTCACTTGCCACCTTATTTCTTTGATTCAGGATTTCTCACTGATCCTGGAGCTAGGCTGGCAGCCAGCAAGCCACAGTGATCCCCCTGTCTCTGTACCCCGTGGCACTTGAGTTCCATGCACATCTGGCCACACACCCAGCCTTTTTGTTATGAGTACAAGGGATTCAAACTCAGATCCTCATACCTGCACAGCCCCTTAAGTGATTTTACAAAGAAGGAAGACTACTGACTGTTTATGTTCAAGTATAATATATTATAAGGAATTGACACTAGTCATTTTCTATATTTTAAGAAATCAATATATTACAATACAAGTGGTTCTTTTTTTTTTTTTCAATAGGGTCATCTTCTATGGCATCTGCATGTGGTGGAAGTTTGGCATTAATGGATGCAGGTAAAAAAAAAAAATTATGTCCCCAAACAGTTAGTACTTTACATATATATTTTATGAGCACAGAATATGAGATTTGTTTAAGTTGGATTTAATGAGTCAAAATCAGATTATAGATTACCAACCTAGGCCAGACACAAAATAATTACAAAGTAGAACATCAGAAAGACATTGGCTGAAGTTCTTATTTTCAACTAAAAGACACTACATATTTATAAATTTGCTTTGGTGACCCAATGAACTTTCTCCCATTCCAAAAGTGGAAACTTCTAGAATTGATTCCAGTCAATAAAGCAGTTTCAATTAGTAAACAAAAGAATTTTGTTTTAGAATCCATAAGGCAAAGTAATCTTTGAGTCAGTTTATAGTAGCCATGGAGAGAGTAGCACTCCAAAAATATGCTCAGAATTGTAGGAAGGTATACTGAAAGTAGCCTGATGCAGTCCCCGTCTGTGACCCTGAGAGAAAAAGAGTTCACATTTTAGGCTTTCAAGAGCACTGTCTGGCAAACAGGTGCAATGCTACTCAAAAAGAAAGAAGAGAGGGTTTCTCTGCTAAGTTGTCAAATTCTCAATATAGATATGAAATATAGAAAGGAGAATGTCTTACTTAGGGTTTCCTTCTATTGCTGTGAAGAGGCACCATGACTAAGAAAACTCTTATAAAGGAAACATTTAATTGGGGCTGACGTACAATTTCAGAGGTTTAGTCCATTATCATCACGGTGAGAGGCATGGCATCCAGGCAGACCTGGTGCTGGAGAAGGAGCTGGGAGTTCTCTGTCTTGATCCATAGGCAGCAGCTGTGTGCCACACTGGGTACAGCTTGAGCATAGGAGACCTCAAAGCCTGCCCTCACCGTGACACACTTCCTCCAACAAGGCTCTCCTAATCGCACCACTCCCTATGGGTCAAGCATTCAAATACATGAGTCTCTGGGGCCATGCGCTATTCAGAGCTCCACAGAGGATAAACTAAAGAGGAAGTGAAGCAGTCGTGTGAGTATATGCTAATGTTACTTAGAAACATTAAAGCAGGCCAAAACAAACACTGCTAATGACCTTTTCCTAGTTTCTAGTCAGTAGAGGTAAATGTAATACAACTTTCTATTGTTTTCTGTTCTGTTCTCTCATTGGCTCTCTTAGCCCAGCTACATCACTTCCTCTTCCTACACAGCTCTGTCACTTTCTGTCTGTCTGTACAGACCTCCAGACCTCTATGATTGGTACTGGGATTAAAGGCGTATGTCACCACGCTTGGCTCTGTTCCCTAGTGTGGCTTTGAACACACAAAGATCCAGCCTGCTAAGTGATGGGATTAAGGGCATAATGGCTTTCTTTTTCCTCTGATTCTCCAGGCAAGCTTTATTTATCAAAGCACAAAATATCTAGGAACAGCATATACACTATATATTAATTATTTTTCTGTTGCTGTGATAAAATACCATGACTAAAGCAACTTATGAAAAAGTATTCAGCTGGGCAGGGGTGGCACACACACCTTTAATTCTAGCACTTGGGAGGTAGAGGCAAGTGGATCTCTGTGAATTGGAGGCTAGCCTGGGCTACAAAGTGAGTTCCAGGACAGCTAGGACTATTACACAGAGAAACCCTGTCTCGAAAAATTAAAAAAAAAAAAAAAAAAAAAAAAACCCAGAGTAAGAAAAAGAAAGGGTTCAAGTTGGCCTACAATTACAGAGGGTCAAGGAGCTGAGAGATCATGTCTCAACTGCAAACACAAAGCAGAGAGAGAAAACTGGAAATGGGGGCCAGTCTGTGAACTCTCAAAGCCTGCCTCCATTTATAGACTTCCTCCATTAAGGCCTAACCACCTCCCAAACAGCACCACAAACTGGGGACATTCTCATCCACACCACCTCAATGTCCTAAACATTTTTGGACCCCCAGCTTGGGCTAGAGAGATGGCTGAGAAGTTAGTAGCATATACTGCTCTTAATCAGGACCTGAGTCTTATAACATCAGCTCTGAAGGGTCTGGCTCCAAGTAAAGCACACACATACACATGATTAGAAAACAAATCTTTAACAACAAATCTCCGGCCTTCAGATATAACCAAGTGAAACGGTGCTTGCTGAGCATGCAGGAGCATTTGTATTAAGCACCCCGTCACCACAACAGACAGACAAACAAACCTAAGAGCAGGTTATGGAAAGCTTAAAGGATTCTATGTTTTAGTTTTATTTCTTTAACTAGATTCTATTTCAGTAAAGAACTCCTGGAAACAGTTTGTCTAAGCAGACCCAGGCTCTGGCCAAGAGATCCAGGTATAAGGAATAGACAGTTAAGAAAACATTGTAGAAGCTGATGAGATGGCTCATTGGTTAAGAGCACTTGATACTCATCCAGAGGACCTGGATTTGGTTCCAGCACCCTTATGGTGGCTCAGCCATCTATAACTCTAGTTCCAGGGAATCCATTGCACTCTACCGGCATCCACAGGCAGCAGGCACACACCTAGTATACTGACATACATTTGGACAAAACACTCATATACATAAAGCAAAATAAATAAATCTTTAAAAAGAAGACATTATTGCAGTAATAGTTAAAACCAGAAGTATAGATAAGATCACCTAGAATGAAAGGAGCTATCCATCACATTGCTTTATTCTGAAATAAATTCCAAGTGGTCAAAACTTAAACTTTAAAGAAAAAAAGAGAAAAGCAAAAGCTTTTACCAAAACTTGGAGAAGAAATGTCTTTCTAAGCAAAATCTAAGAACCATGATCTCATAAACTATAAGAATTCTCCGTAAAAAACCTCATTGTTATCAAAGTGAACAAGCCAGGCAATAACACATTTTTTTGTTTGTTTTTTGTTTGTTTGTTGGTTGGTTGGTTTTTCGAGACAGGGTTTCTCTGTGTAGATTTGCGCCTTTCCTGGGACTCACTCTGTAGACCAGGCTGACCTCGAACTCACAGAGATCCGCCTGGCTCTGCCTCCCAAGTGCTGGGATTAAAGGCGTGTGCCACCACCGCCCGGCCAATAACACATTTTAGTTTAATAACAAATCTTGGAGAGCTCCTATAGCATTAAGACAAGAAAAGGTTTTCAAGAGTGCATACAAATCAGTATGAAAAGACAAATAACAAAGTAAAATAAAATTGTGCCACATTAACATAAAAAAGAAACCAAATAAAATTTTAAAAAAATAACCATTTTTCAATTAGCAAAAATAAAAGGGGAGGATTAACAAGAATAATCAAGAAAGACTTGATGAGTTAGAGGCAGGAAGAAGAGAAGCTCAAAGCCAACCTTGACTATATAACAAATTTTGGCCATTCTAGGCCACATGAGTCTCTCTCTCTCTCTCTCTCTCTCTCTCTCTCTCTCTCTCTCTCTCTCTCTCACACACACACACACACACACACACACACACACACACACACGCGTCAAAGTTTGACAGTTTGAACAAGTATAAATGCCCATGCCCTTTGACTAGGTACCTCCTCTATGGCATATTAGAGTAGATGGTTCAGTGCAGTGCACTGATGACCTAAGTTTGATCCCAGGATCCCACAAAGTGGCAGGAGAGAACAGACTCCAGGGTTGTCCTCTGACCTCTACATGCACACAGTAGAACACATGTGACTGTACTTAAATACACAATAAAATAAAAATTTAAAAATTTTGTTTTAACTGGAAGTGGTGTAACATACCTTTAATCCCAGTACTTTTGAGACTGAGGCAGACAGATAGATCTTCAAGGCCAGCAGGACTACACAGTGAAATCCTGTCTCATTTTATATAGGGCTGGAGAGATAGCTCAGAGATTAAGAGCACCAACTGCTTTTCCAGAGGTCCTGAGTTCAATTCCCAGCACCCACATGGTGGCTCACAACCATCTGTAAAGAGATCTGGCACCCTCTTCTATATACATAATAAATAAATAAATCTTTAAAAAAGTTGTTTTATATATGGGAGCCATGCATGGTAGTATATATTTCATACTTATAACCATAGCACTCGGGAGACTGAGGCAGGAAGATATTATCTCAAAATAATGAGGAAAACATATATGTACTCTTTTATATTTTATTTATTTATTACATATATGAGGATTAGTATGCAGTAGATTTGTTGCTAAATAAAAAGGGCAAGGTACCAGATAATGCATATATCATGTTTCTCACAAATAATATAAAGATTATGTTTATATGTACAACATTTATAATTGTATACAGAAATTTCTAGAAAACTATTCTAATAGTACTGCCATGGGGAGGTGAACTGGACAGGGTTTGAAGAAGGAACCAAAACCAAAATAGCAGAGCACAGATAACTTCAGAGTTTGCTCTCTTAGGTTTTTGCCAAGTGTGGTTATTATCTGTTGCTTCACAAGTCATTATTAAAGGATCAAAAAGAAATGAGATGGGGTTTTTCAGCTCGATTTGGTGACTTAGAGAACGCCATCTCCTTACATTAAAATCATGTCAGCAGAATTTCAGCATGTTTCATGCTACCACATGTATTATACACAAACCTTCTTGTTGTTTTTTTAATTCTAGGAGTCCCAATTTCATCTGCTGTTGCGGGTGTAGCAGTGGGATTGGTAACTAAAAACAATCCAGAGAAAGGTGAAATAGAAGATTATCGTTTGCTGACAGATATTCTGGCAAGTATATTCCCAGTTTGAAATATTTACAAGTATATTTAAAAGTATATGCTTAGACCAATCATGGTGGCATACACCTGTATAGGCTGAGGCAGAAATATCAGTAGTCATAATCTAATCTAGATTACATAGCAAGTTCCAGACCAACATGGGCCATGTGGTGAGACAAAAAAAAAATCAAAGACATATAGAAACTTCAGCCTAGAACAGTGGTTCTCAACCTGTGGGTCCCAGCCCCTTTGGAGGGGGTCAAATGACCTTTCCACAGGAGTCAACTAAGACCAATGTATTACACAGATATTTACATTGCAATTCATAATAGTAGCAAAACTACAGTTATGAAGTAGCAACGAATAATTTTATGGTTGGAGTCCCCGCAACATGAGGAGCTGTATTAAAGGGTCACAGCATTAGGAAGGGTGAGGACCACTAGAAGAATGTTTGTACTTGAGGAGTAGACATGCAGTGTTTATTTCTTCTGTTTGCCTTGGATTTAAAGGATACCTATCACTATATGCTTATCTAAAATGGCTCCCTTTGGGATAATTCTAAGTTAATTTTTATGTATTTATTAGGAACAGGCATGAGCTAAACATAAGATGATATTTCCAAAGACAAGCTTGTGCACTGGAGCAGCAGCCAAGCAGCAGAGGCGGCTCCGCATTTAACGTTAGAGGACGTGACTTACCGTAGCCAGAGCTAGGACTTGACGGTCTCCTACAGAGGCTGTGGGTGACTGTGGGTTCTCTAAAACTTTACCATGATCTCTTGAACTGTTGAAGGGAATTGAAGACTACAATGGTGACATGGATTTCAAAATAGCCGGGACAAATAAGGGAATAACTGCATTACAGGTACACCTTGTTTCATTTTTAAGTGTGTGAATAATGGTGTGAGCCACTGTTTATGTATTTAGTTTATTCATTTTTGGCTGTTCTGTATTAGGCTGATATTAAATTACCTGGAATACCAATTAAAATTGTGATGGAAGCCATTCAGCAAGCATCAGGTAAGTCAATATGCCTTATGCTGCCCTCATTTCTGTCTGGTCTGTTAGTAGGACCTAAAATTCCCGCTAAGCTTACTATAAAATACCAGTGTGGCCAATGGAAGAATGTTTGCCTGTGATGTATTGGGTCAGGTCCCCAGCACCATCAAAACAGGAAGAGTGGAGCCCTGTAACTTCACGTGATTAAGTATTAATTATTGATCACATGACAGACTACCCAAACTTTTTGAAAAAAAGCAATGAAATTTTAATTTTTTATGAAGCAAGCAGCTTTCTGAGCTAGGAGTTTGGAGAAGTACATGAGGCATAGAAGTGACCCTGAAGATGATTGGAATATGAAGAGCCTCCGTTCCGAGCAGAGCTGTGATTGCACACCAGGGAAACCGAGAGGGGAACTGGTCAGATCACACTCACTGTGTCAGATCACACTCACTGTGTCAGATCACACTCACTGTGTCAGATCACACTCACTATGTCAGATCACACTCACTATGTCAGATCATCACTATGTCAGATCACACTCATTCCATTGCTGCTTCTTCTAGTGGCAAAGAAGGAAATACTACAGATAATGAGCAGAGCAATTTCAAAACCTCGAGCATCTAGAAAAGAAAATGGACCAGTTGTAGGTAAGACATTAAACTTATTACTGATAGCTTGATAAACGTTAGTGTTTAAACATTTATTTTTCTTAACAAAATAAAATATTTAAGTACTTTTATTGCTAAATACTTTCAAAGAAAAAACTCCTTTTACAATCATTCACTTATTTGTGTGTGAGTGTGGGTGGGCATGCACATGCTACACTGTGTGTCTAGCAGTCAGAGGACAACTTGTGGGAATTGACTCTCCTCTTCTACCACAGGAGTCCTGGAGATTGAACTCAGGTTATTAGGCCTCGAAGCACATGCCTTTACCCACTTAGCCATCTTACCAACCCTAGAAAAAAGATTTAAAATGTTCTTTCCGCCAGGCGGTGGTGGCGCACACATTTAATCTCAGCACTTGGGAGATAGAGCCAGGCAGATCTCTGTGAGTTCCAGGCCAGCCTGATCTACAGAGAGAGTTCCAGGACAGGCACCAAAACTACAGAGAGAAACCCTGTCTCAAAAAAAAAAAAAAAAAAAAAAAAGAGAAAAAGAAAAAAAAAAAAGAAAGAAATGGAAAAGTGAGAACATATACATTTACTCAGATTTAATCATTACACTATGTATACATGTATCAAAAATCACAATAAATACATAAAATTTCTGTGTTCTTATATATCATTTAAAAAATAAATTTGTTTATATTGGAAAAACCAAACTTTAAATTTGAGAACATACTTATGTACATTTTCCAATAATTTTAATAACAGTGAATTTCTTCTGTTTCATAATGAAAGATCTGTACATACGTTTAGGTTCATATGTCTTTACATGATTGTATGCATTGCATTTCAGAAACAGTTAAGGTTCCATTGTCAAAACGAGCAAAATTTGTTGGACCTGGTGGATATCACTTAAAAAAACTTCAAGCTGACACAGGTAAGAGTTAAATACCAAACCATGTAAGTTTGCTATTTCATCTCTACAGTGTTACTCCAAAAATAGTATCTAAGAGATAAGGGAAAGATCAGAGGAAAAGTCTAAGATACCTTGCCTGTGAGTTTTCTGTGGGACTCTTGTCAGTCACTGAATTTTAATGTTCAGCTCTATTGAAGAAGAATAAAGCGGCATGGTGGAGCATGCCTGTGACCCCAGTTTTTGATGACAGCCTGAACACAATGTAGCAAGACACTATCTTAGAAAAGAGAAAGGATGACAGAATCCATCATACTCCCTTCATAATTAGACTTGAACATTCCCAGATAATTTTTAGTTTTTATAACTAAATAACTTAGAGGTTATTAAGCCCTCCTACTTCTTCAGCTTTCACTTAGTTTCATTTAGACTTTTTTTGTTTAAAGAGTATATGCAGAGACCAGGTGCATCCAGGGGCAGAGGCAGGCAGCTCTCAGTGAGTTCAAGGCTAGCCTGCTCTACATACTGAGTTCCAAGCCAGCCAGCCAAGGCCACATTTATTTGAGACTTTGTTTCAAAACAAACAAAAACAACAAGAGTATTTGCAGAAATGGTCACATTTTAACTTGTTTCTTCTAGAAGCAATGTTGAGATGACCAAATAGTTATTTTGAGCATGTTAGAAGACAATAAGCGGAATTGCCTTAGCCAGTGTTAAGAGTAAGAAACTAAAAAAAAAAAAAAAAAAAAAAAAGCGGGGCGGTGGTGGCCCACGCCTTTAATCCCAGCACTCGGGAGGCAGAGCTAGGCGGATCTCTGAGTTCGAGGCCAGCCTGGGCTACCAAGTTGAGTCCCAGGAAAGGCGCAAAGCTACACAGAGAAACCCTGTCTCGAAAAACCAAAAAAATAAAAAGAGTAAGAAACTGACATGTTCATTCTAAAGGATGAAAACAAAAGTGTTCTGCTACAATTTCTAGTCATAATTAAAGAGCAAAACAAAAGCCATCAAAACTAGGTCTGCTGTGTTAGGACATGGTTCAGTGTTGTATCCATGGGACCCAGTACCTGGCAGGAGAGTGACGCCTTCGCTAAGGGACAGTCACTGACACAGAGAACCCAAACCAGCTGCTCCCAGGTCGCTCCTTAGTCTCACATTTGCTTTTTAGATTAGTCTCCGCTAGCATGAGCTTGTTCATTTTAATGTGTTACCTCTTTTTTGTCCCTCCCACCCCTCACCATGATGCTGGGTTTATTCTAAAGGTGTAACAGTTAGTCAGGTTGATGAAGAAACCTTCTCCATATTTGCACCAACACCTAGTGCAATGCATGAGGCAAGAGACTTCATTACTGAAATTTGCAGAGATGATGTAAGTATAGATCTTAGGATAGTTTTTCTTTTTCTTTTTTTTTTTTTTTTTTTTTTTTTTTTTGCTGTTATCTTTATTAACCTAATGATTTATTTTGCACTTTACAGCAAGAACAACAATTAGAATTTGGAGCAGTTTATACTGCTACAATAACTGAAATCAGGTAATTACAAATAAACAATGGGTTCACTTTTTACTGCAAGCCCAGAATCACTTTGTATTTAGATACATGCCAATAACCGTGTGTGTGTGTGTGTGTGTGTGTGTGTGTGTGTGTGTGTGAGAGAGAGAGAGAGAGAGAGAGAGAGAGAGAGAGATTGTATGTAGCTGGGAGTGACTCTGTTTTCTCTCTTTATTCTTATATGTGTGGATGTTTTGCCTGCAAGTATGTCTACCCACCATGCTGTGCCTGAAGAGGCGAGAAAAGGATGTTGAATCCCTCAGGACTAGAATTAGATGGTTGTGAGCCACTAGGCAGGTGCTGAGAATTGAACCTGAGTTCTCTGGAAAATCAAGAAGGGCACTTAGCCACTGAACTTCCCTCCAGCCCCACCTCCTTTTTGTGTTTTATTGTGTTTATTGTCTATGTGTTTGGATGTTTTGCTTACATGTATATCTTATTACATCATATGTGTGTCTGGTACCTACAGAGGCCAGAAGAGAGCATCAGAGTTCCTTGAACTAGTTACAGATGGATGTGAGCAGCTATGTAGGTGCTGAGACCCAAACCCAAGTCCTCTGGAAAAGCAGCCAGTACTCTTAATTGCTGATCCACCTCTCCATCTGACTCTGGCCTTCTGATCCTCTGGCTTCCACCTCTGTAATGCTAGGGGGTCTACACCCCCATAACTTGTTTTTGTAGTGCTGGGGACCAAACCCTGGGCCGTGGGCATGGGAGTCCTCTACCAGCTGACCTACATCCCTAGCCCCATGGAATTCTTTTCTATTTTTTAAGCTAATTTTATTTTCTGTGCCATTGTAGTTTTCAGTTCTATAATAGATTCTGCCAGAATTTTTTTCTTAAACTGAATTTTTTACCATATTTTATTTTCATTTTTTTGAATTTCAATTTATTTTGAATTTTTGTGTTCAAAATTTACATTTTCTACCAATTTTATTTTCCCCCAAACTGTAAGCCTAAAACATATAAATTAGTATTTCCTTTTCATTGTTATTGTTTCTGCAACTATTATATGATAATTTAATTAACACATTTTCAAATCACTTTCAACTTCAAAGTATTTTTACCAAGTGAAATTATCCCAAAATGCCACTTCTTTAAAAAAAATTATTTAGAATATTTCTTCAAAGTTTTTTCAAATTAATGAAAGGGAATGGGATAATCTGTTTAACATTACAGGTGAAAAATAAGCAATACAATTGATTGTTTTCTGACTAGAGAAAAAAGGAAGAGAACTTCACGTAGCCGTCCATTCTTAGGTCCAGTTTGCCCTCCCTCTTCTACGTGGCACCCAGACATCCAGACATACTTACGGGCAAAACATTCATACATACTAAATAAGTCTAAAGTAATAAAATCTTATAAATATGAAGAGAAACACAGGTGAATATGTATCTAAAAACTTTATCTTTCTTGGTCATTTGAGTCACAAATATTTAAATATAGGGCATAATTTCCTATTGAAAGTATTTGAGCTCAGGATATGTGACTTACTATCAGCACTCTTGAGATCCTAGGTTCAATCCCAAGTACTGTGAGACAGGAAGCGGGAGACAGACAAAGGGGAGAGGATATGAGAGAAGTATATTTGTTATATAGTCATAAGAATGTATCCTAGAAGCCAGGCATGGTGGTACACACCTTTGGTCCCAGCACTCAGGAAACAGGCAAGTGGATCTCTGTGTGTTTGAGGCCAGCCTCGTCCTACATAGTGAGTTTCAGGACTATACAGTAGATGCTATCTCAAAAAAAAACCAAGAAGAATAATATATCCTAGAATGTAGTCTGGACTCATTTGACACCCTGCTCCGGAGAAAGCATCAGTTCTGTTTGTCAGTACACATACTTACTGTTTTAACCAAGCTGATCTCTTTTTGTAGAGACACTGGAGTAATGGTAAAACTGTATCCAAACATGACTGCTGTGCTACTTCATAACACCCAACTTGACCAACGAAAGGTAAAAGGAAGGACGCATTTGTGTGTGTGTGTGTGTGTGTGTGTGTGTGTGTGTGGTGAATGTGCATGGTGTGAGTACACATGTGGATGCAGGCATAGCGTGTCCTGCTCTGGGACGCCCCATCTTACTGCCTTGAGATTGGTCTCTCACAATCTGCAGTTTGTCACTCCTCATCTAAGCCGGTGGCCAGCAAGCTCCAAAGATCCTCCCTCTCTTCATCCCCTATAGTACTAGGGTCACAGTCACATGAATAACTATTCCTGGCTTTTTATACAGATGCTGGGGGTTTGAACTCAAGTCCTCGTTTTTTTGTGCGGCAAATGTCCTTATCTTCTGAGCCATCTCCCCAGACCAGACTTGACTTCAGGAAAGGCGCAAAGCTACACAGAGAAACCCTGTCTCGAAAAACCAAAAAAAAACCTAATATAAAAATTACCTAAACTGTTGAGAATTGTGTATTTTGCCTAGTAATAGTTCAAGTACACCAGCCACTAATGTTTGTAATGATGAAATGTAAAGAAATTGAACAGCCCTCTTTAAAGGACTATAGTTTGAATATTCACTTATACTGCTTCAGCTACTCATATGAAAGGACATTCTTGGCATATAGAGTGAGCCGCATCCCTAGCCCACATTTAACAGGACACACTAAATAGACGTTTGAAGGGCTGCACACTGAAGTAGTTTTCTACAAATAGTTTCGGGTGGTTTTCATTTTCTTCTGACTACTTTTATGTTGTTTTCAACCTTTGTAATTAATAGATTTTATTAGAAAAACAAATATAGCTGTTCACTTGGGGAAAGGTGTTCACTTCTGTTGTTACTAGATAATTACATATAACTAACTTTTTTTTTTTAGATTAAACATCCCACTGCCCTAGGATTAGAAGTTGGCCAAGAAATTCAGGTACTTGTGTTCGGTTCTTTAAAGGTGTGAATTTTACTTAAAGTTCCAATTAGTATTTTTGAAGGAATAGAATAAGCACCTTTGGCTTATATTTCTGTACAGTGTTTCTTTTAGAAGTCACAGTGGCTTAACCAGACTTGCTAAGGATTTAGAATAAGATCCTTTCCCTCAAGGAGATCACAATTTAGCTTTTTTAAAAAAAAATCCACTTTAAAGCTGTGCAGATTGTCATTTGGAAACAGACTTAATAAGGTGGTTGAAAGCCTTGTCATCTTTTTTAGTGGTTGAGACTTTGTACTTGACATTAAATTAAATTTTTTAACTTAATAAGAATAATGTCGTTGGGGTCTAGAATTCTGATACTAAAACTGGCCCTATCTTGTAGTCCTCTATCAGTGAATCGAAGTTGTTGCTGATCTGGGTGTGTTCTGGTTACACCTGAGTAAGGCCATGAGTTTATTCCCATTCCAGGCTCTTATTGTTTAAGCATCTCTGGGTAAAGATGAGGCCCAAGATAACACCACTCCACATAATGTTTGCTTTACATCGAAGGGGACTTCATGCCTGTTGCACTTTCCCTTGTTTGTCTTCTTCATGGAAAACTGTGCTCTAGTGCAGTGGTGCCTGAGTCATAGGAAAAATACAAAGCCCTATCTGAACTGTGACTTTGGTCTTAAAGTATAGGGACCTAGAAACCATAAAAAGGCAGTTTTAGAAGACTAATTTGAAAACTAAATGTCTGCTCGCTCTCTCTCTCTCTCTCTCTCTCTCTCTCTCTCTCTCTCTCTCTCTCTCTCTCTCTCTCTCTCTCTCTCTCTCTCTCTCTCTCTCTTTTTTCCTGTTTGGTTGATTGGTTTGTTTTAGTCAGTAGCTCAGACTAGCATCAAACTCAAGCCTCCTACGGAGTTCTGGGATTATAATAGGGCACTATGCTTTGATTCTTTTTTTGGTCTTTTTATAACAGCTATTTAACCAGATTGTATTTATTGAGTGTGTCTCTACATATTACTGAGCTGTGCTTTTATTAGACACATATAAATATTAATTACTGACTTATTTGGACAACGCAAATTTAAATGTCTTTGAAGTTACATGTCAACTTTAAAGTCAATCTGTTTCTTTAACATAGGTCAAATATTTTGGCCGTGATCCAGCTGATGGAAGAATGAGGCTTTCTCGAAAAGTGCTTCAGTCTCCAGCTGTGACTGCTGTCAAGACTCTGAGTGACAGGAGCAGCGTTGTCATGGGAGAGCCTGTTCCACAGTCGTCCAACTCTTCCCCTTGACCCCTTTTGGAAATGGTCTTCAACAGTGACATTCTGCAAAACATTGTAATAGTCCTGTTTATGTGTAGATTATACATGATTTAAATATAATTATTTGTATGAAAATGCTCATTTCTATAGAAGGATTTCTTTGTCTCGCCAGCCAGCTCTTAAATCACAACATGGAGATTTATTATCAATTATGAAACCTTGGCCAATAGCTTAGGCTTGTTTTTCGCTAACTCTTATAACTTAAATTAACCCATTTCTACTAAACAGTGTGCTGCCCCATGTTCGTTTACCTAATCTACATACCATCCATCCTGCTTTCCTGCTTCCTCCATGTCTCCTCACAACCCCACCCTTCTCCTCAGCATCCTCTGTGCCTAGAAAGCCTGCCTAGCTATTGGCCGTTCAGCTCTTTATTAAACCAATCTGAGTGACACACCTCCACAGTGTACACAAAGATTATTCTACAACACATTTCATGTGCCTTTTTTATTTCAGGAGCAACCTATATTTGCTTATTTTTATTTAGATTATAAATCAATAAATATTAAAA
Source organism: Peromyscus leucopus (assembly GCF_004664715.2). Lineage (NCBI taxonomy): Eukaryota > Metazoa > Chordata > Mammalia > Rodentia > Cricetidae > Peromyscus > Peromyscus leucopus. The sequence goes on along the minus strand of NC_051071.1, from coordinate 5,784,610 downwards.
ATAAGCTATTTTTATATCTTAGGAAAGATTACCTTTTTGTTCCTGTAATTGTAAACTACTGAAAAATAATAGACCATTTATGCTCTCCTAAGGATCTTTTCCTGTACCTTCTTTCTCTTCATATATAGTAATAGCCATTTTCCCTTAGTCATCTTATGGCTCACCATAAGTCATCTTATGCCCAACAACTGTGCTTGCCTACTCCTATTTTACATACTAAAACTTGCCATTTTGAAAGCCAGAACCTTTTCTTCAGAGCAATTACACATTTAATTGGCATTGAGGGAGCTAATTTGATTCAGTTTTTAATGGTATATCTTTCAGTTACAAAGCCATAATATAGTGGTATGAATCTTATAAATGGGATTCTTGCTAAAACAGGGTTTCTCTGTGTAGCCCTGGATGTCCTCGAACTTGCTCTGTAGACCAGGCTGGCCTCAAAATCACAGAGATCCCAAGTGCTAGGATTAACCACGTCCAACTTTTTTTTTAATTACCTAAATATAAAACATTATGAACCCATTAGATAACACTAGGTCGTTCTTTGTGTATGTAATTGGCACTGAGTGGATATATATTCTTGGTATAAGAGGTGGGGGAACCAATTAGATGAATGATATAATTTCTAGAAATAGCTGTCAAGTTCATTGTCGTAATTTTTTTTTTTCTTTAGACAAGGTCTTGCTGTGTAGCCTCAGATGGCCTGAAACTGGGATCTACCTGTCTGACCCTAGAGTGCCACAGCCAAGGCATGTGCCACCATATCCAGCTGATTGCTGTAATTTAAAACATGCGATTAGTCCACAAAAAGTAAAAACTACATAATTTAGACTGTCTAATCCTTTTACAAATCTTATAAAAACATATGTGAATTCTTACTCAGGCAGGGCTAATTCATAAGACATTAAATATGTATCTGTCCAAGCCAAAGACTTTTAAGATACATTTATACATAAGTCAACAAACATTATTCTGTGTGAAATAGCATATTAGACAGCATTGATACCCTTTCTAAAATAGGGACAATTAATGGAAAATTAAAGATCAAATTTGATTTCTATATTTGATATACTGTTATTTAGTAATAGTAACCAACCACCATAATCCTTAGTTTAAGGGACAATAACCATTAGTGGTTGGATTTCAGAATTATAATTTTGTTTTCTTAAATTTGCTCTTATTTTTCAAAGGGACCTTAAACTGCTAATAATTTGGAAAAACTGAAGCCAGTTCTTAGAACTCCAGAGGAGTACCAGAGTTAAATGGGCAGCAGAGGCACTTCACCTCTGCACAAACCAGGAACCACCATTTGAGCCAGAACTTCTCTCTGTCTTTATTCAAATCATAGTAGTGTTCCAGAATTTCTTGTTTGTTTGTTTTTGTTTTTTTAAGACAGGGTTTCTCAATGTAGCTTTGGAGCCTGTCCTGGAACTTACTCTGTAGACCAGGCTCCAGAGATCCGCCTGCCTCTGCCTCCTGAGTGCTGGGATTAAAGGTGTGTGGGTAATTTCTAATGAAGGTTTTGTTTTGTTTTATTTGATTTTGTTTTTTGGAGACAGGGTTTCTCTATATAGCCACGGCTGTCCGGGAACTTGCTCTGTAGACCAGGCTGTCCTTGAACTCAGAGATTTGCTGGTGTGTGCCACCACCGCCAGGCCCTCTAATGAAGTTTATAATCTGGGGCTGTCATATGCCAAAAACTAATTTATAGTACCCGAATACTGGTATTTGCAAATTGTTTTTTATGACCTTTTTATTGACATACAATGAATTAAGTGTTCTGATTTTTTCATGTTTGTTTGTTTGTTTGTTTGTTTTGTGCGCTTAGAAGCCGTTGTGCATGTGTGGGGATCAGGACGACTTGTAGAAGTTGTTTCTCTCCTACTCTGTAGGTTCCAGGAAACAAACTCGGGTCATCAGACTTGACAATAATTATTGCACCTTTACTGAGCCATCTTATTTGCTCAAATTATGGTTTTTATGTGATTATTTTTCTCCTCTTCCAGAACATCTTAAATCCCTGGATCAGCAGCTGCCTGTGTTCAGCTCAGCCAGGCATCATGTTCACTCACTCATTACTGTGGACTAAACACTAACATGTGCAGGATATCAGCAAGCAGAGCTGAAGTGTGAAGAAAGCTGGCAGTCAGTGTACAACATCTGATGGAGTGCAGGTGCTCTCAGTTAGAAAGGCGTTGGGGTAAGGGGTTGGAGTGTCTGTCCTACTGCTGCAGTGTAGACTGTGAGCAAGATCAACCTGGGGAGCCCAGATCACAGTCTACTGAGGGAGCCAAGGCAGAAACTGAAGCAGAGGTCATGAGGAATGCTGCTTACTGGCTTGCTCCCCATGGCTTACTCAGTCTATCATCTTTTTTTTTTTTTTTAATAAATATTTATCATTATCATCATTATATATATATATGGTGGGGTTTTCAAGACAGGGTTTCTCTGTGTAGACCAGGCTGGCCTCACAGAGATCTGCCTGCCTCTGCCCCCCAAGAGCTGGGATTAAAGGTGTGTGCCACCATCACCCGGCAGCCCCGATTGCTACCTTATAACATCTAGTGAACTGGGCCCTGGCACATCAAGCATTAATCAATAAAATGCCCCCATAGACTTGACCATAGAAGCATTTTCTCACTTGAGACTCCCTTTTCCCAGATGATCCTGGCTTGCATAAAGTTGACCAAAAAATTACACACACACACACACACACACACACACACACACACACACACACACCCCAACCAGGACAGGTGATAAGAAGTTACTGTTTGAAATGAAATGGTCGAGAACCACTTCACTGAATAGATAATATTTAAAAAGAGACCTGAATGAAATAGAGGAAGGAGATGTGAAGACATTTGAGAAACAGAATTTCAGATAGAGGCCTTCACTTTCATTTGGTATTCTGTATTCAAAAACAAAAATAACGATTTTATAAACCAATTTCACATAGTATAGTCTTTTGCTTTGTATTAAGAATACAGATAAGGGATGGAGAGATGGCTCAGAGGTTAAGAGCATTGACTGCTCTTCCAGAGGTCCTCAGCTCAATTCCCAGCAACCCCATGGTGGCTCACAACCATCTATAATAAGATCTGATGACCCACATTGTGGAAGAGAAGCATCTCCCTCGACTTGTTCTCAGACCTCCAAATATACATCATGGTACTTGAGTACCACTGCCAGGTAAATAAATGTAATAAAATTTATTTTTTAAAAAAAGAATATAGACAAGTGGATATAGCAGGTAACATTTTCAAAACATTTAATCAAGCAAACATATGCTTGGTTATTTCCAAGGAATAAACAGAATCATGAACAGTTTAAAAGGCTTTGACAAAAACTTTCTCATTAAACTTGACAATAGGAAAGCCAGACAGTAGAAATGGAAAAGAAAATAGACTCATTGAGAGTCAAAGATAAAAAAGCAGTGGTTAAGTCTCATGGGTGGATAGAATATAGGGTTGAAAAAGAAACAATTGTATTGCCAGTTTTAGCCTGAGGGTTGTGAAGATAATAGGTTCTGATAGCAGTGGAAAACTTGCTAGATACAGTGAAGCCATCAACCAGCATAGAGATGGCTGTCAGAGGAAGCAGCTGGAGACTGCCGTATGGTTTTTGTGGAGTCTAGCCAGAGAGAGAGGGTATCTAACCAAAGAAAGCATTCCATCCAAGTCAAGCTGGTCAGCAAGTGAAGTCACTGGGGTTGTATACAGGATCAATGGGCAACAGACATGAAGCTACCCCAAAAGAAATTCCTGCCCCAGTGGTGAATCTTGTGACCCTCCCCTTCTCAACTGGAGAATGTTAATAGGCCCTGAATTCAGTCCCTGGCAACACACACCAAACAAAAAAACCTGCCTCTTAGGACTATAGTGCTACAGTATGATGTACTGTTTCCTTTGGAAACTTAATGTAGTTACTAATTAATAAAAAGTGGATAAACACTCTAGTAAAGGGTCCTTGCAGTATAGCCCTAACTTCCCTGGCACTCACTATCAAACAGGCTGATAACAACTTGAAGCTATCTTTTTGTCTCTGCTTCCCGAGTGTTAGAGTTGCATGTATGCATCATGGCTCTGATTTTTGTTGTTTCGGGCTTTTGTTTGTTTGTTTTTGTTTTTGAAAGTCATGTTAGGGGCCAATGAGAAGGCTCAGCAGATACAGGCACTTGCCACCAAGTCTGACAACCTAAGTTCAATGCCTAGGCCCATGTGATGGAAAGAATTGATTCCCCCAAGTTGTCCTCTGACTTCACACATACTGGCAGGTGATTGCACACATGCTCAATAAATATAAAAAGGTTTAAAAGAAAAGGTTGGGCCAGCAAGATATTTTGTGGGTAAAGGCACTTGCCATCAAGCCTGAGTTCGATCCTAGAGACCCACATACATTGTAGAATATTATTTTAAGATGTGTTACATTTGTTTATATTGTGGAACATTTGTTTAATTATGCAAAGCTGTGTTGCATTTTTTTATGTTGCATTTGTTTTAACTCTGTGAAGATGTGATTCTTTGCCTGTCTAAAGCACCTGATGGTCTAATAAAGAGCTGAACTGGCTAATAGCAAGACAGGAGAAAGGACAGCCAGGGTTGGCAGGCAGAGAGAATAAACAGAAGTCTAGGAAAAGTAGCAAGAACAAGGAAAGGAAGACACCAGGGGCCAGCCACCCAACCACACAGCCAGCCATGGAGTAAGAGTGAAAGTAAGATTACTGAAGTAAGAAAAGGAAAACGCCCAGAGGCAAATGGTAGATGGGATAATTTAAGTTAAGAAAAGCTGGCAAGAAACAAGCCAAGCTAAATGCTGGGAATGTATAATTAAGAATAAACCTCCATGTGTGGTTTATTTGGGAGCTGGGTGGTGGGCCCCCCAAAGGAACAAAAACAACCAACAACACACATAGTATAAAGAGAATACTGACACAAGTCCTGACCTCCACATATGTGTAATGGCACATGTATGTGCACATACACACACTAAATAAATAAACATGCATTTTTAAATTATGTGATAGGTGTAACAAAAGTTCAACCCCAGAACACACATAAAAAGCTAAACGTGGTGGTTTGCACTTGTAATCCCAACACTGGGGAGATGGAGACAAGTACGTGGTGCTCCTGACCAGCCAATGTGGCCTTACCTGAAAACTCCAAGCTAGTAAAGAGACTGTCTCAAAATGAATGACACTGGAGGCCTCTACACACACACACACACACACCACACACACACACACACAGGCATTTCATACAGTGATGAGTTGGTCATAGGGGCAGGCACCTGTAACCCCCAAGCTCCTCATAGTAAAGCTGTAGAATCTTTTGAGTCCAAATATTTGACCCTAGTTTGGGTAACAGTGAGACCTCTTCTTAAAAACAAACAAAAAGTTGGGTAGAGAAAACAGGATATTAACTAAAAAAAAAAAAAAAAAAAAAAGGGAAACTTTCTAAGAAGTGGAATTTGAATTGCTTCTTAATATAGAGAAGTCATGTGAACCTGACTTAGGGATGACAACAAAGGGGAGAGGCAGATTTGAGTAGAAGCTGTGTCATATGTGGATGAAGATAAACAGGATACACAGTGAAAGGTTTAGAAATTTTTTTCTGTATGTGCTAGGAGCACTGAAAAACATCATGTTTCATGAAAACTACATCGAGCAGTTGCCTGCTAATATTTTTTAATTGTGGCTATAAAATTCCCATAATTGCCAAGAATTCATAAACTAGAAGAGACGATGCTAAAAAATAAAACACGGGCTAGAGAGATGGCTCAGAGGTTAAGAACACTGGCTGTTCTTCCAGAGGTCCTGAGTTCAATTCCCAGCAACCACATGGTGGCTCACAACCATCTGTAATGAGATCTGGCACCCTCTTCTGGCCTGCAGGGATACATGCAAACAGAACACTGTATACAAAATAAATAAAAAATCTTTAAAAAAAAAAAAAACACAAAATGTGTAGATAATTAACATAAATTTTAATAAAATATTTGAGGGGCAAACATCACCAGATGCCAAGAAAATGGCTTACAAAACTCAGTGTACATAATGTCCTTAATTTTGCAAATATAATAAAAAATTAGAAACAGGCTGGAGAGGTGGCTCAGCAGTTAGGAACACTTGGCACTCTTGCAGAGGATCGGAGATAGGTTCCCAGCACCTACATGGTGGCTTATAACCACCTGTAAACCACAGTACCGGGGGATCTGACACCCTCTTCTAACCTAAGCAGGATCCTGAATGCATATGGTGCACACATAAATAAATCGTTAAAGTATTAGAAACAACATTGGAGGCATGGCCGTCAAAAGTCCGGAACAAAATAACCACCATTATTCAAAACTCTGGTGGTCTTATCAATGAGATTAAAAGGGGGTGTCAGAAAAACAAACATTTGCAGATGATCACCCAAACCACTTATTACAAAACAATTAGGATTTACAAATGAGCATGTCAATGATGCTTCATCAGGAAATAGCTGTCTTCTTCAGGAGTCCAAAGCTGCTATGTGAAGAGCTCCTCTCCACTTTCTCAGCAAAAGCCATCACATTTCCAGGCTTTGAAGAGCTAAGCCAGCAGTGTTTGTCCCATCCCTGTAGTCCACAATAGGGTTAAATATCTGCTCCCAAGGAGTACAAGTCAATAGTTATAAAGCCCTCTAACTGAACACTTTGAAAACCTAATCCAAAGTATACTCTGACTTCCCAATACCACATGCTAGCTGATTCAAGTGTATAATCTGCCCTCTTTAACAGGCCCAGCAAGTCCCCACAGATTGTGCTAAGATTTAAACTTAATTACCATTCTCTTCACAGCTAGAAGAGAAAATCAGAGCAAATATAGTAAAGGACATTTCAAGAGGGAAGTGCTTGCTTTCACAAGGACTTACGAGCTGCTTCTACAAGGTCTGAGGGTCCAGAGGTGTCTTGAATACCAAAATCCCTAAGGGGCTCTCATCCACTTTTTTTTTTAATTAAATATTTTATTCATTCCACATACCAACCACAGACCACCCCCATCCCTCCTACCACTATCCCCCAGCCTTCCCTCCCCAGACCACCTTCCCATCCCCTCCTTCAAAAAGGTATGGCCTCCCATGGGGAGTCAGCAAAGCATGGTACATTCAGTAGAGGAAGGTCCAAGGCCCCTCCCCTGCATCAAGGCTGTGTAAGGTGTCCCACCATAGGCAATGGGTTCCAAAAAGCCAGTTCAGGCACATGGATAGATCCTATTTCCACTGTCAGGGGGCCCTCAAACAGACCAAGCTACACAACTGTCTCGCCTATGCAGAGGTCCCAGTCCAGTCCTGTGCATGCTCCACAGCTGTCGGTCCAAAATTCATGAGTTCCCACTAGCTTGGTTCACTTGTCTCTGTAGGTTTCCCCATCATGGTCTTGATGCCCCTTGCTCATAGAATCCCTCTTCTCTCTTTGACTGGACTTCCGGAGCTCGGCCTGGTGCTTGGCTGTGGCTCTCTGCATCTGTTTCCATCAGTTACTGGATGATGGCTCTATGATGACAGGATATTCACCAATCTGGATTACCAGGGTAGGCCAGCTCAGGCACCTCATCCACATTTTAAGGCTTCAGGTTTTCCTAGTGAGAGCCTTGATTACATAGCAGAGACTAGGCTGAGCATTCAAATATCTTTAGATAGAGCTCCATGACCCTCAAATCCCATGTCTACCCTTAAACTGCAAGAAATAAGTTGAGCTGAAGACTACCCCTTGGGACCTAGATTTAGCCTCTGAAATACCCTGAGTATCTCAATTGCAGTCTCTAAGTATTTCCTTCATATTTTTCAGGTGCCTGAATTTTTGCACAGGCAACATGGTTCCCCTCCTTTAGAATATTTGTACCTCAATAGCTGGCGATCCGCATCAGAATGGCCACATTGTGCCAGACTACATAAAACCATTTCCAAATCCAATCCTACTGCTTGTTTTCTTAACTTAGTTAAATCACCTGTGATGGCTATTCTTGGTTGTCAACTTGATTACATCTGGAACTAACAAAAACCCAACCAGCTGGGTAGGTACATGTGATGGTCAGAATGAAAATGGACCCCACAGGCTCATAGGGAGTGGCACTGTCTGAAAGGATTAGGTGTGGCCATGTTAAGAGGAAGTGTGTCAATGGGGGTGGGCTTAGGGGTTTTATAAGTTCAAGCCAGGCCCAGTGGCTTTGTCTCCCTGCTGCCTGTGTATCCAGACGTACAACTCTCAGCTGCCTCTCAGCACCATGTCTGCCTGTGCACTGCCATGCTTCCTGCCATGATGAGAATGGACTGAATCTCTGAACTATAAGCCAGCCCCAATTAAATGTTCTCTCCTATACGAGTTGTGGTCATGGTGCCTTTTCACAGCAATAAAACCCTAAGACAGTACATGTAGGTACAGAGGGATTTTTTTTCTTAATTAAATCATTTGAAGTGGGAAGACCCACATTTAATCTCGATCTTTTGAGGTGCGAAGATTCACCTTTAATCTGGGCCACACCTGCTGGTAGCCTATGTAAAGGACTTGGAAGAAGGAAGGTTGTTCTCTTCGCCTCCATGTTCCTGCTCTTGCTTTCACTGACAAGTCCAGTCCTTCTCTAGACCCTACTTCTTTGTGATCCTGGCATATATGGAAGACCAGCTGAGACATCCAGCCCTGTGGACTTGAACTACTGGATTCTTAGACCTTCCATTGGTATATAGCCATTATGGGACTAGCTGGCCCACACTCTGTAAGCACACACGAACGTGAGCGCGCATATGAAAAACTTTCTCTAAAATAAGATAAACCATGAAACCTAATGGAAAAGAAAAATGTTCAAAAATTATTTAATATTTCAAGATAGTGACAGCCGCATTAAACCAAGTATGTTAATAGGCCACACACCAAAAGCGGGCCCCATTCTAGCATCACACACCTGTGTGAGGGCGCTCTAATGGGGAGTGATAGAGTCAGTGTTTCCTGGAGAAAAACTCAACAGCAGGAAGCAGGAGCTGGAGACCTTGCATTGCCAAAGTTTCTCTGTCCTTTTATTTTTTTATGTATAAAGGTATTACTTATAAAAAACAAATGACATCGGGGGCTCGGTTGGACTAGAACTTTTTGGGGTAGATCTCCGATGCTGTCTTGAAGTATTAACGGAGCCAAAAACACTCTACAGAAAATGCTCTGGGAACCCTGATACTCCCTGTCATAAAGGCTAAATGGACTTCCAGAATCTGTCCAGTGGCGTTGTCAAGGCCTTTCTCCTGAGGAATGGCCAATTGAAAGATGCTTTGAAATAACCCTGGGAGTGTCCTCTAACATTGGGGAAAAATTAAAAAAAAAAAAAAAAAAACGGACCTATGGAAAGCTCTCGATAGCCTTTCCAAAATAACTATTTTCGCCAGCCCAATGTACGTTTGTCCATGTAAGTCACAGCAATGCCCAGCACACGGACACCTGAAGTCCCTTCATCATAGACAGTGCCCGCTCTGCACCGTGGGCTGGCCCAGGGCCCGCAGACGCCCCTGTCTCAGCGTTCCCAAGTGCAGCCATCACAGGCAGGTAGCGCGCCGGGCTATGTGTTGAGGAAAGCAATTATAAATCAAATTATTTTTAATCAAGCGCCTACTGTACGTAAGATCCGCCTTTCAGCGTGCTGGTGAAGAGTTCACACCTAACCAACCTCGTCAAGTGTGGTGAGGACTACAACTCCCAAAATGCACCGGGGGTCAACATGTGCGCTTATCCCATGTTTTCCAGTCGGGGCCGAGCTGAGGCACCGTGTCGAGGACGGAGGGGCGGCCTGGGCCTCACGGTGAGCCGCGAGCGTCGGCCCCACTGAGGACCCGCAACCTTCAGCACGCCGGCCGAGCGCCCGCCTCGCCTCCAGCCCCGCAGCTTCCTGACGCGCAAACGCAGCCTCTCAGTGGCCGGCGGCGGGGCGCTTCCGTGCGGCGCCGCAGCCGCCTGCTGCTCACGGCGGCCCCGGGACGCGGCCACGCGTGTGGTGACGGGCCGCCCCCGGCCTCCCGACTCCTCAGCCCGCCTCTGCCCTTCCCTCGGCGCCCGCCCGGAGCGCGCGCCCGCCGCCCCCGCGGGCCCCCGGGAGCACGCCGGCGGCGCCCCCGCTCCAGACGCCGTCCCGCGTCGCGGGCAGAGGCCTCGCGAGAACCGCCCGCCCCGCGAGATCCCCGAGCCAGGGGCCGGGCCGGAAGAGGAGGAAGTCCCTCCTGGGCCTTCTCGCCACCGTCACGTGGTCCTCGCGAGAGCGCCGGGTCTGGCTTCCCGGAAGTGTGCCGGAGCGAGGGGTGCCGTGCCGCGGGCTCGTCGGCCACCGTAGCCCCTGCCGGGACAGCCCGGCGAACCTGCTGGAAGAGGAAGAGAAAGGCAGGGAGAGTCGGGTTACAAGATGGCGGGTCTGTAGTGGTTACCGCGGCGGCGGCGGCGGCGAGCGAGCTCTGCGGGCACCGGGGAGGCACGGAGGCTGTGCGCACGGGCGGAGGAGCGGAGCGGAGGGCACGAGCGCAGGGCTCCCGATGGCGCTCGTCACCCCTCGCGGCTAGGCCCCGGGAGCCATGGTGAAGTCGGGCCTCTCCGGAGCCGCCGCCGCCGCCGCCGGCTCTCAGGAGTGAGGGGCACCGGCGAGGGAGCGAGGAGGCGGCGGCCCGGGCGCGGCCAGCGCCACCATGTCGGACACACGGCGGCGGGTGAAGGTCTACACCCTGAACGAAGACCGGCAGTGGGACGACCGCGGCACCGGGCACGTCGCCTCCACCTACGTCGAGGAGCTCAAGGGGATGTCGCTGCTGGTGCGCGCCGAGTCGGACGGTAAGGACCGGAGGGAGCCCTCGGCGCCGCCCGGAGCCTGCCCTCCACGGTAAAAACAAACCTGGGCCCGGCGGCGGCCCGGCAGACGAGGACGCCGGTGCCTCCGCCTCCGCCCCTGCCTGCTGGGTGAGGTCTAGAGTGGAAGTCGGCAGGGGACCAGATAGGCATCCCGCCCGTGGGATGACACCCGCTCCCCTCCTTACGTAGGGTCTCGTTTGTGTCTGGTATAAAAGGGTAGTGGACCTGTTCCGAGTGCCTCAGAAACAGGTTTCAGATGCTGCAGTCGACAAGAACTGAGGAAAACTGAAACGGACTGTTTCTTGGAGCAGACGGTTGCCACGATACAGACACGGGCACATACGTCTTTACTTTTTGATCCCTCCAGGTTGCCTTTATAGAAGAGTGGGAAAAGTTCCACTCTTCTGTAAAGGGTTCCACGGTCTCAGCAAGTTAGAAAACCAAAGCAGACTTTGAAGTTGTATATGTTGATTGCAGAATTCATAGAAAGCATTTTAATATTAAAAACTGACAGCCATAACTGCAACAGCTATTGCCTGTACTCAAGAACTACCCAATTGGAGCAACTGATATATGTAGGTAATAGAATAACAATCTTAGATTTATTTTCGGCAATGTTGTACCAATGCAGAGTCCCTTTATTAGTCAAAGGCATTTATTTCTACATTATGAGGGGTTTTTTTGATGTTGTTCATTGTCATAGGAGAAGGATAAGTGTAATTTGTATAGTAAGTCTCTTCAAGGTCCTTGTAATTTGTTGTGTTAGACAGGAAACGCAATGAAACAGCTTTTGTTAAAGTTAGTCTTCAAATGGTCTCTTAGGCCCAAATGGTCCATTAGACCCTAAAAGTTTTATTTTAGTGTTCTCATAGTCTGAATATTGGTTTCACATAATTTTTTCCTCTAAAGACATGGAGATGGTAAATATGTAGCCTAGATCTGTGGAGAAAATATACATTAAAATACATTTTATAGCTTCAGATGTTCAGCTAGTGAGAAGACGTGAAACATTTGTAAGATGTGTGCTAGCTATTGATGAAGGCTTTATTTATAATTTGAGACTTACATCCTTTTTTTCTTTCTTAAACTCTTTCAGGATCTCTACTCTTGGAGTCAAAGATAAATCCAAATACTGCATATCAGAAACAGCAGGCAAGTAGTTGTTAATCTTTAAATTGAAAGACTGAATCTGTCATCCTGAAGTAATGTGACAGAGATGGGAATAGTTTCCATATGAGGAAAAAAGCCTGGTGACTAAAGTTAGAGACCACATGTGTTCACCTTTCAGGTTGGTAGGGTTTAAGACTGAAAAGTAGTTTTTATATTGGCAGTTTAAATTGTTTTTTAGTTTAGCCACTGTTTGTATTAGAAAACAATGTATTCTTTGGTCTTGTTTAAAGTAAGCCAAGTCTCTGCTATATGCTCTGCACTGAACTATTTGTTCTGAATCACATTTGAAAGAAATGGCTTAAAAGAATGCTCAAACTCCTCAGTTACCACCATTAAGAAAAAAATTCAACCGTGGTAGGGCATACCTTTAAACCCACCACTTGGGAGGCAGAGGCAGGTAGATCTCTGAATTCGAAAACAGCCTGGTCTACAAAGCAAGTTCCAGGACAGCCAGGGCTACATAGAAAAACCGAGCTGGAGAGATGGCTCAGCGGTTAAGAGCACTGACTGCTCTTCCAGAGGACCCAGGTTCAATTCCCAGCACCCACATGGCAGCTCACACCTGTCTATAACTCCAGTTCCGGGGGGACCTGACACCCTTGCACAGACAGATAGATATGCAGGGAAAACACCAATGCACATAAAAGAAAAAGAAAAACCAAAATCAAAGGGGGATACTTTTAAAGCAAGGAAAGCCTGTGTGTGGTGTGAAATTGGAGCCTATTAAGGTTTTTTTTTTTTTTTAAAGTAGCGTTTAAGTTCTGCTTTAATTGTATGTGTATTTTTTAATAAAATCAATTGATACTCTATAAATATACTGGTAATTAACATTTTCTCTTAATATTATTTATCACTTTGGAAAAGGAAATCTGTGTTGTATTAGTTTTCCTAATTAGTTAACATGGAGATAGCACTGAGTCATTCTTTATTTGTGAATGTTTTCATTTTCATTATGAAATATTATCAAAATTGAATAGTGTAGAGAATAATATAATGGGCTCTGTTGTAGCACCATCAGATTTACCATTATTAACATATTATATCATTTTCAGTCTTTTTGTAATGTTTAATATGAGTAGAGGTAAAAAAATCTGCTTTGTATCTATCTCATTTTATCCATTCTCTATTCCCCCTGTGGTAACTCTGTACTAAAATTACTGTGTATTCTTTCCATACATGCTTTTATACCTTTCCTGCGTATGTCTTTTGTGTGTTCTTAAATTTACACTATTGATACCATACTTCTACATGTATTCTGAAATTTGTATTTTCACGCTTTTTGGAAGATTTGTGTTATTGTAGGTAGATTTTAAAAATGCTGTATTATATTCTGATGAATTGATATATATCAACGAGACATTTGGATTATTTCCTCTCTGTGTGGGTGCGCGCACATGCTTGCATGCGTGCGGTATGTAAAGTCACAATGACAGACTTTGTAAGGAAAAGAGAAATTATTTTAGGTTTATAATTACAGCATCAAGTCTACCTTCAAGGTCTATGAAAATTTGGATGCTATAAACACTTCACATAAGAAATAAAATCACATTTATTGCAAAGCTTACTAATCTTAAAAATTTTAATGTAAATAATTATGCATGCAGTACATTCTTATTTCCTTGAAATATTTTAGTATTCAACTGGTAGCTTTTTTTCCTCTTAGACAATTTTTATATGTGTCTGTCTTTTGGTGAATAATTCAATTAAAACATTTGTCTTGAATATTTGAATGTTTCTCTGTATCTTAGATATGTTTAAGGAAATTTAAACAAATGTGATTTCTAACTCAACTAGGCTGATAGTTATCTGTGTTTGCATGGAGTTTTGTGAGCTTTTGCTTGTTGGTGGAGAAATACTAACATTTTGCCATCTTTCTTTCCCTACCTATATGAATATAAAATGATTAGGACATTGCTAAGTGTGACTCCTAAGTCATGAGCAGTTCCCTACACATTTAGTTGTAATAACAATTCTTAACTTGTGTAAGTGATCTTTTAGCTACTATTACTATTGAAAAGATCATATTAGCCAGATGGCGGTGATGCACGCCTTTAATCCCAGCACTCAGGAGGCAGAGCCAGGAGGATCTCTGTGAGTTCAAGGCCAGCCTGGTCTATAGAGCAAGATCCAGGACAGGCTCCAAAACTATACACAGAGAAACCTTGTCTCCAAGAGGAAAAAAAGAAAAAGAAGAGGTCATATTTATAAAACAGTTCTCTATCACTTAAAAAATGGGCAATGGTTCTTTTAATACTTAAGAATTTTGAAGCATACTTTCATGTATAATGTTACTATCTAGAAAACCAGTTCCTGATAAATTGGATTTTTTTAATACACTTAAGTAATGCAAAGTATTGGAGAAAATAAATTTTAAAGATTTATGGCATCTGAAAATGTTCTCTAACCAGTCACATTTAAGTAATGTAGTTCAAGGCTGCATATCTTTATGACACTTTCATATACATCCCCTACATGCACACACATACATCACTCTAAGAGTTATAAGAGAATTCTTTGGTAATGAAAGGAATATGGAAAAGCATTGTGTGAATACAGGAGTGAAAACATGTAAATGGAGTCACCTGTTTTATTTTCTTTAATCTTTTTTAAATTGGGAGGACCTTTCTAGTGGAAGTCATAGAGCCATTTGGAGTTAAATTTAGTTTCTTTGTAATACGTGCAGTTTTTTCCTATTTTAACCAAAGTCTTGCTCAGGTTGCACTTTTTATCAGGTTACACGAGTTGGAATTTTAATACACCATTATTTTTATGTTTACTAGAATTATCACATTATCAACATTTGAGATTTTAAAGATTATTCTAGAAAGCTGCCAAAATTTAAAAAAAAAATGTTATTCATAGCTGGGTTTTTAATTAAAAACATGAGCAAATGGCTTGTTTATAGAATATTTTTCTATATTAAAATATGTTGAATAAATTCAGATAATTATTTAATATTCACAGTTACAGTCCTAAAATTATCGAACTGCTTAATTGTTTGCTCAGAATACATTGGTTTCCCTTTCCCAAAAGCAAAGTTCTGGATTAATGGGCTTGCTTAAAATGTGTTAGAATAAGTCGTTGTCAGATAACTGAAGAGCTGAAGGCTGTCAGTGACTCACAGTATTTCCTACCCTGTCTAATACTGAAAAGGGGAGAGACGGAAAGGAGATGTGTTTCCTTAATACACTGACACACTAGGAAGAAAAGAAAATGTTTATGCAGTACAGCGTGAAACAAAGTGTCTGATACATGTTTCAGAGTTTAGTTACTTAAAATCAATCCTGCTGATCTTGACGAAATCAGAAGTCAACATATTATAGTATTCCTTTTTTTGTTTGTTTGTTTTTTTGTTTTTCGAGACAGGGTTTCTGTGTGTAGCTTTGCGCCTTTCCTGGAACTCACTATGTAGACCAGGCTGGCCTCGAACTCACAGAGATCCGCCTGCCTCTGCCTCCCGAGTGCTGGGATTAAAGGCGTGCGCCACCACTGCCCGGCTATCATAGTATTCCTATATAAATGCATATTTAACATAGTTTTGTGCTCATGAGTCTAAAAGATTAGTCCTCACCCTGGTGAAACAATAGAATAATAAGATACCTAATACATTTTTTAGCCTAGACCTCAGTGAAAATGCATGTGAAACAGGTATATTACAACACGAAATACTATAAACAGCAAACTTGTATTCCACAGGTGTGGGCAGTAGAAAATTAGAGACAGGAGAAAGTGTTAGAGGCTGGAATCTATAAGAACTTCATTCTTGGTAGAGATGGTAGTCGCTGAAATCAATAATATACCTGCTTGAATTGCAGTCTATTCACAGAAGTTTTTGTTTGTTTGTTTTTTATTTGAGAGTTTGGTGTACCAAGCAAGAGTGGGCCATTATCAATTCTTATTGGAGACCTAAAATGATGAAAGTGATACTGTGTTTAAGGAAACCAGTGTGACAGCAACATGAGTAATAATGAGAGGAGCATGGTGGGACAAAAAAGCTTTGGGTGGGAAAACCTTTTGGAGTAATTGTGATTCAAGAAATGAAAATCTGGTAAATAGACTTGAAGCAGAACTCTGGTATGTTTTCAAGGGACTACTAGAGGACGTGGTGAAGGATTGGCCATCAAAAAAAAGAAATCAGGCCACTGCCTGCTGACTGTTTTGTGTTTTTATTATTATTTGGTGTTTTGGGCCAGAAAGTGAGGGTTCTTTCCAGAAAGTGAGACATTGAGCAGGCTTGCATTCCTCTTTTAGTGTGAGGCTTGGTAATTAAATAAATCTTTTTTATGTGCAGTGTGTTGACATGGGTAATTAAAAATGAGTGTTTGAAGTCTCTCCTACCTCTAGTCCATATGGTTTGTATTGCTAACAGTCATTACCATTTTCTTTCTTTGTTTTTGTTATTGGTTGGTTGGTTTTTGAAATAGGGTCTCACTCTGTAGCCTTGGCTGTCCTGGAGCTCACTGTGTAGACTGAGCTGGCCTCAAACTCGTAGAGATAGGTCTGTCTGCCTCTGTCTCTCAAGTGCTGGGATTAAATGTATGAGCCACCATGCCAATCACCTTCCCATTTTCTTATAGTCCATCGTCTTCCAGTGATGCATATGTAAACAGACTGTGTAGGCATACTCTCCCTTGTGTAGGCACACATGACAGCATTCTGTGTGCTGTTCTGGGCCTTTTTGTTTTGTTTTTTTAAACTTGGACTTTAAAGCAAGTGAAATAAATGAAGTCTTATTTATTTCACTTATTGATTTTTATCTTCGTGTATATATTGTAAATGAAGTCTTAATATTAAGCATCTGGAGCTAGTGGTAGGGTTTGAGTTAGTAAAGCAGATCCTCTCTAAGAATCATAAAATGAACTTTTTGCTCCAGCAAGGGACCACCCCCTTGGTAGAAAGAAATTATGAACAAAGCTTAAGTCAGCTTTGTTGAACTGCCCACAGTATTCATTGGCCCAGTAATTAGTAGGCTGTTGTTTACAGGCTGCTCCTAATCTTCTTTAGGGTTGTTTTGTTTTTTAAATTAAGTTTGAAAATTTTTGAAGTGGCTTGGTTTTGGTTCTGTTTGTGGTGTGTGTGTTGGGGGGTGGGGTGTCAAATCCAGTGCTAAGTAATCACTCTGCCATTGACCTACTTCCCGGTCCTTGGAAGAATTTTCAGATTACCTGGCAGGGGCGATACCATGATCACAAAGGTGGTTTTCTCAGGATGAGGTTTATCCATTGCACTCCAAATGTGCTGACCCCTGCAGTTTCCCCAAATGTGATAAAGGGGACTTGATTTGTACTCTTGCCTGAAACAAACTAACAAAAAAATGATCCAAAATACATTATATCAGTCTTCAGATAAATGAAAGAATATTTGGGGTTGGGATCATGCTGTAGTCCAAGCAGACAGTTGATTAAGGGGACTCGGAGATGTTGAAAGAGACAGATGAGTTTAAACAAATTTATTTATTTTATGTGTGTGTTTTGCCTGCACCTGCGGAGGCCAGAAGAGGGCCATGTGGGTGCTGGAAATTGAACCGGGGTCCTCTGGAAGAGCAGCCAGTGTAACATCTCTAACCCCTAAAAGGTTTTTTGTTTTTGTTTTTGTTTTAAGATCTTAAAGGTTTTTACTTTTATGTACAAAGATTAGCACAATCTTTTCCACTGGGTAGATGGCCTTGAATAATCCCACTCAAAGAAGTCAATGCCCTACATGGAGAAATGGCTCAGGACAAATTATAGAAATTATACCTGAAAGGATAGTTTTCCTAAGTGGATTTTAAAGTTAGAGTTGAAAGAGCTGGTGAAGGATTAGGCCCAGATAATAAGAAGAAAAGGACTGTAATAATTTTTGCAGTGCTGAGGAATCAAGTCCAGGGTCTCATACAGGTTAAGCCAGTTCTGTGCTATTGAGTTGCACCCTGGCCAGGTATTTTTGTTATTTCTTTGAGTTGATTAAGCATCACACGTGCTAGGCAAAAGCTTTACCTTTGAATGATATCTCAAATCCATTTTTAGCTTTTAGCTTTGGGACAGAGACTTGCTAAGTTTCCAGGACTGACTTTAAACTCATTGTGGAACCCAGGCAGACCTTTACCTTGCAATTATCCTGCCTCCTACTCCTCAGTAACTGTAGTTACAGGTATGTGCCAACAGGCCCAGTTGTTGTAGTTGCTTTAATTGAAGAAAAACAAAAACAAAAACAAAACATAATAGTTCAAAAAATTTAGAGTGTTGGCTTCAAAGTTAGTTATGTGGGGAATAGAGTACTGAGTGTATAAAAAAGTTTTTGCCGGGCGGTGGTGGCGCACGCCTTTAATCCCAGCACTCGGGAGGCAGAGGCAGGTGGATCTCTGTGAGTTCGAGGCCAGCGTGGGCTACCAAGTGAGTTCCAGGAAAGGTGCAAAGCTACACAGAGAAACCCTGTCTCGAAAAACCAAAAAAAAAAAAGTTTTCTTACAGATTGTTGTGGCAGTCGACAACTTTACTTCCAGCACTTGGAAAGCAAAGGCAAATGGCATGCAAAGGTGTGTTGAGACCAGCCTGGTCTACCTACTGAGCTTCAGGCCATCCAGAGCCACACAAACCCCTGTCTCTCAATAAGAACAAAAGCAAAAACCAAGAAAAGGAAAGGAAAGAAATTGATGATGTAAGGGCACTCAATTACTTTAATTCAGGTTTTGTTGTTTTACCCGCGCATATTTTTTAGGAAGTCAGAGTCAGAATGATTTGAGCCTTAGATACCTGCATAACCAATTTGGATTTTATTCTGTAGTTGTAGTGGTAATCCAAAATGGAATATTTAGTATGAAGCATGAGAGTTTAAAGATTTATTTGTTTATTTTTAACTGGGGGTGGGAGGCAGGCAAGGGCATGTGCACATGAGTGCAGGTGATCGATCAGAGGTCAGAAGTATGGAATCCCTCTGGAGCTGGAGTTACATGTGGTTGTGAGCTGCCCAACTTAGGTGGTGGGCACCAAACTCAGGTCTATGCTCTTAGCCACAAAACCATCTCTCTTGCTCTACATGAGGTTTTAAAAGAAACCTGCCTCTTTATTGGTTTTCTCAAAAGGAAATGATAGTTGATGTCTAGTAAGTCAGTGGTTGAGTCCCAAAAGCTATGTGACCCTCTGAGTGAAAAGTAACATTTCTGTGAGAAGTCTTTTCTCATACTGTCAGTTATTGTTGCCTAGCTACTTAACCCTAACAAAACAGATCAAGTACAAAAGTTGAAAACAATATAAATAGAAATGAAGATAATGGTCAAACTTACATTTAGACTCCTATTGTTAGCAGTCAGCAGTGTGACAAACTGGGAACTATGATGCTGTGACAAGAAGTTAGGACTCCACAAAATTTTTAGGTATTAAAAAATATTTTAGCCAGGCAAAGTTGGTGCACACCTTTAATCCCAGCTCTCAGGAGGCAGGCAATTGGATCTCTCAATTCAAGGAGAGCCTGATCTACAGATTTTGTTCCAGGACAGCCAGGGTTTCTACACAGAGAAACCCTGTCTTAATAATAATAATAATAATAATAATAATAATAATAATAATAATAATTTTCTACTATTTGCAGGGTTACTATGCTCTAAAAATACTGATGGTTAATAGTAAATGGTTTACCATTCAAACATTGAACATTTTGCTTATTTCATCTTCATATAATCCTTTTGTTTCTTTTGTATGTGTGTTGTATGAAGTAATTGTTGCTTTGAAACAGGGTCTAAGGATGTAGTCCTAGTTGGCCTAGAACTCATATAGACCTGGCTGTCCTTGAAGTCACAGAGATCCACCTGCCTCTGCCTCCTTAAAGGTGTACACCACCACACTCAGCTTGTATATAAGATATTAGTAAATTAAGACATAATCCATGTTTTGGAGACTGTTATTCATGAATCTTCAAATGGGTTGTTAAGATGATTTGGACTAAGGGGAAGATGGAGAACCTGAGTGGGTGCCCAGATGCATTAAATGGATCTGACTATAGTTGCTCTCCCTTTATCTTTAGAACTTTCTTTATTACCTGCCCCCACACGCCCCTTAGGATTGGGGTGTGTGTGTGTGTGTATGTGTGTGTGTGTGTGTGAATGTATGTGTATGCATGGGTGCAGGTATTGCAGAAGACTGAAGAGAGTGTAACTCCCCTATGGTTGGAGTTACAGGCACTTACAAGCTATGCCATATGAGTGCTGGGAACCAAACTCTGGTCTTATGCAATAGCAACAAGTGCTCTTAACTGCTGAACCATCTCTCTACACATCTCCCTTCTACTAGTTTTTAAAAAGGGTTTGAAAGCACATCTGTAGATGGTATAAGCAACTGAAGCACCTCATAAAATTTGAAATAATTTTGATGGCAAATTTCCTTTTTAAGGTATATAATCAAGAAAAGGGTAGAGCAAAGATTTCCAAAATGCTAGCTGGGATTGCAGGCACACCCAGCTTATGTGTGTGCTGGTTAGTTTTTGCCAGCTTGGCACAAACTAGAGTCACTTGGGAAGAAGGAACCTTGATTGAAAAATTGATTCCAGACTGACGTAGGCCCTCTGCATTATGTGTGTAGCTTGGTCTTCTTGTGGGACTTTTAACAATGGGAGCAGGGGTGTCTCTCTGTCTAACTGTTTTGCTGTCTTTTGGGACCCTATTCCTCCCTCATATTGGGGTTTACCTTTCCCAGCCTTAATACAAGGGGAGGTGCTTAGTCTTACTGCAATTTGATGTGCCATGTTTTGTTGCTATCCATGGGAGGCCTGCCCTTTTCTGAAGGAAAAGGGAGGAGGAGTGGATCGGGGGTGTGGGGAGAAGGAAAGGAAACTGGAGTTGGGATGTAAAATAAATAAATAAATTTAAAAGAAAAGGGAAAATTGATTCCATCAGTTGCTTGGTGGGCATGTCGTGGAGCATTTTCTTGATTACTGATTAATGGAGAAGGGCCCAGCTCACTGTAAGCATTGCCATTCCATGGCAGATGTAGGCAGATAAACTGAGCAAGCCAATAAGCAGCTTTCCTCCATTATCTCTGTTTCTGTTCTTACCTTCAGATTACTGCCATGCATTTCTGTTTTGGCTTTTTGGCTTCCCTCAATGATGAAAATGAATAAACTCCTCTTCCAGTTGTTTCAGTCATGTAGTTTATTATACTAACAGAAAAATGACTAGGACAGTTTGGTTGGGGGGGGTGTCAAATCCAGGGCTTCATGCATGCTAGACACATTCTGTCAGATGAGCTACATCTCCAGCCCCATTTCTCATTTTTTTAATTTAATTAATTACTGAAATAAATAATTAATTAATTAGTGTTACAGGGTCTCACTATGTAATCCTGACTGGCCTGGAATTCACTATGTAAACCAGGCTGGCGTCAACCTCAAAGATCCACCTGCTTCTGCCTCCCAAGTGCTGAGATCAAAGCCTTGTTGGTTTCACCTATGTTTTTAAAACAAAAATTTACTTTGTATCAAAACAACCCTGTTCGTTTGTTTTATTAGATTATTACGTAGTGAATTTAATGTTTGACGTGTATATGTGTGTATTTTAATTAAATCTAAATCTTAGAAATAATTACAGAGTTTGAAAACCTTTTAAAATTAAGGGCACAATTGAGGATACTCTATGAATAATAAATAAATAAATCAGGTTATTCTTTCTGAAAACTGCTGATGGGCCACGCTTCCTAAGCCTCCCCATACAGTACCAACAGGAACCAAATATTCAAATGACAGAGTGTATGAGGGACGTACCACCATATTCTGCTCCCTGGTACTCAGAGTCTCGGCCATACCATAATGCAAAATGCGTGTAGTCCAACTTAAAAGTCCCTAGTCTTTTACAGTCTTAACACTGTAAAAGTTAAAAGTCTCTTCTGAGACTCAAAGCAATAACTTAACTGCAATTCCCTATAAAATCAAAAAGCAAATGACATATTTTCAGCATATAATGGCATAGGGAGGAATGAGAGCGTAGAAAATGCTGGACCAAAGCAAAGAAACCCAGTAAGGCAAATTCCAAATTGTCTGGTAGTGGCTCCACTCCTCCTCCTCTGCTCCCTGCCTGTCCCTTGAGCTGGTTCCACTCTGTGTGCAGCTTTCCTTGGCAGATATTCTGATGTCTCAACATTTGGGGATCTCTAATTCAAGTAGGGCTGCACTTGCACAGTTTCATGCAGTGACCTCTCGGGTTCCGTGAAGGAAATCCCCTACCACACTCAGAGGCCCTCTGAAACCACCGAAGGTTCTATGGCTCCAATTTCTCTGTGTCCTTCATGACTCTAAAGCCAGCATCATGTACTTGACACTGCCAAGTTCAGCCACCAACTTGAGATGAACTTTGGCCTCCTGGAATCATATCTGTAGAAGCTTTTGTTTGTTGTTGTTTATAGGACTTAAACCACAGCAGCAGCAGAAAACCACCTTGTGATCTCTTTTACAAGTTTGACATTTAGCTGGGTGGGATCTTGCCTCAGTGGCACCTATGGTAGTTTGAATGAGAATGATCCCCATGGGTGCATGTGTTTGAATGTTTGGTTTCAAAAGCCTACCTCATTCTCATTAGCTTTCTTTCTGTGCCATGCTTATGGATGCTTATGGAGCTACTGCTCCAACACTATGCCTTCCTGCCTGCCTGCTGCCATGCTCCCCCCTACCCCCGTAATGACCGTAAACTCTACTGTCCTCTGGAACCATGAATGCCAAATTAAATGCTTTCTTTTATAAGTTGCCTTGGTCATGGTGTCTCTTCACAGCAATAAGGAAAGTAACTAAGACAGTACCCTGTCCAGTACAGCTCAAGCGTCTCCTTAAGCTTCTCATTTCTTTTTGCAGAAGCCTTGGGTATAACATTAAGTTTCCTAGTGTTCTTTTTGTTTTCAAACTCTACGTTCTGTAAATCTTTTTACCCTACTTAACTCTTTTTCATTGCATTCCTGCTTAAGAGTGTTACTGATAAACATGAAACAGAGTCAGTATTAGTATTAGGCTGTCTTGAAATCTCAGGAAAAGGAATTAGTCCATTACCTTTTATTTATTCATTCGTTTGTTTGTTTTGGGGAGGGGGTTGTTTTAGAGACAGGATTTCTTTTTGTAGCCTTGGTTATCCTGGAACTAGCTCTGTAGACCAGACCTGGTCTCTTGAGTGCTGGGATAAAAGGTGTGTGCCACACCACCTGCCGTTCCTTTTTAATTTAATCTCAGGCATGTTCTCAGGACAAGGACATAAAGCAGCTACACACTGCCAAAATATCACAGAACTGGTCTCTAGCCAGTTAATATTGTTCCTCTCTGAAACCTCTGGGCCAGGCCTCCACAGCCCACATTGCTCTCAGCACTACACTTTCAGTCTCCTACTGGGAAGGTCCGTAAAGCTCTGCTTACCGTGTCAACTATTTTTCTAGTCCAGCCCCTCAGAGTCTTCCGTATTCTTCGGAAAAATGTAGTCACATGGTTAGGTTCTTCATAGCAGCAGTTCATTCCCTGGTACCAGCATACGTATCTGTTGCTTTTCTGTTTTTGTGACAAAACACTATTTCCAAAGCAAACTTACAGAAGGGTTTGTTTGGACTTACACTTCCAGAGTCCATGAGAGTCTATCACTGTTCGAGTGAGGAAGCATGGCAACAGGAACAGCTGGGACCTCAGGGCTCACATCTTGAACCACAAACAGGAAACAGGAACAAACTGGAACTGGTACAGATGTTGGAACTCTTAAAGCCCACATCCTAATGCCAAAAAGGCCATACTCCTAAGCTTTCCCAAATACTTCCAACTGGACACCAAGTATTCAAGTGTCAGAGGCTGTGGGGCACATTTACCATTCAAAGCACCACACATGCAAACATTCAACACATAAAACAAAAGTAAATTTCTTTTTTTTTTCTTTTTTTCTTTTCTTTTTTTTTTTTTTTTTTTGTTTTGTTTTTTTTTTTTTTTTTTTCTCAAGACGGTTTCTCTATGTAGCTTTGGTGCTTGTCCTGGAGCTCCCTCTGTAGACCAGGCTGGCCTGGAACTCACAGAGATCTGCCTGGCTCTGCCTCCCGAGTGCTGGGATTAAAGGTGTACACCACCACCACCACCACCACCACCACCACCACCACCACACCACCACCACCACCACCACCCGGCAAAAATAAGCATTTATATATATGACAAAATAGGATTAAACCTAAATTTGTCTGAAGGTATTTGCATGCTTTTAATCATTTAACAACCAGTTAAAAAGAAAGGGTCGGCATGTAGGTTGTTAGTGAATAGAATGGCTGACTTCTTCTGGACAGCAGAAAGTAGATGATTGGAAAGTCTACAATCTTGCCTAAGAAAGGTTAGCTAGAGCCTCGTAACCTATTTTAGCTTATTTAGAAATTGCTCAGTGTCTTTGTTTGTTTGGAGACAGGGTCTCTCTGTGTTGTTTTGGTGCCTGTCCTGGGTCTCGCTCTGTAGACCAGGCTGGCCTCTAACTCACAGAAATCCGCCTTGGCTCTGCCTCCCGAGTGCTGGGATTAAAGGCTTGCACCGCCACCACTCCCCGGCATATATGATACCAAAGTTTCTCTTCCATTGAGATAATAGTACGAAACTTTAAAGGTGTAGCAGAATACTTTATAGATGTGCTGTCGCTTGAATGTATTTTAACTGCCAGTTCTCTTGAATTTTGTTTCTATTTTATAGATATATCTTTTCTAGTGTGGTAATGAGAAATCTTTTTTTTTTTTTAAACAGGATACATTAATTGTTTGGTCAGAAGCTGAAAATTATGATCTGGCTCTAAGTTTTCAAGAAAAAGCTGGCTGTGATGAGATCTGGGAAAAAATTTGTCAAGTAAGGTTTCTTTTTATATGTCTTTTATAAATAAGATTATACACATTGTTCATTTTTTTTTTTTTCCACTTAAGGAGTATGTGTTAAACTATGGGAAACATTTTTCTGGTGCTGGGGAATATGACCCAGCTCCTAATTCATACTAAATAAATGTTTTGCCACCTTTAATCCTAGCACTAGAGAGGCAGAGGCAAACGGATAATTTGAGGACAGCTTGGTCTACAAAGCCAGTTCCAAGAAAGCCAGGGCTAGACAGAGAACCCTGTCTTGAAAAAAAATAAAACAAAGGAAGTGCTCTGCTACTGACCTGATCCTCAGTCTTAGATTTTTTTTTTTATTTATTGCATCTGATTATTTCACTTTAAATTAGGAGCAACAACAACATTATCATAATTTTTAAGCTTTTTTTTTTTTTATGTGAATGTAACTCAGTTGTTAGAGAGTGCTTCCCTAACACACAGGACACCTTGGGTCCAGCCCCAGCTTGGTAATCCTAGCATGGTGGTGAGCACCTGTAATCCCATAAATCAGGAGGTAAAAGCAAGAGGATCGGAAGTCTAAGATTATCCTCAGCTTCATAGTAAGTTTGAGGCCAGCCTAAGCCATATGAGGCCGTGTCTCAGAACAGAGATTGGGGCATGAGGAATGTGCTCAGTAATGTAGAGTAACTGTAAAACTCCCTCCCAGACAACCCCTGCACTCAGCTGCACATAATGCAGCGAGATGACCATCTCCTGTTAATATAGAGTATTAGTTGCAGTTAATAAATTAGTGTTAAATATTATTATTAACTAAAACTCATGATCTGTTTTGATCGCAGCTGTTTCTTAATGTCCACTTTCTTTTCCTATGATGCCACATTGCACCACTCATGACTTCTCATGTCTTCTCTTTTTAGGCTTTTTTTTTAAGCTGTGATACATAGTAATTGGAATTTTAAATTGATTGTTTCTTTTTTGTTTTTAATGACAGGTCCGTTTCAGTGATTACCTAGTACAGGTCTTTCTTTTTTTTTTTAAAGATTTATTTATTTTTTATGTATTCATAGGAGGGCGCCAGATCTCATTACAGATGGTTGTGAGCCACCATGTGGTTGCTGGGAACTGAACTCAGGACCTCTTGAAGAGCAGTCGGTGCTCTTAACCTCTGAGCCATCTCTCCAGCCCCAGGTCTTTATTTCTAATAGGTTGATTTTATTATTTGGCTATTATTGGTCTCACTTACTTGAGGTTTTCTCTATGATTCTGTTTGTTAACACGTCTCACTCAATGGCCAGGCCGGCCTCAAACTGCATGAGCTACCATACCCAGGTCCTTCTAGTGATTCTTAAAATTTTATAATTTTTTTGGTAAATCTGACCATAATCATTTTTGTGTGGCTTTTGTTTTTTTGGGGGGCAGGGTTTGTTTTCATTTTTGTTGTTGTTGTTTTCTTTTCTGTTTTTTGGGTTTTTTTGGTTTGGGGTTTGGTTTGGTTTTTTTTTTTTTTATTATTATTAATTTTTTTCAAGACAGGTTTTCTCTGTGTAACAGTCCTAGCTGTTCTGGATCTCACTCTGTAGACCAGACTGGCCTCAAACTCACAGAGATTTGCCTGCCTCTGCCTCCCAAGTGCTGAGATTAAAGACATGTGCCACCACCACCTGGCTCTTATATGGCTGTTTTTAATTTGTGCCACATACTTCAAGAAATTGTAGCCAGGCATATTGATGCAAACCTATTTTCCCAGCTTTTAGAAGGTGAAAACGAAAGGATCAAAATTTGTGGTCATCACAGGGAGGGAGAGTGAGTGAGTGTGTGTGTGTCTGTGTGTGTGTGTGTGTAAATAGATAGATAGATTTATACGTGTGTGTATATATATATATTATATGAATGAATTTGAGGCTAGCATAGAATACATGAGTCCCTATCTTAAAAGCACAAAGAAAAATTTAAATGAATCTTGCTATTCCCTCTGACATGTAGCCCTGACATGAGTCAGCAAATTTTTTAGCTGGAAATGGACAGTTTCTTTTACATGATATTTGTTACTGAGCATTATTAATATACATTATTAAATAGCAGAACTCTGATATACAAAAATCCAGTATAGAGTGTTTCATGTATTCATGCAAAGTGTACATGGAGTAAAATTGAAATTGTTACACTGTCATTTTGCCTTTCTGTTTTTCCTGTCTTTAAATCTGCAAATAAATTTTATTTTGTTTCTCTCTTGTGTATTCCTTTAAAATCTAACTGTATTTTTAGCATATTAAAACTCTATATATTAGAATTTAAGAACTAAAAATTATCTGAATTGTTAACCTTTCATATATTTTCAGTAAATACTTGCTATTCTGCTCTTAATTTATACTTTAATCCATGAGTGAAACTTACTAAATTATAAAAAAATATGGAAACATTTATGAAGCTGTTTGGAATATTTTAATGGCATATGGAAGTAACTTTTAAATGATAAATTTCAAAAATTAGAAAGATTAACACCTTTTTAAGAATTGCAATGTTGGTTTTTCTATCTGCTGTAACATAGCTGTGCATAGTAATATTTTTCAGTAAATAGCATATTAGATTATACCTGTTTATCATCTCAGCCCTTTCTGTTTACTATATGGTTTGGAATATACATACATATATGCCTGAGACTTCATATATTTGTCCTAGAAAAATTTTTTAAGTATTACATTTATTTGCTTGTGTGTTTGTGTATGGTATGAGCACATGTACCACAGAGCTTGTGTGGAGGAGCACAGTGTGGCAGTTCTCTCCTTCCACCCTCTTGGCCCCAGGGATCAAACTCAGGTCAGTAGGTTCAGCAGCAAGTTCCTTTACCTGCTGAGCTATTTTGCTGACCCTGCCCTAGAAATGTTTACTAAATTGTCTTTTACTGTTTCTTTTCAGATAGTTCTGAAGGTTCACAAGACCACTTTTAGATAGAATAGTTGATTGAAAACATTCAAAAGAACTCAACAAAGATGTTTTCTATCTAGTTACATTTTACTACTATAGTAACACACACAGATTAAAGCCAAACAGAAAAAGCACATGGGGCAAAAGTTTGAGGAGAGTTCCATACTTGGGTTTCCAAGTGTATGGCAGGCAGCATGTTAAGTGTTGTCAACCAGAGCAGCTTACTCAAGTATTTGTGTCCAAGGTTTTACTAGAGATAAGTTACATCAGGTTGACTGACCTTAGACTCCAGCTTCTCCAGAGGTCAAGGATGCCTCCTAATCCAAGGAACGCACCGTAAATCACATTGTCAGCCTGGAATAACGCATAGCCCTAGGTCCCCACATAATAAGTCACCTCTTTAAGATATAGGATAATACAGGTGTATAGGAGTTGCCCCTCAGGACCTGGACAAACCTTTCTTTGGGTAGGTCAATCCCTCAGCCAAGATGCTCTTCCACTGGAGTGATCAGCATATTTGAGGACCTGAAGGCTAGTGAGATGGCTCAGAGGGTAAGGATGCTTGCCACCAAGTCTGACAACCTCAGTTTGATTCCCCCAGAACACATGGTAGAAGGAAAGAATCAACTTGGACAAGTTGTCCTCTGACCTCCACAGTACCTTCCCACAAGGAAAAAGTCAAACAATTCTTTGTAATGATTTTATGTGTGTTGATGCTTTGCCTACATGTACGTCTGTGCACTATGGGCATGTGGAGCCATGGGAGGCCAGAAGAGGGTGTTGGATCCCTGGAGACAGACTTAGAGATGGTGATGAGACATCATGTGGGAATCAAACCTGCATCCTCGCTGCTCTTAACCACTGAGCCATCTCTCCAGCCCTGCAAAGCAAATTTTTAAATGGTCAGATCTGACTAAGCATCTACATTTAGTATAATACTTAAAATGACAAAACAGTAGAATCATTGTGAATATGCCAGACATTTGAAGGAGCCAATATAGGATAGACATATTAAAACATGGGCCAGTGCGATGGCATTTGCTCTGTAAGTATGATAACCCAAGTTTGATCCCCAGAACCCACGGTGAAAGCAGGGAACCAACTCCACACAGTTGTTTTTTGACCTCCACAGACACACCATGGCACTGGCCACACCCACTAATTATAATCATAAATAAATATAAAGAAACAACTACACTCTTCTATAAAATTTGGGGGTTTTGTTTGTTTGTTTTATACTAATTCTGTTACTATTTCCTCCTCGATTTACTACAGTCTGTACCTCACAGTAACTGTTGAGAACTTTCCTGATGACCTTCCTGATCTCAGTCTCTGGGACCCCCCACATGGTAGATGAACGGAACTGTTGTCCTCTGACCTCCATGTATGCACTGTGACAGGAACACATACCCAAAATGATTTGTTTTTTAAACATAGCGGTTTAACATAGAATTGACTCAACATGGACTTGGTGGTACACACCTTTAATCCCAGGACTCAGGAGGCAGAGGCAGGTGAATCTCTGAGTTCAAGGTCATCCTGGTCTACAAAGTAAGTAAGTTACAGGACAGCCAGAGTTGTACAGTGAGACCTTGTCTTTAAAAAGGGAAAGAAAAAAAAAGAGAAGAAAAGAAAAAGGGAAAGAAGTATTGGTAGGTCAGAAGTGGTAGCACATACTTTAATCCCAGCACTGAGAAGGCAGGGCTAACCTGGTCTACATAGACGTTCCAGACCAGTTAGGACTACAAAAAGTGACCCTGTCTCAAGAAAGAAACAGAGAGATTAGCCAGGGCCTGACAGGTCTAGATGTTCCCTAGGCCAGTCATTCTCGTTTGCATTACATCCTCAGGAAACTTCAGTGTAATTTCCCAATATATTTGATTATCGGTATTGCAGAATTTAATACATAAAAGTTGAGTCAGCAGTACCAATGTTGTATAATAATATTAAAGTATGATGCTAAATAAAACTAAAAAGTAAAGAGTCAGTATCCTTTCAGGCATCTGGTATAATTGAGCCAGATGTTCTTAGCCTTTGAGGGACATATCATTGGATTTCCCTTACTACGTTAGTCATCTAGTTATTCCTTTGCCCTCTGTTGTTACTTCTCCTCTTCACTTGTCTTCTCCCCCACAGCGGGATTACGAACAAGTGTGCCCACCAGCATGTCCTGCATTTGTTGGTTTCTGGGGCTCCAGTTTAGGTCCTCAGGCTTGTATGGCAAGTGCTTTGCCAACTGACTTCACTGCCCCAGTCCTGAGAATGTCGTTTCTTAACTAGACTGGCCTTGAATTGTACTTGATTGTACTGCCTCAACCTCTCAAACACTGAGATTATAGGTGAGCCACTGTGCTCGGTGCTCATGGTACTTTTACTTAAATTCGATGGTCAGTGATTTGATTTCCAGAGTGTTGAACTATTTTGTATTTTAAGATAACCAGATGTACTTGGGTGTTTTTAGGTTCAAGGTAAGGACCCATCAGTAGAAGTCACACAGGACCTCATTGATGAATCAGAAGAAGAACGATTTGAAGAAATGCCAGAAACTAGTCATCTTATTGACCTGCCCACATGTGAACTCAGTAAACTTGAAGAGATTGCTGACTTAGTTACCTCAGTTCTTTCCTCACCTATCCGTAGGGAAAAGCTGGCTCTGGCCTTGGAAAATGAAGGCTATATCAAAAAACTACTGCAGCTGTTCCAAGCTTGTGAGGACCTAGAAAACACTGAAGGCTTACACCATCTGTATGAGATTATTAGAGGAATCTTATTCCTAAATAAGGCAACTCTTTTTGAGGTAATGTTTTCTGATGAGTGTATCATGGATGTCGTGGGATGCCTTGAATATGACCCTGCTTTGGCCCAACCAAAAAGGCATAGAGAATTCTTGACCAAAACTGCAAAGTTTAAGGAAGTTATACCAATAACAGACTCAGAACTAAGGCAAAAAATACATCAGACTTACAGGGTACAGTACATTCAGGACATCATTTTGCCTACACCATCTGTTTTTGAAGAGAATTTCCTTTCTACTCTTACATCTTTTATTTTCTTCAACAAAGTTGAAATAGTCAGCATGTTGCAGGTAAGTAAATTATTTTTCACAATTCTATTTTCAGGCATTATGTTCTTAATAACTTGAGCTGGTAATAATGACTTACTTAGTTTATGCTAATTGTTCTATTAAACATAGCATGTCTGTCTTTTTTTAAAAAGATTTTTACTATAAAGTGCTTTTTTATTAAATTTATTGTGTTTGTGTATTGTATGTGCATATGTGCTGTACTGTGTGGGTGGGCATGTTAGAGGACGGCTTGAAGGAGTTGGTTCTGCCCTTCTACCAATGTGGGTTCCAAGGATTGAACTTAGATCTTTACGCTCAGCAGCAAGTACCTTTACCCACTGAGCCATCTCCCTGCGCTGGGTCTCATGAAACCCAGGCTGGCCTTGAATTGACAATGTAGCTGGGAATAACTCCTAATGGGACTACACACATGCACCACTGCTCCTGTACCTACCTACCAATTGTTCATTATTCTTCAGTAAAGGGCAAAAGGAAAGTTAAATATAAATATTAGGTTCCCATTATAGTAATATATATATACTGTATATATGTATGTGTGTGTGTGTGTGTGTGTGTGTGTGTGTGTGTGTGTATAGTAAATATTATAGTAAATGGGATCTTGTGTTTTGTTGGTTTCTTTATATTTTTATTTGGCTGACCTTGAACTTTGGATTTTCCTCCTCATATTTCCTGAGCACTGTGATTTCACTATATACATTTCAGGATGCTTTTTACCCCCAGACAGAAAATCAGTATCAGGAAATTGGAAATGTGGTCATACTCTGGAGATGATATAAAGGACGTCAGATTCTCAAATATAGCTTTCAAGTGTTGTTTGACCTAAGGGTTTCCAAATCCACAATAGTAAATCATAACTTTTTTTTATAGTTGAAAAATAAGGTCTGGAGATGTAGTTCAGTGGTAGAGTATGGTTACTTATCAGTCCCCAGTACTGTCAAAAATAGTTTAAATAAGTTATGTAAACTAATCTATAAATATTTGTAAAATTTTGTGTGTCATTTTACATATATTTTATAATTTTATTTATGGAATCTGTGATATTAAGCAAAGCTTTAAGGGGTTGGGGATTTAGCTCAGTGGTAGGCAAGTGCAAGGCCCTGGGTTCGGTCCTCAGCTCCAGAAAAAATTAAAAAAAAAAAAAAAAAAAACAAAGCTTTAAAGGAATTTTATTTTGTTTGTTCATTGTTATTTTTTTAAGGCTGGGTCTCACTAGTAGCTTTGGCTGGTCTGAAACTCACTATGTAGGGTATACTGGCCTTGAACTCATAATGATCCTCTTGCCTCTGCCTTCTGAGTGCTGGGATTAAAGGCTTGTGCTACCATACTTAGCCTTTTATTTATTTATGATTCATGAGAGATACATTTCATGAAATTGTTATGAACTTTAAATTACCTGTTGTTTGTCTGTTTTGTTCTTGTTTGTGGCACTGAGGATCGATCTCATGGCTAGAAAAACACTGCCCCTGGGCTACATCCCAGCCCTGATTTAGAGCCTCTTCTCCAGGAGTTTTGTTACCTAGAAAAGTAGCTACATATACTGTGACAGTTGTCTCATTAAAACAAAAGCTTGTAAAGTTTACAGAAAAGAAAAATGATCTAAAGTGATGATTACTTTCATGATGTAGACAAGCAAGGATTTAGGAGAAAATATTCTAGCTACAGGCTTTATATTGTCAAATCATTTGCTTCCTAACATACCCTGAAACATCATGCTTCATAGCTTAAAGAAATCACAAAAATGAATGCTCTGAAATAGCTGGGGGAGGGAGGTGAATAAGCTAGGAATCAGGAAGCATTCTCCTAATGAACATACTTGATAATCGCCTTTATGAATGGTTTCGGCTGTCACTTCTCAAGTGCTGAATCATGTGCAAAGAATTTAAAGAGAAAATGCATTTATCAAGACCTTAGAACTTTCTCCTTTGAAAATATTCTGAAAACATTTAAAAATCTTTAGTGAAAAAGAATAAAAATTCAATCTGGGAGATCTGTGGGAAAAAAGTTTATGAAAGATGTGAATAGGGGAAATACATATTTACAGATATCACAGTTTTAGAATAACTCACTTGAAATTATATTTCATAGAGGTGGGTTTTGAAATATGCTCGTTTCCTCTAAATGTATCAAGCCATGATATATAATGTCTAAAACGAGTCAGTGAAATACACAAAGAAGCACCATTCTGAGTCACTCATTTAAAACCCTATTTGATCTCTTTACTCTGTCTCTGAGCACCCCCATTGATGCTTAGTACTTTCTAACTAGTGAGGACTGTATCTTCAGATTAGTGCTCCACCTTATTTTGGAGACAGTGTAGAGATCCTTAGTTAATGAATGATCCATATTTTAAAAGACAGATATAGGAAATACATATTTTATATCTAGTGATATCAGTCAGAGATACTACCATTACAAGTTCTTTTAGAATATGTTAATTTAATTTAATAGAAATTATGCTTCATAGAGAAGGGTTTTGAGAATATAATGAAATCTTAACAGCACCATAATTTCACTAGTTGTCTTTTAGCAAATCTCTAAAGTGAATTTTGATATTATATAATTTTACTTTGTAATTTTCTTACTGTAGAAAATATAGGTAAACTGGAGAAAATTACTTGCCTCACTCCAGCAAACACAATTATAACTTAAACATCCCTTCTACATTTTAGACATACAAATTTATATTGAAAAATCGGGCTGGAGAGATGACTCAGAGGTTAAGATCACTGCTTGCTCTTCCAAAGGTCCTGAGTTCAATTCCCAGCGATCACATGGTGGCTCACAACCACTTGTAATGAGATCTGGTGCCCTCTTCTGGCCTGCAGGGACACATGCAGGCAGAATACTGTATACATAATAAATAAATAAATTTAAAAAAAAAAACAGAAAAATTGGAATATAATAAAGTATCATTTTAAAAAAAGAAAAATCATCAAATTTAAATTTATACTGAAAATAAAGGATTATAAAAATATATCCCTACTTGTCCTGGGGTCATAGCTTAGTGGTACATTATTTGTCTAGCATGCACAAGACCTTGGGGTTGATCCTTGGCTCTATATATTCTTTTAATGAGTGCTAGGGAAATTAATACCTGTCTTTTAATAGCTCTGAGTCATCAGGTGTAATTACCATAGTGACTTGTCACTTTATTTTGTCCTTGGCTGTAGATTAAAGTGCTCTGTATGCTCTCACATGTTGAAGACTTGCTGCCTGCCTGCCGCCATAATCCAGCTCCCTTCACTGCTGCACTTGTACTGTCTTGTTTTCTTTGTCTGGTACATACGAACTGACAGTGAGATCCTCAGGTTTATTTGAGTAAATGAAAACTGAGTTAGAAAAGTTGTCAGGATGAAAGTAAATAAATTTATTGCTCTACCTCTAGAGCTTTTGTTTGTTTTGCCTAGTACTGTGTAGTGAGATTTCTAGTTAAGTACATATTAATGGATAAACTTAAGTGGCAGTTCTAAGTTTCATAAGACTGTAAATATATCCTCAGATTTCAGGTTTCATGATGAAAATACTTTTGAATTTTGATCTGATTTTACTGTACTTTGTGTAAGGCATATGCATAATGTAAGTATGCTTTTGCTGATATTTCATAGCAGTTATTTCTTCTCATTCAGGAAGATGAGAAGTTTTTGTCTGAAGTTTTTGCACAGTTAACAGATGAGGCTACAGACGATGATAAACGGCGTGAATTGGTAAGTTATTTGTTCAGTTTCTAAAACTTGTTTTTAAATGTTTCAGAAAACATTTTAAGATATTATGTGTGTCATTCACACACTCACAAATGTCCCTCCCCCAGGAAATTTAAATGCCTTATAGCATGACAGAGCTACAGACATTTGTTATAGTGGTAGGTATTTACATAATGGAGATTCAGAAACAACAACAACAGATGGAAGGAAAACACTTCTAAAATAAATGAATGATAAATCATTTGGTTCCTTAGAAATGTTCACTTTTTTCCCCCCTCTGTTTTTTAAGACAGGGTTTCTCTGTGTAGGTTTGGCTGTCCTGGAACTCATTCAGTAGACCAGGCTGACCCGAATTCACAGAGATCCACCTGCCTCTGCCTCCAGAGTGCTGGGATTAAAGACATGTGCCACCACTGTGGGACAAAATGTTTACTTTTTAATGACTTGGAGTTTGTTTTGCTTTTGTTTTGAGAGGTAACTGTATTTTAGAGGGGAAAGTAACAATTACTGTTTACCAGCGGTTAAAATTTTGTTGTGTTTTTTGCAGTTCCCTTGGTAATCCAAACACAGTTTTTTTGCAGGATGGTTTTTATGCAAGTGCCCTATGTGGCATTTTTTACATTAGGTTTAGAGAAGATCAGTATTTGAGAAATAAAGCTAAGTTTATATTTAATATGATGCTGGAGTTTTGTTGTTGGTTTTTGTGTGTGTGCACATGCATATATCTATGTCTTTATTTATATTTTACATTGGGGGAGTAGTGCACATTATGTATGAGTGGAGGTCAGAGGACAGCCTTGGCAGTTGGCTCTCTCTCTGTCATGTGGGTTCCTGGAGTCAGGCTCAAGTCATCAGGCTTGACAGTAAGTGACTCCACCCACTGAATCATCTGATCTACCCCGGGCTTTATTTATAAAGAGACAAAGTTTATTAACTGTTGCCTAGATTGGCCTCAGATTCTTGATCCTCCTGCCTCCTGAGTGCTGGAAGATAGTATAAGCCAGTGTGCTCAGCACTAGCTTTTAATATAGTTTTTAAATGTAGATTTTGAGGAGCCAGGATATGGGAAAAGATGGTCTTTTAGAAGGATGAATTCTATACTCTGGTAGCTAAACTTAGAGTATGCATTGTTTTGTCTTCATGTTTATTGACTTATCACTTTAATTTTTGACCTCACAGGTTAATTTCTTCAAGGAATTTTGTGCATTTTCTCAGACATTACAACCTCAAAACAGGGATGCTTTTTTTAAAACCTTGGCAAAATTGGGAATTCTTCCAGCTCTTGAAATTGTAATGGTAATTATGGTTTCTTGTGCTTTTGGAGTTGTGAATTTGTCATAGATTCATAATTTTGGATGGTAAAATATTTGCATAGTGCTGATTCATTCATCTCTTACTGAGACACCACAAGGATGATTTCAGTTACCAGATTTTAAGATTTGTACCATCCGTGTTTGTGTTTGTTTTTCAAAGACTTGTCTTTCCTTAAGTGACGCTATGTTTCATAGAATTGGGTAAGTTGTCTTCACTTTTCAATGCAGTTAGTAGAATTAGGAAGTACTGAACCAAGGAACCTAAGCTTCAGTATGGGAGTAGGGTTATAATTCTCAGATTTCAGTTACATCTATTTGATTCATAGACGTTCAGATAAAAAATTTAAATGAGAATAATTTTAGGTATTCATTTTAAAATAAGTGTCTTATGACAATTTATTGTTTGTTTTCTTTGTGTGTGTGTGTGTGTGTGTTTATGTGAATGTATGCCACATGTGTGCCTGTGTCAGCGGATTACAAGTGTGCACCACTACACTCAGCTCTATGCTGACTCTTATGTATAAACTCTGAATTTTTGTTGTTGTTGTTGTTTTGTTTTGTTTTCCGAGACAGGGTTTCTCTGTGTACCTCTGGATGTCCTCGAACTCACAGAGATCCATCTGCCTCTGTCTTCCAAGTGCTGAATATTTCTTTTAAGATGGTAAAAGCCATTAGAAATAAGTACTGAGCTGCTTCCAAATATACCAGTCATAGGGGAAAAAAGGGATATTTTAATTCAGTTTGGTGTCTTAATCCAAAAATTGGGAGGGGATACATCTATCTGGGGAAGAAAAAGAAGAGGTATTGCAGATTGAAGTTGAATGTTAATCTAAAAATCTAAGGGGTTATTCGTGGGTTTGAAAGAGAGGAGGGGAGTGCAAGAATAACCTTAGTTACGTTCTCTAATGTAGCTTTCCTTTTGTCAGGGCATGGATGACTTGCAGGTCAGATCAGCTGCTACAGATATATTTTCTTATCTGGTAGAGTTTAGTCCATCTATGGTCCGAGAATTTGTGATGCAAGAAGCCCAACAGAGCGATGATGTAAGTAATGACGCTATAGTTCTGTGCTACCCATTGAGAAGAGCTAACTGTTGCAAAGAAGTCATAAGCATAATCTTAAATTTAAGAATATATAGGACTAATAGAAGACATTTTAATATATCCCTTAGAAGTGCAGACCAAGCAGTTACCTTGTGTAACTAAGAATTTGTTTTTACTTGTTCTTACTCTGGTCCCTTTTTTGTTTTGCTTATTCTGACTCAGTTCCTTTTTTAAAATGGAATTGAAAATTGAATAAGAAAAATAATTGTATTTCCCCACTATAAAAATATTTATACAAAATGAACTGAAGTTATAGATCTGCCTGCCTCTGCTTCGAAAGTGCTAGCATTAAAGGCATGTGCAGCTAACTACATTATAGATTTTTTTAATGTGTTTTACTTTTAGTCTTAATATATTTTATATTTTTGCTTTCTGCATTTCTTAGCTGTTTCCAGTGTTTCTTGGCTTACTGTTATTGTTTGTTTTGTTTTGTTGATGTTCTTCTGGTTTCTGTTGTAAGATTTGTGTGTGCGTGCATCAAGCACATTCATACAGGTACTACCTGGGGCCAGGAGAAGTCATCAGATTCTTTGAATCTATAATCACAAGCAGTTGTCTGCCACACAATCTTGGTGTTAGGAACTAAACTTAGGCTGTCTACTTTTGCTTTGAGACACTTAGCATGTACATCAGACTGGCTTTGATTCACAGCCCTCTGTTGGACGAGTCCTAAATGATCTTATAATAAAAACTCAGAGCCAGACATTGGGGTAAATGCTGAAAGATCAGTGGAAACAAGCCACAGCCACTTCTCACCTCTCCAACTCCTCAGCCGAAAAGAGAAGTTCCTGTCTCCATGAGTCCTCAGACTGAATGCCTCTGAGTCCTCAACCAAAAAGGCCTAATTCCTGTCTCCTCCCACCTTATATTCTTTTTCTCTGCACAGCCATATCACTTCCTGTTTCAGCCTAGTGCTGGGATTAAAGGTTTGTGATCCCAAGTGCCAGAATCAAAGGTGTGCGCCACCACTGCCCGGTCCTCTGGCTAATTCTGTGGCTGGCTCTGTCCTCTGATCTTCAGGCAAGCTTTATTTCTTAGATTACAAATACATCACCACAGCTCTGCCTATGCAGACATGTGTCACCATCACTTTACATTTTTTACAGAAAGCTTGGAATGCTTCTGTATTTAGACAGTAAATAAGTAATAGTTTGAGCATGGTGTCTCATACCTCAATCTCAACACTTTTGGGGGTCGAGACAGAAGGGTTGCCACAAGTTCAAGGCCAGCCTGGACCTTCTTACATACTCTGTAGAACAAGACTTTTGTTGGTTGTTTTTTTACTCTTTTGGCTCTTTGTTCTTTGACTTTTTGTTGTTTTGGGGGACCCGCCACCCAGCTCCCAAATAAATCACACACAGAGGCTTATTCTTAATTTATAAATGCCTGGCTTTAGCTTGACTTATTGCTTGCCAGCTTTTT
The DNA here is from genome assembly GCF_004664715.2 of Peromyscus leucopus. NCBI lineage: Eukaryota > Metazoa > Chordata > Mammalia > Rodentia > Cricetidae > Peromyscus > Peromyscus leucopus. The sequence goes on along the minus strand of NC_051071.1, from coordinate 5,746,276 downwards.
GTAACTTTAACATCTACATTTTGCCTCTGGACTTTCACCTTTCTCTTCTGTAATCTTACTTACTCCGTGGCTGGCTGGGTGGCTGGCCTCTAGCATCCTCTTTCTTCCTCTCTCGTTCCATCTTCCTCTTGACCTTTTCCCTAGATTTCTCCTATTTATTCTCTCTGCCTGCTAGCCCTGCCTATCCTTTCTCCTGCCTCGATATTGACCGTTCAGCTCTTTATGGTCAGGTGCCTTAGACAAGCAAAGTAACACAGCTTCACAGATTTAAACATATGCAACATAAAAGAATACAGCATGTCCTTGCATCATTAAACAAGTGTTTCACAGCATAAACAAATATAACACATCTTAAAATAATATTCTACACAAGACCCTGTCTGAACCACCATCCCCCCAAAACTTTTTAATGTTAAGTATGTTAACCATGGTGGCTGTTTTTGTTTGGTTGGTTTGGGGGTGTTTGTTTGGAGGGCATTGGTTGTAGGTTTTGTTTAGATTAATTTTTCACTTATGTGTAGGTAAGTGGTGCATGTATGCTGGTACTTGGGGAGGCCAGAATAGGGTGTCCATTACCCTGCAGCTGGAGTTACAGACAATTTTGAGCTGTCTATTGTGGGAGCCTGTTTTCCTGCTGCTTCGACTTAGCATTTCAGCTGTCCCCAGGCCAAAAGCTTCCATAGGAAACTTTTCTGCCTGATAAGCTCAAAGAAGAGCTTTTTTTTTTTTTTACTACCCGTAAAGCTCAAAGAAAGATTTTTTTCCCCCCGGTTTGCATTCATAGCCCCCAAAGTTAGAAAATTGAGGAGGTTTTCTGTTTAGTTGCCTTACTTATCTTAATTTTTTTCTACACAGTCTTACACTTCTAAGTTTTTACTGCAGTGTATTACTACACCATACTTTATACTTATTTTTCACAGATAGAAATTGAGAAAGAGAAGATAGAAATTTTGATAGAAGAGGTTTTTGCACTGCAGCATCAGACATCCTTCCAGTCCATTTTTTCCTTTTCTCTCGAGGATAAAAAAGCCCCTGCCCCTTATTAATATTCATATTCCATTACAACACCAGACATACTCCTCTTAGCACTGGCAGGACCTGACAACACACTTTCACCAAAAACTCTGTAATAAAACAATTATTTTCCTTTGTCTTTAGTCCCTGTTCATTTATCTTTAGTCCCCCTCTTTTTTTCCTTTTTTTTTTTTTTTTTTTTTTTCTTCAGTCCCTGTTCATGGCGCCATTCTGTGGGGCATTTACCCACGAACCCCACAGTTCCCAGAGTTTTCTTGAGTGCAAGCAGCAGGAAATATTAGATAGAAGGAATTAGATTGTGGAGATAAACAGAAAATAAAGGATAGCCTCTAGAGGGCCTGGAACCTATTCCAGTAGGCCCTGACTATCTCTGCTCCAGCTGATTTATAGAAATGCTAAGGGGTAGAGCAAAAGACCTCCCCCCAGCACAGCCAAGTGCAGACCATCTCAGACATCTGCACTCAGGCCCATGGTCCTAATCATCCTCTCTATGAGGACCTGCTGGGTAAAGCCACGAGAAACCTGTAAACAGGCTCCCACAGTCTGTCATGGGTGCTGGGAACTGAACTCTGATCCTTTGGAAGAGCAGGACCTGCTTTTAACTGCTGAGCTGTCTCTCTAGACTCCTGAACACCAGATGATGCTGAACCCTAGTTTATTATCTCACTGTGATATTCTTAATGCCAGCCTTTATAGAAGATAACTTTGACATTAATATTCCTGTTGAAATTAACATTCTGTCTTTGATTCTTATATGGTTAAAAGGTATTCATCTTAAATAACCATAAATCTCAACTCATACCATAATAATCATGAACAATTAACTTTTAAAAATTCTTAACTCTTAAAAATTTGATTTGTGCCGGGCGGTGGCGGCGCACGCCTTTAATCCCAGTACTAGGGAGGCAGAGCCAGGTGGATCTCTGTGAGTTCGAGGACAGCCTGGTCTACAAAGTGAGTTCCAGGAAAGGCACCAAAACTACACAGAGAAACCCTGTCTCGAAAAACCAAAATAAATAAATAAATAAATAAAATAAAATTGATTTGTTTTCATTAGCAGTATTTTCTTGTTTATGTTTAATTGATAACAGAAGTAGTTACTAATTTTTCAGAATGAAAACTAAGTTTCTGTCCTTGGCCCCTCTCTTTGAGATTAAGGTCTTTAAGATGGCCTTGAGGTCACATGTTCAAGCAATCCTTTCACCTCAGTGCTGCCCACTTTCCCATTTTTCTTAAACTTACAGTCTGAAAAGAGCATTCATTCATTCATTTTATTTTCTTTTATTCCCATACTCTTAAGATAAAGTCTTAAGTTCTCCATTACCATTATGTGGCTGAGGCTGACCTTAAGCTTCTTCTCCTGCCTTTGCTTCCCAAATGCTGACATATGCCACCATGCCCAGTTTATGCAGTGCTGGGCATCAGACTCAGGCTTCATGCATGCCTAGGCAAGTGCTCTATATGCTAAGTATGTCCCCAGCCTCTTCCTGCGCTTATAATGTTCCCGAGCATGATATACATGTACTACACCATCTTATGTAGTTGTAAGTGTATAAGATTTTAGTGTCTGCAGGGATTGGTGGTCTAGAACCAAGCTTGCCTTTTCAGGAACCAAATGGCAACTATATTACTTTTAGGTGGATTTAGCAGTACATTGCAATAGACGAATTTTAGTTGATGAGCTGAGTGCCTTTGGGACAAGATCTTGCCATCCCATATTTCTGTATACAGCATAACCTCCAGATCTGTGGATCACTTGAGTACATTAGGATCTGAGTTTTACTGGGCATATGGGATACAGTTTATTTATAAAAATAATGAGTGTTTGACATGTTCTACAGCTCACCTGACTAATTTCCCTAGGATCTTTTCTTTTGTGATAACTATTGTCTAATCAGTTGTCAGGGTTTTTTTGTTTTTGTTTTTTTTTTTTTTTTTTTTTTTTTTTTTTTTCATGTTTTGCTCATTTCTGGTAGAAGGATAAATCCAGTTGTCACTAAATCTTGGTCAGAAGCAGAAGCCTGGTTGGATTCTTATTTTTGAAGCAAATTGTATTGTACTTTACTGGGTCATATTTGGGTTTGGGCTGTTTGTGGATTCATGCCTCTTTCTTGCTTTCTTCCATAATTGTTTCTCACTAGAATGAAACTAGGATTTTTTTTTCTTTTTTAAAACCCATTTGCTAGCCCTGATAGCCCACTCCTTTAATCCCAGCATTCAGGAGCAGAGGCAGGTAGAGCTCTCTGAGTTGGAGGCCATCCTGGTCTACATAGTGATTTCCAGGCCAGCTAAGGCTGCATAGTGAGACTCCCATCTCAAAGGGGGCAGTGGGCGGGGAGATGACACGGACTTCCACGTATTTAGAGAGAGGGAGGGTGAGGAGAAGTAGTGTCTCAGATGTGGAGGTGTGTCCAAGTTCTAGTTACTTGGATGATTGCTTGAGCTCAGAGTTCAAGATCAGCCTGGGCAGCTTAGCAAGTTCTATCTCTTTAATGTTTTCCCCGAATTTGTCTCATCCATTTCTCAATTGTGATGTTTTGTTTAGCATAGTCCTAGCAGCAGTGGGCTGTCCATTTATTTATACCATTATAGCTGGAGTGTGTTATGGGTACATCATCTAGGATTGTGTAACTGTCTTAGTTACTTTTCTACTTCGTGACAAACACTGTGAACAAGACAACTTACAGAAGAGTTTATTGGTACTTTCAGTTCCAGATAGTGAGTCCATGATCATCATGCAATGGGGCGTGACAGCAGGCAGGCAAGGATGGCACTGGACCAGTGGCTGAGAGCTCACATCACATCACAAGCCCATCTCTAGTGACAACTCCTATACCTTCCCAAACAGTTCTACCATCTGGGGACCAAATATTCAAATCCAAAGATGCTATTACAAAAAGAGTCTAATAACAAATTGCTTAGAATATACTTTTGATGACAGAATGTTTTTCCTTTAACATGACAGTAAGTTTTGTCCTGTAATGCTTAAGATTTCTGTTAAAAAAGAAAAAAAAAAAAAAAAAAGGTGGTTCAGTCAGTAAAGGGCTTTGCCACACAAGCATGAGTACCAGAGTTTGGGTCCCCAGAACCCATGTCAAAAAAAGAAAAGAAAAACCTAGCACCTGTAATCCCAGTGCTGGATTAATGAAAACAGGATGCCTGTGTTAATCAGTGAGAGACCCTGTCTCAAAAAGTAATGTGCAAGCTGGGCAAGGTAGCACACACCTTTAATCCCAGCACTTGAGAGGCAAAGGCAAATGAATCTCTGTGAGTTCAAGACCAGCCTGGTCTACATATTGAGTTCCAGAGTTCCAGGATAGTCAATGACTCCATACAGAGTCATCTCAGAAAAACAGCAATGAAAAAGCTAGAGGAAGATGCTGGACATTAGGCTTCTGTACACAAGTACACTGCACACATACACAAAGAATAAATTTATGTAACAGTAAACCTGATACTAAGTCACTTTATGACATTATTCTCAGATCTTGTGAAAAGTTATGTGCCAAGTTACTGCTTGCGCTTTTTCTAGGAAGAGTTTTCTGTTTAAAGATTGAAATGATCATATGTGTTTGATCAACCTATTGATTTATACCCAGAGCTAAAACCTAGAATGATAACAGTGAACAGTCTCTGTCTCTGTCTCTCTCACAGTCTCTATCTCTGTGTGTGTCTGTTCACTCTAAATATTTTCAGAACTTTGAGAAACAGAAAAAAAAATCTTTTAAGTAAGGTATTATATGCTTTGATTTCCCCCCCCTGCTCTGATTTTGTTCCTTCAGTTGGTGTGTTTGTCTTATGTCAAGGTCTTACAGAAACATATTTTCTTTCAGGATATACTTCTTATAAATGTGGTGATTGAACAAATGATCTGTGATACTGACCCTGAACTAGGAGGTGCAGTTCAGTTAATGGGACTTCTTCGTACTCTAATTGATCCAGAGAACATGTTGGCTACAACTAATGTAAGAACTCACACTGAGATTAAAGGTGTTTTGGCCTTATCAGTCTTAAATGGTTTTATAATAAGATTTTAGAAACAACAAATTCTTTGAAAAGTATTTGTACTTAAAAACCAATGGTATTCTTAAAATTAATTTTCAGTAAATCCAGCATTGTTATCTCTTCAGCTCCTTTTTTGTTGTTAGCTTTTTCATTTATTTGTTATGGGTAGAGGGTATGCATGGAGATCCAAGGATAACTTGCAGGCAGTAGCTCTGTGCTGCTACCACATGGGACCCACAAATGAAACTTGGGCTTGGTCATGATTGACAGTGGTGCTTTTCTCTGCTGAGCCCTCACTGGCCAGGAATATTAATTAGATTAGGAATTTAGTTTTTGTTCTTTGGCTTCTATATGATAACTTGTTTAAAAACTTTGTACACAGCATTATTTTTTTAATAATATTTTTGGTTTTTCAATACACAGTTTCACTATGTAACCCTGGCTGTCCTGAAACTCCCTCTGTAGACTAGGCTGGTTTAAACTCACAGAGATCCACCTGACTCTGCCTCCCAAGTCCTGGGATTAAAGGCGTGTGCCACCACTGCCCATAAAAAAATATAATAATAATTTTTAATAATAGTTTTTAAATAATACTGGACTATATTTTAAGATAGCAAACAGGGTAGCAAATTTTATTTTACGTGGTCTTATCACAATAAAAAGCAAGAAAATTGATGTAAACCAATGAGGTTTTTTTGTCGTTGTTTTTTTTAATTGTTGTTTATTTTTGATTTTTGAGACAAGGTTTCTCTGTGTATCCCTGGCTGTCTTAGAACTCACTCTGTAGACCAGGCTGGCCTCGAACTGACAGAGATCCGCCTGCCTCTGCCAGCCTGGGCTACAGAGTGAATTCCAGGAAAGGCACAAAGCTACACAGAGAAACCCTGACTTGAAAAAACAAAAAAAAAAAACAAAAAAAAAAAAAAAAAACAAAAAACAAAAACAAAAAAACTATTGTAAGTTAGTCAACCCAATATTTAATAAGGCAGTAATCTTCTAAATTATAACTTTCATTTTTTTAAGGAACAGAATTGAATTTCATCTTTTCATTCAGTAGCCTGATAAATTGTTTCAGTAGTTTTTCAGATTTGGATGAACAGTGAAATGTAGGGCATCAGTGCCTCTTCACTACCCCCCACCCCCACCCCCACATACATTTGAGGGATGAACCCAAGACCCTGCACATACTAGTCAAATGCTTAAGCACCAAAGTACATTTGCAAGTCCTCAAGCTCCAATTTTTAATCACCTAAAATATTTACAATTATAATTCCAGGGAAAGGTGACTCAGCAGGTAAGTGCATTGGTCTCTTGCAGAACAGTTTAGTTCCTTGTACACATGTTAGGCAATTTACATCCACCAAGGATTCCAGGCCCCTTTCTGGCATCTACATGCATGTGTGTACACATAGACGCATGTGAATGAAAGTAAATTTTTAAAATCATAATCCTCACAGCTTTCAAGTACCCAGTGCATTGCTGTTGGTTGTGATCACCATGTTGTTCAGTAGACTGATCTATTCTTCATTACACTTCAGACTGCCAGCATCTTTAAAAGTTTCTGAATTTCCTTGGAAAAACTATTTCTACTTTTTTTCACTTTCATTTTTTTAATGTCTTAATGTGAATTATTAGACTTCATATCTGGAATTTAAATTGAAATATATGTATCTAAGTTTGCTTCTTTGACTCTAGATAGTTTAAGATTCTTTTACATTATCTTAAAGTACTGTTGTTAGAGTATGACCTTCACTGCTAATTCTTGAAAATCTTTCTTAAATGCAAAGGTAATAAAGTGGGTTTTTTTTTTTTTAACATTTTATTTCAGAAAACTGAAAAGAGTGAGTTTTTAAATTTCTTCTACAACCATTGCATGCATGTCCTCACAGCTCCACTTTTGACCAATACGTCAGAAGACAAATGTGAGAAGGGTAAGTTCTCCTGTTTATTTGCATACGATGGCCATGAAGTATTACTTGGTGCTTTATATGACAGGGAAGTTATTTCTGAAAGATGTAAAGTGCAGTATGAAGTCATGATTGTCCTTGTTTGAGAGTGTCTTTGGTAAGAACTATTGATGCATAATTTGTGGGACAAGGGTTTTCTTCCTAGTGTATATTTTTTGTTGCTTCTCCATATTTGTTGCATAAGTTATTCTCATGACTTACTAATGACAAGTTCTAGTTTATAAATTAAAGTGGAATGGAGACAAAGATGGTTTTGAAGCATTGTGAGTAAAGAACTGTTTAGGCATTTGTAGCTGTATAGGTCCAATTTGGCAGCAGTTTTTGGTTTAGTAGAGTAACCAACTAAGAGGATGCCATGGTCAGATGTGGCAACGGGCTTATAATTTCTGTACTGAGAGGTGGAGGGAGGCAAGAGGTTCAGGAATTAAAAGACAGTTCTAGCTAACTAGTAAATTCAAGGCTAGCCTGAGCTATGAGTCTTAAAGGAGAGAGGGGAAATCAATCAAGACAATGTTTATGAAATTAATAAAAGTTACAACGTAGGCATACCCCATTTAATTACTCTAATTGCTATCTGATTAAATACCCTAAAGAGAATTTTTACTTACATGATAGGTTTAGAACAGTTACTATATTATTTATGATAGGATAAAATGAACAGATTGTAGAGTATCTATATAATGGAAGACTGCAGTTAAAATAATTGAAATGAATTTTGGTATATCAACTAAATTATCAAAACTGCTAAGGTGGTGGTGGCATACTCATTTAATTCCACCACTCAGAAGGGCCAGAAACTGTTTGGGGAACAGGGGTAGGGAGGTGTTAGGTAAGCTTTAAAAAAAAGAAGGAAAAAAGGAAGCATGTTCCAGAAGATTTTTGTATGTAAGTTAAAATAGTTCATTTTTCATGGTCATTTTAACACTTATACCATATGCAAATATATAGCTAGTACTGTTAGTAGATATATATGTACTGCCTTTGTTGGGATTTTCTGTGTGCCACTTCACTGCCTCGGTCTCACTATGCCACAACCTTAGTTCCTAAGATAATGCCCAAGAGTTTTGTCTCCTGTACTGGCTCTGTTCTTGTGGTTTGTGTATTTCATATTTGATTTAGGTTTACTTCTGTTGAGATCTATTCATACTGATGTCTAGGTTCCTTGGGTATTTTAAATCTGGCATAGATAGTATTCTGAGTATTAGCAGTTTAATCATTCTTCTTCCTGTGTACATTTGTTTCAAGCTTTCCCCAGTTGTAAATAATGTTCCTGTGTGCATTGCATTTTTCTGTGCAAATGAGCTAATACATGCTCTAGAAAGTATCCTTTTGCCAGGCACATATTTTTAAACATAAACACATTGTTAAAGTATGCATTGCTCTGAAGTTTTAAACTTCCCGCATTTTGTGTTTTTTAATGTGATGCAGAAATATATCCTAATTGTAAAATGGTGAATAAAAAGAAAAATATGTGTCTGTCTTACCTGTTTTTAATCTCACCTTTTTATCAGAGCACTTTCACTGTTTCTATCTTCTTTGTCTTTGTTATCTGTGAGACAGGGTTTCTCTGTGTAGCCCTGACTGTCCTGGAACTCACTGTGTAGACCAGGCTGGCCTCAAACTCACAGAGACCCACCTGCCTCTGCCTCCCTGCCCCTGCCTGGATTAAAGGTTTGCGCCACTATGCCTGGCTCACTACTATTATATTTTAATAATCTACCTCTGCACCTAATTCTGTAAAAGATGTATAATATTCAACCAGAGTAAACAACTCAATAGTTATTATGAAATTAAAAAGAAATTATGATTGAGGTTGTTTGTATATTGTGAAATATTAGGAAAATGTAAGATTGTTAGCTGAAGTAGTTGATTTTAATTTTTCTTTTAAAGATAATATGCTTGGATCTAACAAAAACAATACAATTTGCCCTGGTAAGTAAAAATAAATATTTTATGAGTACAAATTATGAGGTTTTTCTTAATCAATATGTTGGGGGGGGGAGTGTGGGTGTGTGTATGTATAGATAAGAGAAGTATTTTTTAACATAAAAATAAAATCCAAGGATAGACTTGCCCTTTTATTATAAGGAAGAAAGCCTACTTTCCAACTATAAATGATGAGAAACAGATTGTTTTCTCTGTAAATTTGTTGTTGTTTTAACATTGCTTTGAGAAATTATTATCTGTAAGTTGATAATTCAGTTCTTATATTTTAGATGTAATTGACTACCATCCCTTAGGATCCATACTTTAGCACAGTGCTATACTTGGTCTATGAGTCTTCATCTTTTACCATTTGCTTCTCTTTAGAATATGCATTCAAGGTATGGGCCTGATGGTATTGAAGCTATGTGCATTTAAAATTACATTCTTTCTACCAGCCTTATCAAAGCCCCAGGAGAAACAACAGAAACCTCTAGGAGAGCTTCCACAGGAGAATGTTCAGAGATTGAATTAAAGTGATTTCTTGACTTAAAATAGAAAAGGGAAAACAATATAATTAATGGTACAGATCACTGTTTTAAAATATCTTTTGTGTGGGTCTTGAAAATGGCTTAGCAAATGAGCCTGGAAACCTGTGTTCCATCCCTAGAACCCACATAAAGGTGGGAAGGAGACATTATCCTTTGACACCCCTCCCACCCCCAGGATTCCCACACAACATCACACACAAGCACAGTAATATCCTTTAGAACTTCCCGTAGAGCCAGAGAGATGGCTCAGCATGAGAGCACATTCTGCTCTTGGGCAGAAGATCTGAGTTCACTTTCTAGTACTCATTTCATAGCTCAAACTGCCTGTAACTTAATCTCCAAAGTATAAGGCTGTCTTCTGGCCTTCAAAGGCACCTGCACTCATGTGCACAAACTCACACAAATATACATTTACTTAAAAATAACACATCTTACATATTTAAAAATAAAAAATATGAGAAACTTTCATGGTTGAGGACTAGTTCTAATTTTGCATCTGGTTATACTGGCTGTTACAGAACTTAGTTTGGAACAAGTAAGACTCTCTTCTTGCACTTGACGTAAAAACAGTCAAGTTTTATTTTGTGTGTTTGAAGGCCATTTTGTTAATTAAAAGAAGGCTGCATTATTTCCAGAAGCAGTCAAGATCCATAAAATGTTTGTGTGGACTACAGAGGCTCTTCTCTTCCAGAAAAACAGAGTTCAGTTCCTAACACCCACATTGCACAGTTCACAGCTACCTGGAATACACTCTCCAGGGAACCCACATCTTCATCTGGTCTTCATGGCATTAACACACATCGGAGAATAGGAAGGATATGTTCAAGTGTGTAATATTCCTGTTGAAATCAAATAGTTATACTAGATGGCATTGATTGTGTTAACTTTTTATTTGGCTAGATTCTGTAATTTCCTCTCAGGGTAGTGTTTCTTTTCTAAAACATTATAAAATGATTATTTATATTAAGTCTTTGGTAGATATTAAAGTTTGATGTACAGTCGTTTCATGAAGCAGAGCATCTTTAGAAGGGTAACCAAAAAAAGTAGCTTCAGTGATCTGAATAGCATGGATTGGTGTATTCAAGGTGGTTACTGAAAACAATCTCAGTGAAAGTTTTTGTTTGATACTTAAATAGCAAAAAAAGATAACATTTTTCTTAAAGATGGCTTTTTTAAAATGTCAAACTGCACTGGGACTGCACAGACAGCACAGTGGGTAGAGAGTCCATGTAGGCTGTCTTCTGGTCCCCAGACCTCAGGAGGTAGGAGAGAACCCACTCCTGAGAACTGTCCTCTGCAACCACACTAGCCTTCCATGCACACACATGAATAAATTTAAAAGAAATTGCATTGAGCCACTTCAGGCAAGAACTTTTGAGGCCTTTCCTCCTTTCATGGATTTGTTCATATTTGCAGTGATAGCACTAAGAATACATTGCGAGGAAATAGTCTACATATATAAAAGTAATATCTATGTACCCCTTTTAAATTATATAAAATGTACTTTTGCTCTAAGATATAGAATGTATTTATTCTCTTTAGGTGTATTATATTTATTCTCACTGGATATCTTTCTTTTGTAGATAATTATCAAACAGCACAGCTACTTGCCTTAATTTTAGAGTTACTCACATTTTGTGTGGAACATCACACATACCACATAAAAAACTATATCATGAACAAGGACTTGCTAAGAAGAGTTTTGGTGTTGATGAATTCAAAGCACACTTTCTTGGCCTTGTGTAAGTAACACTTTAATAAGCATTTTTGTAAAAATGGTTTAAGAAATACTTTTTAGTAGAGGTAAGTGCCAGTTCATGTGAAGTCATCTGCTTTTTAGCAGTGTGTGTGATGTTAATGAGATGGCTAAGAGAACCGACTGCTTTTGCTTCGTGTTCTGTTATCTGAGGGCAAAAGCAAGAGGAGTGGGACATAGTGGTTTCCCACATGCATATTGCTTACATTTAGATTGAATTGAATTATCCTAGGTTTTGTTGGAATACAGTACCATGTGCAGTAACAGCATTGCTTGATGGAACTGTTCTGGTATGTTAGAGCTTCATCAAACTATCATATTTTACATGTGTGTGGGTTGGTGGGTGTGTGTGTGCACACCTGTACCTCAAGCTCATTATGTAGTAAAGGGTGGCCTTGATCTTTCTAATATTCCTTCTTTACCCTTGAGTACTGGGATTACAAACAAGTGCTATGTATCCAGTTTATGCAGCTCTGAGTATTGAACTGAGGCCATTGTGCATGCCAGGCAATTCTACCAGCTAAGCAACAATGCCAGCCTTGTTTGGTACTCTTAATCCCCCTATCCTCCTTTATTTTTAGGTCCTTAAAATGGTCCTTAAAATGATCACACCTGTAATCCCAGCAGTTGGAAGGTGGAGGCAGGAGGATCAGGACGAATTCAGGATCATTCTACAATACATAGCAATTCATACATTGGCCTGGGACATGACACCTTGACTCAAAAGGACAAAACAAACAAGCAAAAATTTAAACAACGCTAACAGCCTGTGGTTTTTGTTTATTTTTTTTTCTGTCCTGTACAAATGTACATAAACATTCATACACATACAGGGGTTTTTTACCTTTATGAAAATTAGATTGTGCTAGTACATTTCAATGTCCTTCACTACTGCAAATTATTTGGTTTTATTTTTTCTTTGTAATGATAGCTAAATAACACTTCATGATATGATTTCCACAAATGTTTTACCATCTAAAGCATAGATTACAGAATTGTATTTGCTTTTTCACCCATTCCCAACTATACTATGTCTAGTACAAAATCTTTTATATGCTATTGTATTTCTGTAAGATTCACAATGATAGGATTGTCAGGCAAACTTTTTGTTGTTGTTTTTCGAGACAGGGTTTCTCTGTGTAGCTTTGGAGCCTGTCCTGGAACTCACTCTATAGCCCAGGCTGGCCTCAAACTCACAGAGATCCGCCTGGCTCTGCCTCCCGAGTGCTGGGATTAAAGGCGTGTGCCACCACCGCCCAGCGTTTCTGTACTTTTTCATATATTGTTTTTAAATTTCAACATCTACCTACCTACCCAGGTTACTTTCCCAAAACCTGAAGCCTTGCAAAAGCTAAAGCATTTGGCATTTTCCCAGCATCATATAATGCCACACTATGGATGGATGGGTGGGTGGGAGGGAGGGAGGAAGAATGATAGGATGGATGATAGGAAAAAGGGGTGGGGGCGGGGCGGAGTAAGGCCTCACTCTGAAGTCCCAAGCTAGCTTGGAATGTATTACATAGCTCTGGCTTATCTTGAATTAATGACAGTCCTCCTGCCTCTGCCCAGTGCTGAAATTATAGTCAGGCCACTACTCCCAGCTGTATTTGCTAATTTTTGGGGGGGAGGGGTGTTTTCAAGATAGTTTCTCTGTGTAACAGCCCTAGCTATCCTGGAAATCACTTTGTAAACTAGGCTGACCTTGAACTCACAGAGATCCACCTGCCTCTGCCTCTCAAGTGCACCACTATGCCTGACAATAATGCTAATTTTAAAAATAGTTGTCCAGTGATGAAATGTGTAGATTTGTTCTAATTTGTATTACCCTGATAGAATATTTTCATATATTAACATAATTGTTGAGGATATCTCTGGAGCTGCCCCCTCCAAACCCCCCCCCTAAGAAAGCCCGCCACACCGAGGCTCCATCCCCAGGGTCCCGCCCAAGACTCCCCCTCGTAGTTCCCCTCTTGGCTCTCCTCTTCCTCTGGAAGCACTCAAGAATGTTCTGCTCAGATTAAACATGGATTTACTAATTCTGCCTGGTCTGACTTACTGCATCAGCAGCGGCGTTACTACCAGGGGATTTAAACTTTTCAATAATTTTTATATATTTTTTGAAATAGTCTCGTGTAGCTCAACTGACCTGAAACTATATGGCTATGGATGATCCTTATACTAATGCCTCTACCCCCAAAATGTAGGTATAGGTCTGAGTCATCATTGTCAGCCTAATTTGCATTTTCATCTGTTGTGAACTGAGGGTTATCTTTTTCATAGAACCTTTTATGTATTACAGTTTATGTTTTAGGAGGAGATGTATCTTTATTGAGACTGGGAAATGTCTCAGTTGAGACTTGCGAGCACAAGGACTTGAATTTGATTTCCAGAACCCATGTGCAGGGCTGGTGGTGTGCACATTTATAATACTACCTCTAGGGAGGCAGAGACGGGAGGATCTTTGAGGCTTGTTGGTTGGCCAGTCTGTCCTAGTTAGTGGGCTTCAGGCCAATGAGAGGTCATGTCTCAAGGTGGATGACACACCTAACACACAGACATTCACATATTGGCACATACACATTTTAAAAATGCTTCATGGTTTATTATAAATTTAGTTTACCTTCCTTCCATTTATGTTTGGAGTCGTCATGCTTAGGAACTTTTCTATGTTGTAAGATAATACAAATATTCTCTTCAGTATTTTTATTATTTGCTTTTTGTGTTTGCTTGTGTAATATATATGGAATGTATTTTAGAATGTGGTATGATAGTTAGCCACCTATGTCAACACCTTCATTAAATAAACTTTTTCCATGGAATGAAAATGCCACTTCTACTATATAGTAAATTAATAAAACACTTGTACCTTATTTCTGCAATATATATTATTTAATCTCATCAGATGAAATGATAACAGTATTGTTATAGTTCTAGAAGATTTAAATGCCTGCCTTTTGAGTTTGCCCCATTAATTTTCATATTTTTCTTGGTTATCTATAGACATTTATTCTTTTTTTAAAAAAAAAAACAATGATTTATTTTTATGTGCATGTACATTTGTGTGAAGGTGCTAGATCCCCTTTAACGGGAGTGACAGACAGTTGTGAGCCATCATGTGGGTGCTGGGAATTGAACTCAGGACCTCTAGAAGAACAGCCAGTGCTCTTAACTGCTGAGCCATCTCTCCAGCCCCCTAGACATTTATTCTTTAATGATAACATAAAAGTTATAATCAGTTCATCTCATTTTGGAATTACATTGGTATGCTAATTTTGAAAGAATTTATGTTTTCATGTTAGGTTTTCCATAAATAGTCCTGTAGATGATTACATATTGTACCCATTACGTTGATAAACCCTGATTCGATGAAATTCAGTATGTAAATCTTTGTATTGTTTTCATCATAACAGAGCAGAGCTGTTGCAGCTATAGTTGGAAAGTCTCCTGGTTCATTCAGCAGCAGCATAGAAGTCTGTGCAGTGTGTGTACATGTTTTGTTTGTATTGGGAGGAGTTGGGGGGGGGTGCGCGTGCACGTTTTATACCAGGCACAGTTTCTTCATTTATGAGTTTATGTCTTTAACAGAGTTAAAATGAGAGATACATAAAATTTGTAAGTCCTGGCTAATGATATCTGTAGAAGAAATTAAACTAAGGGGGAAGTTATAGGGTAAAAAGTATCAACACATAAAAATAAAGGATAAAAGTTGCAGTGTTTGATGTTCTGTAAGCATTTTAGCAATAATATTGCTAATTCTATTTGAATAGTAAAAGCTAATTAAAGAAGGGAATGCTGTTTTCAATATTGTAAAATATGAAATGCCAAGTTATAGTCCTTAATTATTACTCTTGTTTTTTGTTAGCAAATGTAATCTCTGATCTACCATAATTCATACATAATTGGCCAATAAGGAAATAATGTCATAATATGAACATAGTATTGATTCACAAGTGAGTGTTCAAGACAAAAGCATCAAGAGTAGTTGGAGATCTGCATTCTTCATTGAAAAGGTTTTAAATGTTTAGATCTGTTATGTTACTGATAGTCTCTTTGATTGGATTTCAAGAAAATTAAAAGCAAATATCTGCCCCCACATATTCCTACCCTAGAAATGCAATGGTCTGTGCCACACGTTTGCCCACTCAGCCTCCCAATTCTGGGCCTCCTGTACTGCATACACTATCCCTGCTTTAAGTATTACTAGCATTGGCATTCTACAGGTAATTCTCACTCTGGCGTGTCTTCGGTGTTAGAGAATAGGTTGGTGGAATCAGTTCTTTCCTCCCACCTTCAGGTGGGTTATGGGTGTTGAATTTGGTCACCAAGCCCTAATCCACTGAGCCAATCTAATTGTGATTCCTAAACTTTTGTTGTTGTTTGTTTGTTTCAAAGCCCCTTTTTTCATGTACTATTTTACTTCTTATTTTGGAAAAATTTTAAACATTGCTTTATGTCAAAAATATCTGTAAGATAACTTGGGTAAATTCACTAACCCTTTTTAAATTTTTTTAATTAGGTGCTCTTCGCTTTATGAGGCGGATAATTGGCCTTAAGGATGAATTTTATAATCGTTACATCACCAAAGGAAATCTTTTTGAACCAGTTATAAATGCCCTTTTGGATAACGGAACTCGGTACAATCTCTTAAATTCAGCTGTTATTGAATTGTTTGAATTTATAAGAGTGGTAAGTTAATATTAAAGCTCTCTTAGTAATCATATATAAACATAATTTTATATAAAAATAAAATTGTATGTAATCAAATTGAGTTTTCATCCTATATTCCTGAAATTACTTATTCTATTTGTCTTAGAATCTAATAAATTGAAATTTTAAAAGTCACTTTTTATTCTTTCTTGTACATGGTTAGTATGACAGTGGTTTCTTTGAGGTGGGTCACTGTTGGGGATCATATATGGGTCCTTCTATGTGGTAGGTAAGCTCCACCACCAGGTCACTCCCTAAACCACTATTGAAAATTAGGACATTTAAAAGAAAAGTGAAATTAAAGTCTTGTAACTCATATTTGCTCATTTTTCTTGGGAAAATTTTTAGGATCATGTGTAGCATGTTGGACATTTCAAGCAAGACATTCTTGTGATCTATTGTGAAGCAGCAGTTTTCTATCATAGGAGTAATAATGTATGAATGCAAAAAAATTGAAGTTTTTCTTTAGTAGAATTTTATACAAGATGCTTAACAGTAGGATGGAATTTTAAAATTTAAAGGATGAGAGAACCGGGAAGTTAGAAGTAATCCAGCTGCCTTTTGTTACAGTTCAGGAAACTGAGGCAACAGAAATGACTCCTCCTAGTGAAGCCTTAGGACAATTAAAAGCACATGCAGCAATTGCAGCTGTGGCCCAGCACTTTTTTTCTCATGAGAAGAGCGAGAGAGAGTAGTGCACACATACTGGAGATAAGCTGATCCCTACAGTCAGCACAACCAGTTCACCTCTTGTGCATCTAGAAATACTCGAGTCCTTTCATCAAGGAAATGGCCACGTGAAAAGAATGTGAAAAGGGGGAAAGCTAAAATCTCATTCTCTTATTTTGTTTCTTACAAGTCAGATTTCTAATCATTTGTTGTTCCTATATGGAGATTATTTAGCTAACTCAGTTGTTTTTCTAAGAGTGGCCGCTTGCCAGGAGTACAATTGTTGAAGAGTTGAAGAGGACAGAATTTAGTTTAGCCTTGGAAGACAAGCAGCATAGTTGATTGTCTCAGCTGCTCTCTGTTCTGCCTTTTGTGAGCTTTCTATGGACTTAGATCAGTTTTTCCTTTAGCATTTTGGTAAGATGCTGATAAAATAGAGTTTACACCTCTCTCCCAAAGCCTTTGATAGAGTTTATTTTTTTTTTCCTGAAAATTGATGTTTAATATACTGAATCTTCAACCTTAACATGTCTTTGTTCCATTTACAACAGTTGACCAAAGTAGAAAATGTAGAGTTCCAGTTAAGTAGTTTGTCCTGTTTGTATATACAATAAAATGAAAGGAATCTGCTTATTATCTACTTAGATAGGACTTACCCTACTTTGACAGCAGTTAAATAGGAAATCATTAACATTTACTGAACATATAGACTTAACATTTGTTTTCTAATAAGCTCTTAAGGCCTAAATTTTGTCTTTTTGTAAAATGAGTATAACTTATTTCATAGGATTGTGAGAATCATATATAAAATTGTAAAGGTGTTCTTTAAATTATGAAGTAATGTATAAAGCACTAAGACATACACTAAATCCATTGCTTTTCAAATGTTCTTATAGCCCCTAAAGGGCTCCAGTGAACTGCCTCTCCTTGCCCAAGTTCTCTGTGGAGTCCTGTCCTGGCTCATGTATAAGGAATCTAGGACATTTATTTTTAGAAGGTGATTTTGAAAAACCTTTTTTGATCAACTTTGGAACTATTCAAGTTTTTTTTTAAATTTTTCTCTCAACAAGTATTATATTGTTTTATAAATATGAATTTATTGCCTATACAGGAAGATATCAAGTCTCTTACTGCACATATAGTCGAAAACTTTTATAAAGCACTTGAATCGATTGAATATGTTCAGACATTCAAAGGATTGAAGACTAAGTATGAACAAGAAAAAGACAGACAAAATCAGAAATTGAACAGGTATTGTTTAAGTGTATTTTGTAGAAAGCAAAATTAAGTACGAAATTGTCCACAGTTTAGATCTTAACATGTGAAATATTCTATTTGCATAGAATATTTAGTTAGGTCAACTGTCCTTCTTGTCCCTTCTATTATATAACTTAATACTGTATGTAGTAACTCAAGATGGATTCTTAATTTAGTTTACAACATGCATAAACATTTGAAGAGTTCTCTGACTACATCGTACATGATGACTGAGATAATTTCGATGTACTGTACATCATAACTTAAAAGTACATTAGTTCATCCTGGTATTTATCCTTCTCAGATTTATCTGGTCATGACCTTGTAGTCATTAGTCAATATCGGTAATATATTTCTTACAGTGTACCATCTATATTGCGTAGTAACCGATTTCGCAGAGATGCAAAAGCCTTGGAAGATGATGAAGAAATGTGGTTTAATGAGGATGATGATGAAGAAGGAAAGGCAGTTGTGACACCAATCGAAAAATCTAAGACTGAAGATGATTTTCCAGATAGCTATGAAAAATTTATGGAGACTAAAAAAGGTACTAAAATCCTGAATGTTCATATAGTACTGCCTCTCTGTTAGTAAAACTGACAGCCTGAATTTAATTCTCAGCACTGCACACACACACACTCATAGGAATAATTAACCTTTACTTGTTTGGGAAAGTCTAGCCAAGGTTTGTAAAACAAATACAGGAATTGTATGCTGAATTATACTCTGTTTTTAAAGTAATCCACATTTTCCAAAATATTTTAGATGTTTATATTTAAAAATGTTTTCCTTGAAAGATGATATTTTTGGTGCTATTCATTTTGGGTTTAAAAAATTTCAGTTTATACTATTATTTAAAGCAAAGTCTCAATGTGTAGCCTTGTTCTGACCTAGAACTCACTGTAACCCAATCTCAGCTTCTCAAATGCTGTGATCACTGTGTATGCCACTACACCTGTCCTCAGAAATTTGTTGTCTATACTGTCTGAGCAGACCAGTCTTGGCTTTGTTTCTTTACGAAAATGAATTTCATTGAGGATTTTCATTATGATTGAATTGTTTGAGTGCTTATAATTAAGTAACTGAGACTATAACCAGAGATGTTTAGAAAACTCTACCTCTGATATTTACAACCTGAGCAAATTGAGCTCAAAGAAGTAACTTTGCTTTTTGAAAGTTCTGCTTTTATTAAAGTTGCTTAAAGATATAATGGGGGAAGCTGGGCATGGTGGCATACACCTGTAATCCCAGCATTCTTGGACTGAGGCCATAGAAGCACAGTGAACTCAGTCAGGCAGAAGACCCTATCTCCAAAAAAAGCAAAAACCCTCCCCTAACCTCAGCACTCCAGATGTGGAGGCAGGAGGATTAGAAGTTGAAGGTGATCCTCAGCTACAAAGCAAGTTTGAGACCAGCCTAAGGCACCTTAGACATTGCCTCAAAGGGTGAAGGGGTGAATTCTCCTTCTTGTTGTATAGAACTAAGATATTGCTTGTATCTTTTAATTCTGTGTCCTAAAGAACACTGACCTGCAAATACCCTTTGAATGTTGAATAAAAATTTATGTGTTGAAAGGCAAAATTATCTCTTGGACGTATTTTGAATGTGACATATTCTACAGGCATCTCTTCTTATAAAGCTCATTCAGTTGACTTAGTACATTTTCTTTCAGCTGTTCTCCAGTCTCATTTCCTATTCATGTGTGCCATGCATTCCACACAAGGGAATTATTGGTGTTCTAAAGAACATTATTTACTTTTTATTTATGTAATTGCTAGAGCTTGAACTCAGGGCCTTGAGTGTGTTTGGCTAGTGTTCTGCCTCTAAGCTATATATCCCCATCCTAGAACAGGTGCTTTTCTTTCAGTCTGTAGAGATACTGCTCTCAATATTGTCAAAAGAAGCAGAAAGGCCTGCTTAAGTATTTCATCCATTGTTGGGTGCATGCTGTTAGGAAATGTGTTCACAGAATATTAACCAGACTTGAAACGGGTTTGGACACTTAGACTATAAAAGAAATAAGTGGACACTTACACTAGAAGAAATAAGTAAAGGAACGTTGAGTTTTTAGGGAGTGAGTTGTCTTGAGGCACGTGAAGTGGTGACTTGTAAGGGGGTCAAGAACTCAGAGTCAGTGAGTGGAAGACAGTAAGAGAACTCAGACTGTGAATGACTTTCTAAGTAAACACTGAGTTAAAGCAGTATACCTTCTACTGTAAGAAGGTTGGTTCTGCTCTGTGAGGTTCCTAAGGTCCTGACCAACAGGAATATGTATGTACCTTGTACTCTTAGAAAGCAGAGGCAAACTGCTTTGATTTAACAGTATTTAATACAGACTCCATTTTACTTTTGCTTTAGCAAAAGAAAGTGAAGACAAGGAAAACCTTCCCAAAAGGACATCCTCTGGTGGCTTCAGATTTACTTTCTCCCATTCCCCCAGTGCTGCTAATGGAGCAAACAGCACAAACAATAAGTCTGTGGTGGCTCAGACAACACCGGCGAGTTCTAATGGGTCCTCTTCCAAAACTACAAACTTGGCTGCATCAGTAACAGCCACTAAGGTACGTGAAATAAGCACTACACACACACTTTGCCTTTTCCATCTGTAAAACTACTCTGTTGAATCAAGATGATTAGATACAAATTTCAAAGAATGAAAAAGTTATGTTGTTCTCAGAAGCTGACTCCCAACATCATTTGCAAACTCTTAAGGTTCACCTTGCATGTCATAGAAATTTTAGGATAAACATTTTTTTTTCTTCTGTTCTTAGGACTTTTTGGTCATTTTATTTAGCTAAAGTCATAATATATGTGAGCATATTCTCCCTCCCTCCCCAAGCACCAGCTCTATATTGTGGCATTTAAGTTGGTTCTGTTACATCACTGGTCTATTAGTGTTATACTTTAAAATATTTTGTTGAATAAATTATTAATGGAATGTCTTTATACACATTGTTAAAATCCTCTTCAAAGGTCTGTACCAGTTTTTGTTCCTGTGATCAGTGTATGAGTATACCTGGTGCAGTATAGCATTAACAGTGTTGTTAAAATTATTTTTTATCTCTTCACCAGTTGGGTAAGGGTATGTGTGTGATCTCTTTCCCCAGTATGTATCTACTAACAGTAGTAAGGTTGAATTTGCTCTTCGGTGTTTTGTCTGTTCATAGTGCCTTATAAAATTGGTTTATATTTTTCTTAATTTGAATGATTTTTTTTTTCAGTTAAGAGTATTAGCCTTTCTATAATTTTCATAGCAAATGTATTTCTCATTGGTTTAATATTATAAACAAGTTTATATTTCAAACTTCTTCATTTGTCTACCTCTTTTAAACTTTCACAGTTTTCATTATATGAAACCATCCTTTTCCCCCTAGGAAAGGCATAATTAGCTTTAAGAAGTATAAATACAGGACAATTGCTGGTAGATGAACAAATATAAGGATATATTAACATAGTATGAAACCAAACTTGATTCAGTCTGAGCACTAACATTGTTTTAGTTAGGGTTTCTATTGCTGTGAAGAGACACCATGACCTTGGCAACTCTTACAAAGGAAGACATTTAATTGGAGTGGCTCCCTTACAGTTTGAAAGATTCAGTCCATTATCATGATGGGAAGCATGGCAACATACAGGGAGATGTGGTGCTGGAGTAGTTAGCTGAGAATCCTACATCTTGCAGGCAATAGGCAGTCAACTGAGACGCTGGGTGGTATCCTGAGCAGAGGAAACCTCTCAAAGCCCACCCCCACAGTGACACACTTCCTCCAATGCCATACCCACTCCAACAAAGCCACACATCCTAATGTTACAGTCAAACAACCACAAACATTTAAAAAATTAAAAATGAGCACTCAAGAGACAGAGGTAATCGGATCTCTGTGAGTTCAAGGCCAGCCTGATGTACAGAGCAAGTTCCAGGATAGCCAGGGATTCACAAAGAAACCCTGTCTCAAAAGCAAAAAACAATTAAAAAAAAATAGCCAGCATGGTGGCAGATTCCTTAATCCCAGCATTCTATAGAAAGAGGCAGAAGCAGGTACATTTCTGTGCTTTTGAGGCCAGCCTGGTCTACTTAGTGAGTTCTAAGCTAGCCAGAGATACGTAGGGAGACCACTTAAAAGTAAATAAGATAAAAACATAAAGAAGATCCAACTAAAGAGAATGCATGTTTGTTTTTTTTTTTTTCTTTTAAGTCTGAGTTTACTGTTGAACAGAAATATGTAAGTAAGCTCTTCTCAGTGTATCTTCAGCACTGTCGTGAGGCAAGCTCTTGGTTAGAGCTCCATAAAGTTGTATTTCGGTGAGATCCAAGCATTTTCTTTTTTCTCTTTTTCCTTTTTGTTTTTCAAGACAGGGTTTCTCTGTGTAGCTCTGGATATCCTGGAACTTGCTCTGTAGACCAGTCTGACCTTGAATTCACAGAGATCTGCCTCCCAGGTGCTGAGATTAAAGGAATGTACCACCACTGCCTGACTACATTCTGTGTTGTCTTCTCACTAGATAGCATTTAACAGTCTCATAATCTCAGCACTTTGACCAGTTTTCCATTCTGGTTTGTAGCTTGGTTTTTTACAGTGTGTGATATCTTATCAATAGGGTAGACAGCCAATAGCATGGCAAATGCCTGTTTTTTGTTTTTTGTTTTTTGGTTTTTTTGGGGGTGGGGCGTCTTAGAAGCCTCACTACTCATAGGGAATGTAGTTCAACCCTGCTACTAGGACCCCTCCTTAACCATTGCCCTAAACCTCCATATCTCCCCTCTGTCTTAGACTGTATCTCTCCTAGAACCCAGCTCTCTGTACTCTTTTTTGACTTAATGCTTCATTTTTATGTAGTATATCATGAGAGGTAAAACCTGAGACCATACAAGTATGAAAATGTTATTGTTCTAGCCATCTTGATTGACAGAATACAGTACAGAACCAGATTGACAGGCCTCTCTAAGGTCGAAGCTTACTGCTGTAAAGAAATTCTTCTTATTCCTCAGCTCTTTTATCTTTTTCCTAAAAACATTGTGGGTTTTAGTCTTATATTCTGAAATTAAACATTTATTCTTCAGTTTTAGAACATTTTCTATTTTTTTTTATTGGATGATGTTTTCTGATTGATCAGATGAGCTATTAATTAGCCAGCTGCTTTCTTGAGTTTAATTTCTTAACTTCTAGATAATTATTTTCAGTAACATGAAAGTACAAATGTACTTTTTACCTCATTGATGCCAAAATATATTTGTTCTACATCTTCTGGAGCAATAGATAAAACTAGTGCTGTTCTTAGAAAGCAAAGACTCTCATCAGTATAGAGTTTCACACCAAAAAATGATGAATACGCAGAAGTAAATTTAATTAGTTCACAAACTTGTAACAAATAATGGCCATATTTCTAAATAGTAGCTGATTCTTCATCAGTAGTGGCCTCTAGTTTTAGAATCAGTGTTAACTGCTACAGTTGAAGGCTGCAAAGGTATCAGCTACTAGTGAAATTAATATGAATGCTATAAAAACAATATATTTCCATTGTTTAGTATATAGCATCTCATTTCTATGGGAAAGAATGTTTACAGAATCAGTTGAAAGCAGGTATAGTGAAGCATGCCTATAAGCCAAGCACTCTGGAGGCCAAGGTATCTAGCCTGGGATACTATTGGAAAATCCTGTCTCAAAACAACAAAACCAGATTGAGAAACTTGGTGGATGCTAAAACAAACACTACTTCTGCTATAGAATAAAGAAGGAAACCCTATATATTACTTTTAGTAGGCTTTCCAAGTCAGAATGTTTAAAGAGATGAATAACTAACCCTGTTACTGAGAATTACCACAGTTTCTTGTAGTTACAAGCATCATAGCAAAGTGAACTTTACATATATCATTTCTGATTGTACATTTGTCTGCAATAGAATTTGCATTACCCTATTTTCAAGTGCAAATACTCAGTAAAATAGGAACAAATGGATAATTTCTTAACATGCTGTCTAACACCAAAAGTTACGGGTTTTTTTTGTTTTTTAAAGATTTATTTATTTATTATGTACACATTGTTCTGTCTATACATATCCCCACAGGCCAGAAGAGGGCACCAGATCTCATTACAGATGGTTTTGAGCCACCATGTGGTTGCTGGGAATTGAACTCAGGACCTTTGGAAGAGCAAGCAGTACTCTTAACCTCTGAGCCATCTCTCCAGCCCCCAAAAGTTAGTTTTGTACTTAGGAAATATTAGGGATATTCCCACTTAATCAGGAACAAGACAGAATGTTGCTGTCACTGCTATTATTTAACCATGATTGTAAGGTATTAGTACATTTACTGAAACAACCAAAACTATCACTGTATAATTTCTTATTATATGGTAAAATGTTGCATATTTCAAACTATATTTGATTATAATTTACTCTGTTGCAGTGAGAAAAAAAGATTATCCTCTTTTACAGTTAATTTAGTTAATTGTTTTGATCCTTTACTCCTTATGTGTCTGGTGGTTATTGGATTTTCTTTCATAAAAACAAAACAAAACAAAAATTAACCAGGCATGGTTGCACATGCCTATAATCCCAGCAGTTGGGAGTCTGTGGCAACAAGGTTCCAGCTTTGAAGACTGTGTGTGCTATATGCTGAGTTCCCATCTACATGACAAGCTCTTGTCTCAAAACAAGAAAACTCCCTAGAAGCTATGATTACCTACCTCTGCAGTCCAAGCTATTTAGGAGGCTGCCAGGCCAGAAGTATTATGAGTCCTGAAGGTCTCAGGAATTGGGGGAGGGGTAAGGTGGGGTGGGGAGTACTACAGAGGAGGAAGAATGGCAGGTTTTAAAAAGGTGTGAGATAGTTCAATAAGAAAAATTGTTTTCAGGGCTGGAGAGAGGGCTCAGCAGTTAAAAACAGGACCCAGGGTCAATTTCTAGTATCCATATGTCAGCTCACAACTGACTCTAACTCCAATTCCAGGGTATCTGACACCTTCACACAGATAAACATGCAGGCAAAACACCAATGCACATAAAATAAAAATAAACGACCAGGCGTGGTGGCTTATGCCTTTAATCCCAGAATTTAGGAGGCAAAAGCAGGCAGATCCCTGAGTTTGAGGCCAGGCTAGTTTATAAAGCAAGTTCCAGGACAGCTAGGGCTGGCTGTTATACACAGAGAAACCCTGTCTCGAAATAACAAAAATAAATAAATTTTATTAGAAAAAAGAAAAATTCTTTTCAACTAATACTACATATTGGTTAACCACATGCAAGAGAGATACTCAACTCCTAACTCACTTAATACAAACTTAAAAGACCTAAACATAAATACAGAGCTCTCAGAAAACAGGAATAAATAGCCATGACCTTAAATTAGGTAGTTATATATAATACCCAGAGCATATATGACAAAAGAGAAAAAGATGGCATCATGATCAGAAATTACATGGTATTAAGTAAAAAGGATAGGCCACCACATGAGTTGCAAAGCCTGTAAGAAGTTGGGTCCAGAGCATATCAAGGACTCTTACCAGTAATCAAACCCCAAAGGACATACACAGACATTTCTCCAAAGGAAATAAATATACAAATAACCTAAATAAGCACATGAGAAAATGTTTGTTATCATTACTGAGACAAATAAAAACAAAAGCACAGCAAAGAGCTGAAGGGATGGTTCCTAGGTAAAGAAAGCCCTTGCTGTGAGAAGGTCTGGGTTCAGAATCCAGGAACCCACACAAGGTGCCTTTGTTATGCCAGCATTCCCACTGCAATAGGAGGAGCCATGAGAATCCCCAGAAAAGATGGTCCATGAGCAAAGCGCTTGCTGTGGAAGCATAAAGATGATCCAGCTTCAGAATCCCAGGGACTCAAAAAAGGTGCCCTTTGTTATTCCAGCATTCCGCTGCAAGATGGGAGGAGCCATGAAAATCCCCACAAGCTTTAGATCAGCTAGCATGGCATATGCAACAGCAGGCCACAGTCTCTGATGTAAACAAGATAGAATGTGAAGATCAACACCCAAGGTTGTCTTCCTTACTTACTACACACTGCACATGCCCCATGGCAGAAATGTTTATACTCATACACATTCCCCAAAGATTTTTTTTTAAGTAACATAATAAGCAGTTCACACCCACTAGAACAGCTGTATTTTTTTTTAATGGACAAATGTTGGCTAGAATACAGAGAAATTGCAAGCCATATTCATTGCTGATGGGGAGGTAACATGAAATAGCAGCTTTGGAACACAGACTAGTAGGCCCAATTCCCACTCTCCCGAAGCTAAGCACATTAACTATAGGACCCAGCAAGCAGTCCCATTTCTACAGAAAAGTTGAAACAAGCTGTGTGTGTGAGCAGCATTCTGAAGACTGATTGTGAGTTAAAGACCATCATGGACTACATAGCAATCCTGTCTCAGAGAAACACTGAAAATATGTTGATTCTAAAATTAGTATGTGATTGTTGACATTATTATTCATAATGGCAAAAAAAAGTGGACAACACAAATGCCTGCCAACTCATGAATTGGGCCAATAGTGCTATTAGCCAGAAAAAGAAATGAAACAGTAATTAAGTGCTACGACATAGACTAGCAGTCCGTACAATGTATTACATGTTACATGAATTGCTGGGAATAAATCCTTCAGGGGTTGGGGGTGGAAGGCAAGTAGATCAGTGGTTGCTTGTACCCTGGAAAGAAGGAGCTATGGGGAATGGCAGTTAATGGGTTAGGGACGTTACTGGGAAGGAAGGTTGAAGATGTTAGAAATTAGGAGGGATAGTTGTATAACATTTTGACACTAAGAACACTGACTTGTACGCTTGAGAGGGGTCACTCTACTGTGGATTTAAAGCAGTGATTTGCTTTAGACAGAGGAGCTTGCTTAACTTAGTTCTTCCCCACTCTCAGGCACCAGGACCCCACCTACTCCCACCACCACCCTCCACTGACCTCACCATGGTGTTCATTTTTACAGCTTAACTCTTTTGTTACATCTGGGAAGTGTAGGCTTTGTGTTCTGCGAGAAGGCTTGGGGTTATGGGGAGCTGGTATTCAGAGTTTAAATTTTCCAATTTTTCAGTCTGTTACTCATTGCCTTAAGTACCAGATTTTTTGGAATTCATATTTCCTATAATTTCATAGTAACATGAAAGGATTTCTTGGCTGTCAAGAGACTGAATCTGTTTGGCCAGCTTGTCTTCCTCTTTTCCTCAGTGTTATGTTTTTATTGCCTGCTCTGTTCTGGAGTCTTGGGATAAATCAGTTCCATTTGCATTTCTTTATCCCTTGTATATGTTTAGTTCTTGCTTTCTTCCAGTTATGCAAGTTACCTTGCCTCTAGTTTTTCTATTAAAAAAAAAAATGCCTTGGTAACTTTCTTTTTTCTCATTTTCTTTGTAGATCTGTATCTTTTAAATTTACTTTCATTTTAGATAATTTAAGCACATAGTAAATGATTATAAGACTTCTAGGAGCTTTAGTCACTGAACTCTCCTATACAAATGTAACAGCATTGAAATCCGAAATCAGACAATGAAATCAGTATGTCCTAACACTTAAACCATACACCTCTTTGTTTTGTTTTGTTTTGTTTTTTGAGACAGGGTTTCTCCACGTAGTTTTGGAGCCTGTTCTGGATCTCGCTCTGTAGACCAGGCTGGCCTCGAACTCATAGGCTCTATCTCCCAAGTACTGGGATTAAAGGCTTGTGCCACCGCCGCCCAACCCTCTTTCTAATTCAAACTTAAGATGTGTGATTTAGCTAAGCCAGAATTAGGAATTTTCTAAATAATGCCTTCTTTAGTTCATAGACTGATAACTGCTTCTAGATGCTCAGAGTCCTTCTGACTGATATTACAGTGTTTTAGTTATTCTTTGTTACTTTCAGGACTATTTGTGTTTACTTATGGAGCCACTTATGAAGGACAGGTTACTTTGATTGATTTGTTTAGCTTCGAGAGGTACAAAGGGTTTGAACCCAACAGTATTAATAACCCCTTAACCTGTAGGTCATGCATAAATTTCATAGAATTGGTCCAAAATGAGTGCAATCCTGAAAATGCCGTTTTTTGCAGAGTGCCCAAACCCTGAAATATACCTCCTTATTTTTAGCCATTAGCTTTTTGAAACCATTTCTTGTTTTTATTATCTATCTCCAGCCATTTAAATTGTTCTTTAAAAAGTCGGTGGTAGCACATGACCTTAATCCCAGTACTCGGAGGCAGAGGCAGGGAGAGGGGAGTTTCAGGCCAGCCTGGTCTACAGAGTGAGTTCCAGGACAGTCAGAGCTGTTACACAGAGGAATGCTGTCTGGGGTGGGGGTGGCGATTATTCAATAGAATGAAAAAAAAATAATGTATACTTGATAATGAAATAAACTTACGTAAAAACTAGAGACTTCTCAGATGAAGTGAAAGAAATGAACTAGTTTATGTCCAAGGTGCCTTTCATCTTTTCTCCAGGTGTTGTTGGTCTTACTGTTTGAAGTAGGGGGAAAGTCATTTTCCTAATGACATTTTGTTAAAGTGAATTCTGAAGGCTCATGAAAAAGCCAAGAAACAGCAGAACAGCTGAGGGTGGGACTGCCACAGCAGTTCCTCTCTTCCATTCAGATGTCTCAATATCAGATATGCTAGTTAGAAAAATGCCTTTTAATATTTCTTACTGACTATATTTGTTCCGTGCTGTTTTTCATGCTAATTTGGTTTTTTTTTTTTTAAGGTTACATGTGTTAAGGCATGTTTTTCATTCTTCCATAGGGGAGTTTGGTTGGCTTAGTGGACTATCCAGATGATGAAGAGGAAGATGAGGAAGAAGAATCATCCCCCAGGAAAAGACCTCGACTTGGCTCATAGAATTCTTGCTGGGAGACTCCCAACACATGGTCTTACTAAAACGCTGCAGCTGCTCACTGAGCTCAAGTCTGACTCGGAAAGCTTTCTCATGGAACTCAACACACACACGGAGTAGCAGAGACTCAGTTATCAGATAGGAAAGTGTAGTTGTTTAAGAAAAACCAGGCTCCCTGAGAACTTAATTATTTCCTACTGATTAACGGTTTGCCTTTTGGGCTGTCCGAAATCAGAAGAGGA
This sequence comes from Peromyscus leucopus, assembly GCF_004664715.2. Lineage (NCBI taxonomy): Eukaryota > Metazoa > Chordata > Mammalia > Rodentia > Cricetidae > Peromyscus > Peromyscus leucopus. Next base: position 5,717,336 of record NC_051071.1, on the reverse strand, counting down.
AGAAGAAGAAGGAATGATTGTTGGAGCCTGGGTGAAAGCTTCCCAGCGAGGAAAGTCTCAGGTTTGGGGGAGGAAGGGTTGTTAATGCAGGGTTGCTTCAGGGGGTCCAACCTATAGAACATCGTGAGACTTCAGTACCCAATAACATTGCTTGTATAATGGTGCTGGCCATGTTGTTGTTTTAATCAGCTGCCTCTTTTTAAAAAGAACTTTTTTATGTAAAACGAACTGAGCTGTAATTTGAAATGAAGTTACGTTGTTGGGACCATTTCTTTAAAGATTTCACAGAAGTCAGCCTTTGGTGTTTGACAGGACATATACCCTAGGTAACAGCACATACCAATTTCTCTACACCAGAGACTTCTAGTACATTCAAAAAACAAAAAACCAAGCTGGGTTCCAAATGGATAGTTTTCTTAATAGAACTTTCAAAGTCAGCACTTTAGAGGTAACAGCAGTATTCTGAAATGGTCCTCTTGAAAACTCAGGAGTAGCTAGAAGAGGGTGTTCCCAGTACTCCCCCAGTACAGTCTTTCTGCTTTCTCAGTAAAGTTAGGTCTGGGTCTTCTGGGGCTGCTGACAAATTTATAGAGACCAATAAAGAATGGTGCTGAATTAAGTGGCATTTACTATCCAGAAGCCATTTTATCCTAGAGTCACGCAGCATAGCATGGGAAGCTTTTCCACAGACAAGGGTGTAACATGAAAGCTGCTTTTTTAAGAGAGTAAAAAGCACATTCCATGTACGTAAATGAATTTAAAATAATTGAGGCAAACTATTAAGAGCTTTTATTTTTAGAACAGCAAGTTAATTGTAAATATTTTAATGTTAGTTTGCTCATCTGTGATCTGAGATCATTGCTGAGATGAGAAAAATGACCCCAAACTACAATTGAATGCATTGGGAAAAATAAAAATAAATAAAAATAAAAATTCCAGCTCCAGTCTTTCAATCAGCTCTGTAATGTGTTGTGGGTCCATTTTTCCTGGAATAGCTTAAAAGCAGTTTCCTGTGTTGGAGATTTTGGAGTTAATTTTAATTTTGGCTATTGTTTGGAAAAGATGGGCTGTCTGTGTAGATATGAAGTATAGTTTTTCCATAAAACAGATGTTTATTTTGTATTAAAAATACCACTGTACTTGTTTTACACCATTTGTATACATGTGGTGATATTGATGTAAAATTTGAGAATTAAAATGTGACCCTGTAATTCCATGATTGAGACTTGTGTTTGTTTTGTTGTAAATATAAGTAAATTCTATTTTTGAGATATGTCCAATTTACATTATCTTTTAAAAGCTTACAAAATCCATAAAGACTTGCTATAAACCACTAGGTCAGAAAGTCTTAAAAAGCAAGAGTCAACCATAAATACTGCTTACAGGAGGTAAACATTGGTCAAACATATCAGAGTACCACAGCATGAAGCCATTCTGACCTCTAAACAAAGGTGCACATACAGCAAGCCTCCACTTCATATCATAAGTGACCTGTGATACCTTCAACTAGCATCATTGACTTATATGATAGGCATTCTTCCAAGCAGGTGTTACCAAGCCTTTTCCATCATAGCACTTAGACTGCTTAGAATCTAAGCAGCCCTGACCTATAACACTGTTCTGTTCCTATGTAACTTGAAGTTCAAAGTGTCATCTCTGTACCTTATAAAGACTCCTTTGATTTTTCCTTTCTGAGGAACTTCAAACTTTTAAGTCATTATTATGGGAAAGTGTTTCTTATAGCAGAAATAAATGTTTTCTTAAAATACAAGGGCAACAGTTGTGTAATACATATGCTCACCTTCAAGAAGAAAGGATCCTTGGAAGGCACAACTAGGAAGATTCCACATTAGCCTCTGTACTAAGTGACGACCCTGATGCAGGCTGGGGTGCATTATCTCCACTCAGTTCAAGTCAGAGCACACATGTGTATGCCTTAGGTCCTAAAAATACCTGTAAACATGTACCTAATAAAAAGCTCTTTTTAATAAAAAGTTGTGTGAAACAGATTGATTTTTTTTGTTTTCATCACTGGTTTTTTTGAAGGTTGGAGCTTAAAGTATAATTTTAGATTCAAGCAGATAAGATGAAATTTTAGAAAAATCCCAGTTGAAGCCAGCAAGATTGCTAAGTGGGTAAAGGAATTTGCTGCCAAGCCTGTTTGACCCCTGGAACTCAACACAGTACAAATTGCCCCCTGACCTCCACAGGCACAATGGCATATGCATGCCCATATACATACAAAAAGTCTATTTAAAAAAAAAGAATGTTCAGTAACTAGAAAAAGGTGGGTATAAATTGTAACTAAGTTTTGGAAAGCAAGATCATTCTGATTACCTTTAAGCAAAGAGACTAGAATTTTTTTCCAGGGCCTTATAAAGACCAACTGGTAAGTAGCATTTTCCTCAACAGGTTTAGTCAGTCAGTTGATCCTTTTGTCTGTTTTCAGAACAACATTTATAGAAAAAGTTATAATTTTCTACATCTCCCACATTTATTTTACAAGGCTTGTTTGTCCTTTAAATATAAAGCTCTCTTACCTTTGTCCAAGATACTGCCTTTGGATTGCATCATACTGGGTAAACCTAAAACCACAGTAGTTCTCCTGTCTTGCTGCAGCAGCCACACCTTTAAAAATGGAAGTTTCCAATTCCCCACAAGGCTTTCCACATTACCCTAACCTGCTGTCTGTCACCTTTCATATGCTAGCCCTCCTATTCACACGTGTTCTGGTTCAGTTTCGAGGCATGTGTTTCTAAATTACTGTATACCCTCTTTTCTGTAAACACCTGATCAGTTTACAGCTTACTTGCCCAAGGCAGCACAGCCAGCCTGCCATGTTATCACTGCACTTTCCCCTTTTAATACTGCTCTTTGGGCCTTCGATAGCACCATGAAAGCAGGAACCCTGTCAGTCTGGTTGACTACTATACCCTTGGTGTGTATCATGCTTAGCACAAACAGTGTCTAAAAGGATGAATGAAAGCATGCACTATCAACTAATTTCTTTCTGTAGCCCCTTTTGAAGAGAAAACATTCAAATTCTTTTTATTTGTTTATTTGTTTATTTTGGTTAGGATAGGTTCATGTAACCTAGGCTGGCCTCCAGTTTGTTACTGAGAATGACCTTGAACTCCTGACTCTTCTGTTCAGCGTCCTGGGTGCTAGGATTATAGGCACACACCACCATAACCTGGCTCTATGCAGAAATTTCTGTTAAACTGCCTTCCCTCTTACCCTTTACCTGTTTAAAATAATAATAATGAGCTTATAGCTGCATTTAGAAAAGCAGGTATTTGCTTAAAACTAACAGTCTTTGTTTAAGGATTAAATAATTTATTTTTAAGAAAACTTGGACTTCTGTTTCGCTAACTCTTCATATTACTTATTAATAACTTCTTCTTTAAGTTTCTCTGCAAGCAATCGCCTCTTTAGTAATGTTTGTTTCTCCTCTGCTGTCATTTCTGGCTTCTCTGTCATTTCCTTTAAAAAAAAAAAAACAAAAAAAAATTGGCTACAATTAAAAATTAGCTTCATATGTCTAAAATTCTTAACATGCTTCAAAAGAACAAGAATTAAGGGCATTTTCAGTAAAACTTAAAAATCAACGACCAAGTTTCTTAGCTCTCTTCTTGGAGAAGCACTGGGAAGCATGGGGTATGGACAGAACATTGCAAACATTTGAAATGGCTAAAGTAAGACAGACCACTGACCCTAAGGAACTCAGCATGGGAAGTCAACAAAAATGTATAATGAAATGATTATTTCTACCTCACAGAATTCTCATCTAAACTCTCCTGAGAGATTTAGCAGTTGTCACACTAGCAGATGGTTAATTTGAGTGGGTCAACCAACAAAATTCATTGGAGACTTTGTTGCACAAACTAAAATCTCTTCCCCTGGACTGCACAATCAACACCTTAAGGCTAGCCATACCTCCACCTCCCTGGTAGGTTTTCCTTTTTGGTCAGTATTCTGGATCTGTTTTGCTCTCATGTCCTTTCTCATGGACATCAGCTTATCTCTCTTCTGCTTGAGATAATGTTCTCGTTGCCGTAACTCTTCTGTTCCGAGTGCTGACAAATTCTGGTTCAGATAAGAGAAAGAACTGTCTGTATTCAAGTCCACACAAGTGGCAAAGACATCTACTGGATCAGTTTTAAGTTCCAAGATCTAACAAAGACAAGTGTATAGCTCTGTATGGCCTTGCTTATAGTAAGTTAGCTTTTACTTACTGCTATTGGTCCTTCCATGCTCGAATGTTCTAAACCAGGAATCTTCAGACCTTTTTGTGGGAGGGAGGAAGTTTCAGGCAACAGCTCCATCTTTCTTGCCAAGGGTTGTACTGACTGATTAGCAAAATGCACTTTAACTTCTGGCAGTAAATAGACCAATTAAGATATTATAACTTAAAGAACCACACTATCATGGAAAACATAGACACTTCTTAATTGAAACATCACATAAATACCTCACAACATCTTTGGTTTCCAAACTTGCTTCTAAGCATGTGACTGTACACTTAACAAAACTGATTTTCTGTCTTACAACATTAGTTGTCAACAACAATGACTTGTTTTCGATTACATACTGAAAATAGCTACCAATCACTAAGAAAATGTAACCATTTCTAAAGTAAAGAGAAACTTAGAAGCACATGTAATATAAGCATTCAGTACTTCAATAACTGTGCCATAAGGTATGATTAACATTCTAATTGCTTCTGTAGTCTATTTTCTATAAGAAAATTAGGTAATTTTTTTTTGAAGCCTAACAAGATAACTCAAAAGTTAAATCTCTGGCCACCAAGTATGATGACATATATGATTTTGATCCCAGGACACGCATGGAGGAAGGACAGAACTAACTCCTGCAAGCTGTTCTTGACTACATGCACATAAGTACACAGTGGCATGTATATACATACACAGGTCTCTCAGCCTCTTAGTCTCTTGTGTATATATCCACACACAAGTAAATCATCATTTTTGAGGGGGTGGGGTTTAGGAGATGGTTCCGTGGGAAAAGAGGTGTGAGAGAATGAGAACCCTATTTTGAATCCCCCCCCACACACACTCATTTAAAAAGTTAATCTTGGCAGAGGACATCAACCCCAGAGACAAATGGATCTCAGAGGATTGCTGGCCAGTCAGCCTCGGCAATCAGTTCTAGAATCAATGAAGAGACCCTATCTCAAACAATAAAGTGGAGAGCAACAGAGGAAGACACTTGACCTCTCAACCTCTGACCTCTAATGCTCATCCACATGAGTATTCACATATATACACACAGACATATATAGGCCATACATGCACAACAAAAAATAAAAGATAAAAACGTTTTTAATTTAAGTACATGGGCTATGAAAACAGTGAGACATGGAAAGACATACATTAAAATGATAGAAGTAAAATGGAAGACCATGGTACACATCTCAAAGGATTAATAATCCTGCCAGGTGTGTATAACCAGAAAAGGATCACTGGTGTAACACACAGTAGCCTAAGTTCACTGCCAGGAAGGCTAGAGGAAACCCTTTGCAGGCCTCCATGAAAAGACAAGCTAGAGCAGCACTTCCAAACAGTCTAGGCAGAGGCCACAGAACCTAGGAGGTAAAACAAGTTGTTGCTAATCTTCAGGTTATATTAGAACAGCCATTCTTACTAGAGATTATTTTACTAAAGTAGTCTTGGCACCTCAAACATGGAGCCACAGAACTGGAGAAGGAAGGAGCTCACACACGTAAGCATCTCTATTCAACTCATGCACTTACTCAGCTTTGAATGTGTTAGATATGGACACACACTCTCCCAAGCTTCAAAGAGGAAAGTACGTAAAGCCAAAACACCTTTAGCTTCCCTGATTCTTAAAGAAAGGATTAGAAAGCCTGATGAAACATCAACCCCATCTCTGGCAACTCCAACAGAGAACAGATGCTACTATTTTAGTAGGAACCAAGAGAAGACGGGAACAAAAGGGCAAAAGATAAAAACCAAACACCTTGATTCTTTTAGAAGTAAGACTAGGGTCCCATCATTCTACATGAAGTGATCCCAAAAATCAGACACCCCAATTTTAAAAAGCCCTGAGAAATTAAAAAACATTACTTTTGAAATTATCTACTTGTCTTGCTATTGATGGTAAACTGTATTTTGTGGTCTGTGATGCAATTTTGTCTTTTGTTATTTTTATTTATTTAGAGACAGGATCTCACTATGTACTGTCTGGCCTAGAACTCACTACGTAGACCCCACTAGCCTCAAACTCTCAGAGACTGGCCCCCCTCTACCTGGAGAGTGCTGGGATTAAAGAAGTGCACCACACCAGCTTGTTTTATGTTTTGAAACAGGGTGTCATGTGACACAGACTGGTCATAAGCTCTCCTATGGCCAAGGGTGACTTTGCCACCACCTCCTGAGTACAGGGTAAAGATATGTGTTACTGCCCACCTGAGGTTTTCACTTAGGTCTACCAAGCGATATTCAAACCACATCAGACACAAGCTCTAAACAATATATGGGAGTGTGCAGAAACCCAAAATTAAATCTGGGTCACACATTAAACACAGGAAACCTTGTATATATGGTTCATATGAACTCATTTCAACTTAGGAACTAAATGAGAAAAAATGATCAGATATAATAAAAGCACAGAAGGGAACTTTATAAATGTGTTTCTGTTCTATATCCCTGACCAGTTTTAACCAAGATCTCAGTTTCTTCAAAACCAATGAGTACTGTAAATAAACTAAGAAAAAGGGGAACTTTGACAATTGGACAAATGTCTACAACTCAAAAAGCCAGATTAAAGCCCCCTCCTGCCTGTAACCCCAGCACTCAGCAGGCTGAAGCAGTGGATCTCTGAGTCAAGGCCAGCCAGTATAGAAGAAAAGAGTATTTTTTTTTTTTTTTTTTTTTTTTTTACTATTTTGCTATACTAGAGTCAGGAGGCACATTTCACTACTTAGGAGCTCAGAACACTTTTGAAGTTACTTTCTTGAATTTATTATTTGGAAAAAAAAATGAAAGATAAGGAACATGATGTCTACCTCACATTCTTTATCTTTTCAATTGAAAAAGATATTTAAAACCATAGAAACCTGTGAAAAAATAAAATGAAATCACGATCATGATTCAATTTCTGTTGCAGTTACCTGTTCTCCTATACAGTATAAGAAACTATTCAAGGTGGATGTGACACATACTGAACAAATTCATCTGCTAGCATTTCCTTTAAGGACATAATAACTAAACATCTAGAGAAATTGGCTGTTCCTTATTTTCTAGTTTTAACTTAAGGTAATTTTTTAAAGTAATTTTCAATATTAACCCTGGAGTAACCCTGGAGCTTCCAGCTCACAAATGCAAATGTTACTATATGCTACTGAAATTGTACAAAGGCTGGAAACTCCCTCAAAAAGACTGTTTGTTACTCTCTGAGTTCCAGACTTCACTTAGAAATGTGGAAATGACATTCACTTTCAGCAGAGTATTTATTTCTACCTGCAAACAAACCAAACTTGGAAAGAATTTTTAAGTTCCAAAGTCACTCAGTGTTCCAATGCTTTTGAGGATTAAATGTGTTCTGGAGTAAACATACTCTCAAGGTTTATGCATTAAAGTGCAGTACACCTCAAGCTTACCTGAGGGTGGCTGTACAAAATGTTCACCATCTCCTTGGGAATTACTCAGCTTTGCAGCTTCAGTAGAATACACTGGTGGTTCTTCCATTTTAGCCTCTGATGACTTCAGGATTCCATAACACAATTTAAAAAAGGGAAAAAAAAATTAATGTTGACCAATCAATAGTTAAGGGATCCAAAGATGTTATTTAAAACATTACTATGCACTCAACTAGATAATGAACAGGTTTTCCCAGAATTTTAAACATGTTAATAACATTTTATAGCTCCTATTTTTTTTCTTTATTTTTTTTTATTTTTTGATTTTTCAAGACAGGGTTTCTCTGTGTAAAAGCCCTGGCTGTCCTGGAACTCACTCTGTAAACCAGGCTAACCTTGAACTCACAGAGAACCTCCTGCCTCTGCCTCCCAAATGCTGAGATTAAAGGTGTGTGCCACCATGCCCAGCTAGCTCCTACTTCATTATTACTATTATTATTATTATTATTATTTTACTTATTTTGATGTGTATTTTGCCTGCATGTATGTATGTACACTGCATGCGTGCCTAGTGCCCACAGAGATTGGGAGAGGGCATCGTAACCCCTGGAACTGGAGATTCGGACAGCTGTGAGACACTGTGTGGGTGCTGGGAACTGACCCTGGGTCCTCTGGAAGAACAGCAAGTACTCTTAACTGCTGAGCCATCTCTCCAGTTCCTATACCTCCTATTTTTTGAGCCAAGTAATATTCTGTTTCAAATAATGCAGTACTAATGATAACCAATGCAGTGGGATTTAGGATGTAGAAAGAACTATGCTGAAAGCCACAATTGCTATTTCAACATAATAAAGGGGTCAAAAAAACAAGGAAAGTAAAATTCTTCTCTTTTCTTTGAATACTGAAAACTGAGGGATTTATTTATTTGGTAAAGTGAGCATAGATGAATGAGAAAGAACTCTGAACAGTCCAAGGAGCTTTGTGGTGGTCTCGATGAGAATGGCCCCCAATGGGCTCCTGTCTGCATGCTTGGTTCCCAGGTGGTGAACTGTGTAGGAAGAATCAGGAGGTGTGGCCTTGTTATGGAGGTGTGTCACTGGGCAGGGGAGGGACGTTGAGGCTTCTGCCTGATGCCTCGGGATAAAATATAAGCTCAGCTACTGCTCCAGCCCTATGCCAATCTGCCTGCCTGCTGCCATGCTCCCCTCCATGATAGTTATGACTCTGAAACGGTAAACAAGGTCCCAATTAAATGCTCTTTTATAAGTTGCCTGGTTCATGGTGCCTCCTTGCAGCAATAGAGCAGTAATAAAGACTGTAACACAATTCTAATGGTCTTTTAATAAAAAATCCCGGTGCCAGATATTGGAGTAAATGCTGGAAGATAGCAAAGACGAAGAAAAGGCCACTGCCACGTCTTACCTCTAGGACTCAGCCTGAAAAGCCTTTCTAGGCGAAAGTCATTCCTCAGCTGAAAAGCTTTAGTTCCTGTCTCCTCACGCCTTATATACCTTTCTCCGCCAACCATATCACTTCCTTTTTAGTGCTGGGATTAAAGGCATTTGACTCCCAAGTATTGAGATTAATGGTGTGTGCACTGGGGTTCTTTCTGCAATGGGCAGTGTTAATGTAGAGGGGTGTAACTGGATAAGTGACATCTGTACCCACACTGCAACCCCACCCAAGGCTCAAAGGACCTCCTGGAAGGAAGAGGGGCAGAAAGAATGTAAGAGCCCGAGGTGGGAGGAGTGCTGTGGAGCCCGTCTGGACAGAGCATGGCTGCTGCACCCTGAACTCCCGCAGCTGTGTCAAGTCTTGCACAAAATCAAATCACTATTCCAGCATGCAGGAGGGAGGGACTCGGGAGGCCCCAGCCCGAGCTGAGGAGCTACCGACAGTGAATGACTGCTAAGTGTCATTTCTCTTTTCCCGGTGGTGTAGAGATAAGGAGCCATGATTCAGAAAATAGCCCCACACCAATGCTCATGTAAACAACCCTAATTAAACTCAGTGGGTTATAAAACAGGCACGAAAGCGGGAGGAAGAGGCCATGGGGTGAATACAGTCAAAATACATTATATACATGGATGAAACTGTCAGATAAAAACAAGGAATTGTTAAAAAGGGGAGGATGGGAAGATGGCCCAGTTGGTAGTTACTGCCCATGACATGAGGACCGGAGTGCTCAGATCCCTAGAACAGCACACATAAAAGCCAGTGAGCATGGCAGCTAACCTTTGATACCTGCACACAAGATGGAGATGGTATTCCCTGAGCAAACTGGCTAAGCAGCCAGACTAGCCAAAACAACAGAATCTGGATTCAGCAAGAGACCCTGCCTCTATACAATGTGGAGAAATTGAGGGGCCACCTGACACTAACCTTGGACCTGCGCACATGTACACACACACACACACACACACACACACACACACACACACACAAACAAACACGCATACATTCTCACAAGGCACATCCAGTACCTGTTCCAACTAAAAGGAAAAGGTATTTTCCATCTTTTAAAAAAGGATAAAAAGTAAAATATAAATACTTTGACTTGCTAAGAGGATATGACTACTCTGAGGAGTTCTATAGAAACTTAAAAGTTAACAGTAAAAGACAAGTGTAAACTCAGCAAGAACGGGGCGATGCCAATAGGGTATACTTCTGCTGCATTTACGTCCTGCAAGCACCTGCTTTTTTCGTTTCCTTTCTTCCTCCTGGTCATATTCTTCTTTTGATTTTCTGAAATACAAGAAAGTTAAAAATAAATCTGTTTTGTTTTATTTTTTGAGACAGGGTCTCATTATGTATCCCTGGCTGTCCTGGAACTCACTCTGTAGACCAGGCTGGCCTCCAACTCACAGAGATCAACCCTCTGCCTCCCAAGCACTGGGATTAAAGGTGTACACCACCCACCCAACTGAAGAGTAAATTTCTTCATCATCAAAGAACAAATATGCAGCATGTTACCCTGACATTATTATAGTCTGGACAAGACGTTTCACCACAGAGATGTAGAACAATCATCTCTACAAACCTGCTCTACAGTCACCTCTAACACAGCAAAATAGAGCTATTAATAGACTATATGGATTTACCTAATGAACCCTAGTTGAACAACAATCAACAGATTTGAAATCCTAAACCTTTTTTTTTTTTTTTAAGTTAGCATACAAATGAGTGATCTAAACCCACATTTTAATGGCAAACTCCACAGGAAAGACTCATTCTGGCCAGGAGTGGTAGGCAGATGCTTATAAATCCAATACTTGGAAGGTAGAGGCAGGAGGTTCAGGAATTTAAGGTCATCCTCAGCTACATAATGAATTCAAGGCAAGCCTGAACTATAGAAGATGCTGTTTCAAAAACAAAAACAAACTTTGAATCTCTTTGAAATGCTGTGGAATACTGCTTTTGTACACTGGCTTAATAAAATGCTGATTGGCCAGTAGCCAGGCAGGAAGTATAGGTGGGATAAGCAGAAAAGGAGAATTCTGGGAAGAGGAAGGCTTAGTCAGGAGACGCCAGCCTGCTGTCTAGGGAGCACCATGTAATGGCATACAGGTAAAGCCATGGAACACGTGGTGACATATAGATTAACAGAAATGGGCTGAGTTTAAGTGTAAGAGCTAGTCAGTAGTTAGCCTGAGCTAATGACTGAGCAGTTTTAATTAATATAAGCCTCTGTGTGTTTACTTGGGGGATGTGAGTGGGAGAGATTTGTCCCAACTGCCAGCAGGCTGGGATACAGGAAATCTTCCGATTACATGGAAATGTTACCTCCTTCCTGACAGGACTGTCCCTCATTCTGGCCTGTCCAGTGGTGTCTGAGCTGTCCCGATCAAGTTGTCCTGCTGCCCATCAATCTCTTTAAGCAGTTCAGAGGCACTCTGACAAGGAAACAGCTGAGGCCAACTATCTTACATGCCCATAGCTAAGCTTTAAAAACTAAAAATCTAAAAGTACCAAAAATGGTTTGTGCTCTGTCAGCCCCAGTGGGAAGAGCCTTAACCACGCTGAGAAGAGTTAGGAACTAGCCACAGTAAGGGAAGAAGAAAGGTTGCAGGAGACACTTCTGGACAGTTCCAGGGCAACCAGTCCAAATTACCAGTCCTCGACACAAATACCCTTCCCTTTGCACACATATGCCCCTGCCACAGGGCAGGATCTGGCAGTAAAGGGCTGTGTCCACCACCTACACTTCTGCTTCAGTCTCTACAACCACCCACATCCCCTAAAATTAGGCACTAAGCCTTGGACTCCTGTCATAGTTTCCCACTAGGTCCATCTTTCTAAACAGTGACTACAGACTTCCTTTTCCTCTAAGTCAAGCACATTCTCACAGATTAAAAAGTACATGCTACTATGACTCCTCCCTTCCAAAGCTCCCACAGGAACCAGGGGTAATGGCTTCAGGGGAAATAATAGCTAACCTTTTTTTGGTTAAAGGGTGGCACACCTCATGCCAAGCATCTGGTTGAGATGAGAAGAAGTGATTGGCAAGATACTTATCTGAGATCAATACCTCCTACTCTCCTCCCTTGTAGGTTACCTGTCACTCCTCTAATATCGAGACACAGCAGACAGGGAGAACTCTGCTCAGTTCAGGACACACTCTTCCCTTCCCTAATCTGTGGAGTCTATTGCAGCTTTTTTCCATTGGTGGCTAGTTCCTTCATCCTATGATAAAGGACGCGTGGGGTGAGGGTAGGGAAATCCTCTCAATTGAACTGATCCAGTATAAGTGATATGAAAATATTTTTCTACAATTAAGTATAATACAAATTGGTCATCTAACATGAAAATCCAAACTGCTCTAAAATAAATAGCTTTGCAAAGCACATCAACAGAATGCTCAAAAAGTGTTAAATTTGGTAATGTTTGGATTTCAGGTTTTCTGATTAGGGATGCTCAGCCTATCTGTGATCTGTGCAAGTATTCCAAAATCTGAGACACTTGGGTCTTAAGCATTTGGATCAGGGATACTTTAGCTGTGTATACATAGCTAAAAAAATAAAAAATAATTTTGTTAGTCCTGCTAGTCGGTCATATTTTCTAGTGAAAAGTTTATATCCATTCAGATCACATACAACACTACTAACATTTATTCAAAAGCAGTTGAAGCAGCTCACCTGAGGACCTCCCTCAGGATTTTCATCTCTTCCTGTTCAAGATCACTGACTACATCGGCGCCATCAGTTAAGCAGTCGGGTAACACACCTGTTCAAAACCAAACACCACATGGAAGACCATCAACTCAACTGAAAACACTTCTCACTGTTCTGGTTCATCAGGTATAAATCAGTTTACAACTTATGACTTAAATTTTTTTTCAAGTCTTATCTTTTTAATTATCTTCTGTTTAACTTTCTCACATTTTAGGGACTAAGCCCCATAAAAACCAGTCACAATTTTAGCTAGAAGCATTTCACAGTAATAACTTGTATTGACTATCTAAAATAGCAATGAGTGGGACAATGTGAAGCTCGGTAGTAGGACCTGTAACTAGCATGCACGAGCCCTGGGCTCAAGTCTCAGCACCAAAAAGAAAAGAAAAGCTGGAGTGATGGAGCCGGAGCCATGGCTATGCAGGTGAAGGCCCTTGCACCCTGCCTGATGACCTGAGTTTGAGTCCAGGGATCCACATAGTAGGAAGGGAACTCTACAGGTTGTCCTTGACATCCACATGCACATCATGTCACTCATGTCCTATCTATTTATATATCTATCTATTACTATATGTCTGTCACACAATTACTTAATTAAACAATTTAGAACAAAACTTGAAAGAAACTATCACAATAAAAATAATAGATGTTACAGTCTTCTCTCATTATCTACTACTGATCTCACTTAGCCAGGGTTAATGAAATGCTTTTAAAGGTGAACTATAAGTGGGAAAGTTTACAAAACAAAATGGTGTTTTGTTAAAGGTCTCTATTTGAACTACAATATAGTGAAAGGGCCTGTTACTATGTCAATGATAGCATGTGCTGAACAGTGGGGTATGAAGACCAATAATATGAAGACCAATAACACTATCTCTGCTCTTGATGCATCTTTTCAGATACTGGCAATAGCTTTAAATCATGATTGTGCCAATTTCCACCCCTCACTTCCCCCAACACAAATTCACAGGAAGAAATTTAACTGTTGGTTTAATTTACTTATACAAGGGCTGGAGAGATAGCTCAGCCGTTAAAGGCTAGGCTCACAACCAAAAATAATTTACTTATACCTCCCTGACAAGGGAGGTTGGTGATGAGTGCTCTGTATTCATGTCTATATTCTATAGCACTAGCAGAATGCACCTTTATTTCACCTTCCATTTCTTTATTCAAATGCTCTTTAAAGTAGTTTTATTATTCGAATTCCCTTGATGCTAAACATTTTGGGCTAAACATTCTGTTGAGTTAATTGTAGTTATTTGTAAAGAAAGAGCAGGAAGATGAATGCACCCACGAGAAGAGTTAGACCTGTAAACACATCATCTGAAGTGTAATTTTGCTCAGTCAGAAGATATCAAATCATTCTCCTAGCAACTTTTCTAAGGAGAATTAAAAGCAAGAACAACGCAACAGTATGAAATTCTTTCAAATCATCAAAATGCACTTTCTCCAAATTATTTGATCAGATACAAACAAGAATAAGAAAGCCTTTGAATTTTTCTTACAAGAAATAAAATTCACCAGTGGTGGTGCATACCAGCACTCAGGAGGCAGAGGCAGGTGGATCTCTTGAGTTCGATGCCAGCCTGGTCTACAGAGCAAGTTCCAGGACAGCCAGGGTTACAGAGAAATCCTGTCTCGGAAAACAAAAGGGGGGGGAGGAAATTTCCAAACATCTTGTTTAGAGCACAATGTAAGTTCATAATTAAAGACCGCACTAAAAGTTTCAAAGGGCAAACTGCCCTGTGCTGTGGACTGACAGCAGTCACTATCCTATGTCACTCCTCTCTTCTCCAGTAAATCAAAGCTCTGTGCAGTCATCCGCAGCATCACATCAAGGTCAGATGCTCCCTCCCCTCAGCAGAGTGGTACTTGATTGAGTCAAGCTATCACAATGGTCTCATTCCCTTCTAGACAGTTTAAGAAAGGCCTGAGTGGAAGGCTCTTGGAGGGTTTGCACAAAATGTTATCTTGCTAACAAAAAGAAAATCACACAGAAGGAAACATTCCTTTCCTCACAAAACACTGAGTCTTCACTGGAAGCAGAAAAAAAGAGGCAGGAATGACAGAAATAAAAATGGCAAGTGTCAGTGGCCTTGAAGACATCACCAAGCCACTAGGGTAACCAATTCTGGCCTGTCTCCCTCGGGAAGACTGCTCAATAGTTTTACATCAACTTGACACAAGCTCGAGTTATCTGAAAGGAAGGAACCTCAGTTGAGACAATGCCTCCATAAGGTCCAGCTGTAGGGCATTTTCTTAATTAGTGATTGATAGAGGAGGGCCCAGCTCATTGTGGGTGGTGCCATCCCTGGGCTGGGTTCTAGAAAACAGGCTGAGCAAGCCATGGGGAGCAAGTCAGTAAGCGTATTACTCCAGGGCCTCTGCATCAGCTCCTGCCGCTAGGTTCCTGCCCTGCTCGAGTTCCTGTCCTGACTTCCTTCAGTGATGGACTATGACACAGAAGTGTGAGCCAAATAAACCCTTCCTCCCCATGTTGCTTTGGTCATGGTGTTTCCTCACAGCCACTGTAACCTAACTAATAAAACAGAGACTGTAATGTCTAACTGCTTATGTCATTTTCATTGGGGTATTCTATTATTGGCAATCTGAAGCATACAGCTTATATACAAGCTGCGGAAGTGTGTGTGTGTATATATATATAAACTGAAAAACTAGAGTCCACTGGTCAAGTTCACTATTTCTTTTATCAAGCCTTATCCTCTCAAAACAAGTTTTACAAACACAAAGCAATATCTATCCCACAGACCAGATTAAAGCTAGTTTCAAGAATTCGAGAAGACTTTCCAGAATAAAGCACAGCAGTAAAACAACAAAAAAGAAGCTCTTCCAATGTTATCTACTTTGTGTTGTCCCATTGTGTTGTCCTCTTCAGGGTCAGGGTGGTTTTCTATCTTACCACAGACAACTCTATGACCCGCTGTAAAACACAGCTCAACTCTGAAGCACGGCTAAGCCAGTGGCTGTTTAAAGAGCAAGGCTCAGCTCACACAGCCAATGAGATCTACAGCATTCTGATAGTAGTCTGAGAGCAACAGAAGCGCTACATGTTGGGGCTGGCAGGATGGCTCAGTGGGTAAAGGAGCTTGCCGCCAATCCTGATGTTTGATTCCTAGGACCCACTCCTGAAAAGCTGACCATCCTCTGACCACCACATGTGCACATGGCACACATGCGCCTCCCCTGCGCCTCCCCTCAACATAAACACAAGCCCTGTTTATTGCACATGCCACACCCTTAAGGGTTAACAGCACAAATGAAATGCTGCTCCCACACCTTCCAGAAACAACCAAATGGCAAATCTGGCTGCCAGATTAGTCAAGTACTGGTCCTTGTGGCCCAAGACCAGCAGCTCCAGCAACAGCTGGGAACCTGTCAAAGACCCACTAGGGCATAAACTGGAGCCTGCCAGTTGACTCCAGTGCATCCGGAGTCTGAAAAACATTTCCTTCTAAGGTCTTAGTTGTGACAAGCCAGAGGAGTAGTTCCCTGTCCTCAACAGTAACCATAGCCACTCAAAACACTAAACTAACACATGGCCTGACAGAAAAGCAGGCCTCAAAAAATTAAAGCATCGTTAAATTCTTGTTTTCTTCCGTAGAAATGTCACATGCCAAATTACTAAACTTACATCCTTAAATCTCTTACACTAGCCAAAGACTTTCAAATGTGAAATAATGCAGAAAAGGTAATTACATTTAAGATGGTTAGAATAATTAAAAAAAAAAAACAAAAACCAAACCCTGCAGTTGGTACTCAGATTGCTAACGTCAGCGCTTTACCATTCCTCTCCTGGATTATTCGGATGGCTTGAAGCTGCATCTCAATGTTCTTCTGGACCATCATTGCTTTAAAGATAGTAAAATCCTCTGCTGCCAACACGGGCTGCAAAATGGCCTGTGGGAGGAAGTCCGCAGGTTAAATGAAGACTCGAGATTGAAACTATTTGCCCCTCATTCAAATCACCATTCCCACTGAAAGCAGCACATTAATTCATGCTGCATCAGTACCATGGTTAGATGCCTCAAGTGGACAATCTTAAGATAAAAAACAGCGGGGTTTCACTACATAGCCCCAGCTGGCCTCAAACTCCTAATTCTCCCACCTTAGCCTCCCAAGTATTGGTTTGCAGGGTGTGTAGCTATACCCTGCCAAGATTTTTTTAAAGCCTTTAAAACAGGGTTCTCAGAGCTAATTCACTCGACCCTAGTCCCCCAGGGGTCAGACAGGGCTGCCTCCTCTCCCAGCCGGGGTTAGGTGGGAAACAACACAGCAGTCTGGCTTGTTTTTCTAAAGTTATCACCTCAGGATCTGGGCTTGTTTTCAGTGCAAATGGTACCTATCTGGTTTACATCCTATCTCCTGAAATTTATTTCGGGTTTAATAATTATTCAAGAACTGTAAAATTGTCCCTTAATGAAAGTACCAAGTTAAGCCAGGTGGTAGTGGCGTACGCCTTTAGTCCCAGGATCCAGGAGGCAGAGGTAACAGATCTCTATGAGTTCAAGGCCTGTCAGGTCTACAGTGTGAGTTCCAGGACAGCCAGGGCTACACAGAGAAACCTTGTCTCAAAAGAAAAAAATTAAAAATTAAAAAAAAAAAAAAAATTACCAAGATAAACTAACAAAAAAAAAATGGAGTCTTACAGGTAAAAAATTACATATTAGAGATGGTTGGAATTATGAAAAGTCAAAACCTAAAAGTATAATAAAAGAAGACTGAAGTGGGACTGGAGCAGTGGCTCAGATGTTCGGAGCACTGTCCTTGCAAAGGACCCACATTCAATTCCCAGCACCCACATGGTGGCTCACAACTATCTCTGCAACCCCAGTCTCAGGGGATCTGATAACCTCTTCTGGCCTCTGAGGGCACCAGGCACACATGTGGTACACAGACAGACATACAGGCAAAACACCCTTATTCCTAAAATAAAAATAAATAAATGTTTAACATAATAAAGGTATCTACTATTAACATAACTATTTCACTAACTATTAGTAATGTTACATATAGCCAAGAACAAACCAATTTCCAATTAATAAGCAGAATAAGATTTGAAATGCATGGAAACCCAAAGGAAACACTCAGGTCTTATCAGAATTTAATTTCCAGCTCTACCTAAGATGAATGGAAAAGCTGGCCACACAACACCATGCAGAGGTAACCAAGAGTGTGCTGTTTACTAGAAGGCAATGGCAATATTCTTACCAAGAACATCTTGACCAGAGCCTTCACCAAAAAATTCTACTTGAAAGGGATGAGCCCCTCCCCCAGCAACCAGCTCATACTCTAGATGTACAGCAGATCAAAAGAAAAGGCAAGAACAGTTCTCAGTGACATCTACAAGGAGTGTGCTATAAAGAAAAAGGTACAGTACTTCCTTAAATTCTGTCTGGGGTCCAGGGAAATGGAAAACATTAGCTTTGTACTGAAACCTTTCAAATGGGCAGCTCCTTTCTGAATCCTTTGGGGTTATTCCACCACATAATAAGTCATGGGGCTTCCTGGCCTATTAATGACACTAAGTACTTTATCCTCACCAGCAAACCTTTAAAATGACATTGCTATTCTGTTTTATTTTTGGCTTTTTGAGACAGGGTTCACTCTGTAGCCTATTGGCCTCAAACTCAATTGTAACCTCCTGAGACAGAGTATTGGAATTACAGGTATGAGCCACAATACCCAACTATGGGCACTGCTATTTGTCAAACAGTTTTTCTAGCAGCAAGTTGGAGATTGAACTTGTAGTTGTGATCTTTGACCCCTTAATAATCCAGAAAAATTTTTTTTTTTTTTTTTTTTTTTTTTTTTTTTTTTTCCGCTTATAAGAGTTTATTAATAGATTAAGTGCAGGTGTGGGAGGACGTGAGTGGGGGGGGGGAGAGCAGGTTGGTGCCGTTTAAACGGTGGGGCGTGGCAGTCAGTACTACGCATGTGCGTAGATCATGTAGTGACGCTTCGTAGCAGTAACAGGATCTGTCAGCGGATGCTTGCGGAATGCTAGGCGGAGGTGTGGGAGATGTGGGGAAGTGTGCTGGTATGTGAGTGGGGGGGCGTGTGTGATCCCACTCTTTATTTTTAAAAAAAGAAAAATTGTTTGACTGGTACGACGTTTCTTCAAGACTCTTAATAAGCATATTCTTGAGCTCTGTTTCAGATATAAAAAATTACAATCTTTACAGGATGAGTGTCCACATACCTCCACAGATTCTTAAAACATTAAGGTTTCAGAAACATTGGCATATTAGAGAAGGAAAAGAGTCTTGATATCAAAAGCCTACCTCCAATACAACTATAGGCACCAGTAGCCCTGTGGCCCTGGATAGTATTGAATCCTCAGCACCAACAAAAATAACTGTAACATTTCTATAATACTTCATGGAGTCTAAGATTCTAGAGATTAGTAAAATAGGCCATTTTTTTTAATGTGTCACTTAGAAAAAACTACCAATTAAATAATAAGACTACCGATTACATAAAACATTCTTATTTTAAATATGTTCTGATGTATTCTCTGGGCTTAGAGGAATGGCTCAGCAGTCAAGAGGACCCAGATTCAATCCCAAACAGCCACCTAATGGCTCACAACCGTCTCTAAGTCCAGTTCCAGTGGATCAACACCCTCTTCTGACGTCTGCAGTCTCCACACACAAGGTACACAGACATACACAAAATACAAATTTTAAAAACCACTTTTGCTTCTGAATAAACCAAATATAGTAACAACTGTCTCACAGAGTATTAAATGAATTAAGTAAAATTTTATGATCTGAAAAGTAAATGTAAAAGTAATTGTTCTGTTCCTTTTTAAAGCTTTATTTTTATTATTTGTAATTATGTGTCTGTGTGCGAGTACAGGGATCTTAAAGACTACAGAAGTGAGATCCCCCAGAGCTGGAGCCACAGCTGGTTGTGAGCCACCTAATGGGAGTGCTGGGAACAGGATCCAGGTCTGAAAGAACAGGCTGTGCTCTGAACTGCCGAGCTACCCCTCCTGCCCCAGTGTTCTGTTCTTTAAACACTTGGTAAAATTGATGAACTGTTGACCCAGCTAAGAAAAGCCAGTCTAGGGGGTTTGAGGCCAGCCTCGACTACTCAAGACTCTATCTCAAGAAAACAAGCCAGGCGGAGGTGGTGCACACTTTTAATCCCAGCACTCAGGAGGCAGAGGCAGGCAGATCTCTGTGAGTTCGAGGCCAGCCTGGACTACAGAGTGAGTTCCAGGAAAGGCGCAAACCCTGTCTTGAAAAACAAGAAAGAAAATAAGAGAAAGAAAGAAAAGAGAGAGAGAGAGAGAGAGAGAGAGAGAGGAGGGAGGGAGGGAGGAGAGAGAGAGAGAGAGAGAGAGAAAGAAAGAAAGGGAAAGAAAGGAAGAAAAAGAAAACAAAAGAAAGCTAAATAAAAATCAGTTATCATCATACTTAAGTCAGATGCTTTCCCATTATGTTAAGATATAAAAATAAATAAAAGGGGTTGTCACTTATTGATCTTATAAACATAGACAAGATAATGGAGACACACACAAACAACTCTGCCCACCAACTTGATGACCAGTTTGCCAAAACTCACACTGCGATAATAAGGAATGAATAGATAAGCCTATTCATTACTAAAAGGTTAATCAGTAATTAATAAATGTACAAGACAGAAAATACAAAGTCAAGATGGGTTTACAGGTAAAATCTACCTAACATTTGAAAGAGAAATTAGACTACTTCTCTATAGTCTCTCCTAGAGTACTGAGGCAGAGAGAATATGTATTAACTCATTTCCTGAGGCCAATACTCCCTAATTCCAAATTCAGACAAAGACTTTAAAAGGAAAACTAAAGAAAGGTCAGAGATGCAAAAATGCCCAAAAGAATTTTAGCAAACTTAGTTCAACAATGTATAAAAAGAATTACATAGCATGACAAACTGGAAATTTTTCCAATAATTCAAAGTGAATTCAGCATTTAAAAATAACTCACTATATCAGCTACCAACAGACTACAGGCTACCATTTGACCCTATCAATAAACATAGAAAAGAGCCTTTGACAAAAATCTAATAAGCATTCACATTTTAAAAACATTAAAAAAAAAAAAATGAGCCAGGCGATCATGGTGCACACCTTTAATCCCAGCACGTGAGGCAGAGACGGGTGGATCTCTGTGAGTTCAAGGTCAGCCTGGTCTACAGAGCAAGTTCTAAAATAGGCAGAACTACACAGAGAAATCCTGTCTCAAAAAACAAACAAACAAACACTTTTCAGCAAATGGGAATGGACAGGAATTTCCTCACCCTTGTAAAGATCATCTATTTTCATTTTTTTTTTAAAAACGTATGTGTGTGTGCCTGTGTAAATTCATGTGTATCACACGCACACAGTGCCTGTGGAGGCTCACAAGAAGATAGCTCATATGCCCTGCCACTGGATTTACAGACAGCTGTGAGCCACTCACTCTGTGAATGATAGGAACCAAGCCTGGGTCCTCTGCAAAAGCAGTAAGTGCTCTTAACTGCTGAGCTATCTCTCCAGGACCCAAGACAACCCAATACAAGGGTTATTGGTAAATGCCTGTGACCCCAACTCTTGGGAAGTACAGGCAGGACAATAAGGAGTTCAAGGCCAGTCCGGGCTACATAGTGGGTTTGAAATCAACCCGGGCTACTCAAGACCCCTACCTCAAGGGACAAGGATAAATAAAGACCTCAGTTAAGGTCACACTTAAGAAACTAGAATCTTTCCCACTAAGATCAGCAATGAGGCCAAGATGACACCTCATAATTCCCACAAAACACTGTATACAAGTCCTGGCTAATGGAAGAAGTTGGGTTTTGGGTTTTGGGTTTTTTTGTTTTGTTTTGTTTTACCAACTGGAAAGGAAATAAAAACTCTTTTTGCTTGGGGCTGGAGAGATGGCTCAGCAGTTAAGAGCACTTACTGCTCTTCCAGAGGACCCAAGCTCAGTTCCCAGCATCCATCTATAACATCTGCAAACATCTGTAACTCCAGCTCTAGGAGCTGGACACCGCAGCCTCTGAGTACACTTGGAGTTAAGTGCACACATCCTCAAGCAAAACACACACGCCTACACATAAAATAAAAAGTTAAATCAAAAAGCTTTGTTCATAGATGACAACTGTAGAAAATATAAGGAAAAAAGTTATCTGTTTTGCAGTGTACCAACGGAACAATTAGAATTTGAATTTCAAAATAGTAGCATTCATATTAACAACACAGAAAAGAAATGAGAAGAAACTAAACAAAATTATCTTCTCAAACTTTCTCTATTTGCAAACTCTTTTCAATATAAGATTTTAAGAAATGAAACATCTGTTCAATTTTCTGTAAACCTAAAATTGCTCTAAAATATTCTATTTTTATCTTAATTAACATTCATATAATAGTATTTATCATTATATATGCTTTGGGAAATTAAATGGAAATACTATATTATATAATATTCTCAATAGTGTTAGTTACTAAAAATAAGCATAATTTTCTCAAATTATTATTGCTGTACAAGAAATGCTTCTACAATTATCAGTTTCCATCTGACAAAAGTAAAAGTTAAATCAACTAAAACATCAAAACAAAACAAATTTCTATTCTTTGCTATATTGAAGTCCCTGGCTTTTGCTGTATTAAACTTAGTTATAAACTATATATACTCACACACTCACACACACACAAAATAAAAACCACAAGTTTTACAAGTTCTACATAGCAGAAAAGCAAGCTGTTAAAAGGAGAGCTAGATAAAAGCCCTCTCACAGAATCTGACAGCCTGAGTTTACTCCCTGGAGCCCACATGGTAGGGGAGAGCTAACTCCACCAAGTTGTCTGTGACCTCCACTCACACATGCGCATACACAAATTCAGAAGAAAAACTATCTGCTAGAGCCGTGCTTCTCAACCTTCCTACACTACCAACCTTTAACACAGTTCCTCATGTTGTGGTGATCCCAATCATAACAGTATTTTCGTTGCTACTTCATAACTGTAATTTTGCTACTGTTATAAGTCATAATGTAAATAATCTGATATGTGACCCCCAACAGGGTCACAACTCCCAGGTTGAGGACTGCTGTACTAGAGGGATGCTCTTTTTCTTTTTGGCTTTGTTTTTTTCAAGACAGGGTTTTCACTGTGTAACCCTGGTTGTCCTGGAACTTACTCTGTAGACCAGGCTGGCCCTGAACTTACGAGATCCATCTGCCTCTACCTCCAAAGCGCTGGGATCAAGGTGTGTGCCACCACCACCTGGCTGCTTTTTTTATTTTTAAGAGGGATTGTTTTTCTGGTCTGTGGGGGGGGTGGGTGTGGGTGTGAGTGTGTATGTGGGTGTGTGTATTTACTATTATAACACCTCACCTGATGTCCTGTTTGCCACTCTTGTGGCTTTAATATATCAGAATGCCAGGCCTAAGGATGACAAAATAAGGCAAAAGCATTCTGCAAGTCTCCTTCAGCAGTTCAATTCAATGAAAGCAGCAGCTAGTCTAGAGAATCAATACCAAGCCAATGGAAACAAAAAATACCCCTAAACTACTCTTGCTTCTTGAGCTGGATTTTAGGCACCCCAGATTGGCATACTGGAATCCACATTCTAATTTTCATGTGTGAAAATGAAATTACTATAATGCAGTCAATAATGTGCTTCAAGATGCCTTTCACGCACACTGACAACCTAGCACTGACTCACTGTTGCCATTCAGCAGCTAGTGGCTAAGAGCTTGTTCTAGAGAATAATGCTAACAAACCCATGACCCTGGCCTGTCAGCACAACGCTAATCAACCACCAAAATAGCTACAGCCAATTAACAAGCGCTTCAATTTACTCAGAGACCACTTAACACACACAACAGGCATTATACTAAATGTTTGCTATACATTATCACTTAAGCATCACAAAACCCTTTAAAGGGAGTACTACTGCTTTTATACGAATGTGCAAATTTTGTGTCCTGAATCTTTCAATACTGGCTGAAAGATGATGCGCAAAGACTGGTTTTTCAGTTATACATTTTTTGATTCCTTTGGGCTAAGAAAGGGACAGTGGAGTGTTGGGAAGATGGCTGTTGTAGTGGATAGCTGTTCCAGCCTTGACCTGGAAGTACTACCCCTAATGAGGTTTCTGGTAACTGCTGTGCCTACTTATGACGTGCCCCTGGGGCAGAGCTGAGACAGGAGCCCTTAAGACCTGAGATCTGGATGTGCTGCCTCTCATGGTTCCTGGTGATGCTGGATGGTAGACCAAGCGGAGTCTCCAGAGAACCCAGCTGGACTGCACCTCACCTCTCCCAGATTCTGTAACCAACCCTTTTACTGGCTGTAAGTTACCCCCAAATAAACCTCCTTTTTAACTACGTGGAGTTGCCTTAATAATTTCCCCCAACAGGCTGTTACTATTTTGAAGTAAGGAATGGTACAAAGAAAGCCAGGTGCACGTGTGCTCGGGAGGGCCTGAAGACAAGAGGACACAACGCTGACAACAGAGCAGCAGCAGCAGCAGCAGCAGCAGCAGCGTCCTCACAGGCCATCCCCAAGACCACCCTGCTATAGGAAGCAAAGGGAGCTTTTCAGATCTCTGTTTGGATAAGAGTGACAGCCCCCTCCTGAGCCTCCAAGCAAAGCTTCCAGGCGGACTGCCTGGACTGTAAGTTTGTCCTCCTACTGATGTGGCTGCAGACCTGGGAGGGCTGTGTACTATTTCTCTGCTTTAGTTTCTTCACTGATAGGTGGAAGCTAAATGGTACCAAGAAGATAAAGTGAGTAACACCAATAAAATGTCTAAAACGTCAGTTAGGGAATTGAGGAAGGTGGAACCCTTGTAATCTCAGAACCTGGGAGGGTAAACAGAAGCTTCTAAGTTCAAGACCAACCCAGGCTACATTGAGTTTGAGGCTGGCCTGGGTTACACAGCAAGTCCCTGTCTCAAAATAAATAAAATGAAAACACCTTTAAAAAGCATATCACAAGAACTCTCAATAAGCATTGTTTATAATATACCTATTAGCCACTCAGCCCAGTGTGCAGAACTAAAGAGACAATGAAACAGTTTCATGAAGGGCTAGAGAGACGGCTCGGCAGTTAAGAGCACTTGCAGCTCCTGCACCGCATGGCAGCTCACAGCTAGCCCTAACTCCACTTCCAGGGGCATCCAAGGCCTCTTCTGGCCTTCATAGGTACCAGGCATGCACACAGTATACATACATCCATGTAGGTAAAGCACTCATACACAAAAATAAACAAAAACAGTTTCACAAGAAGTCCCAAAACCTAGAAACTGCATTTGCTAAAAACAGAAAAAAGGCAACTACAGAATTACCAGAGTCCTACAGAAATGAAACCATACCCAGATAAATTCTGTGATCTTAACAACTCTGAGACCAGGATGTTTGTTTTTAATTCCACCAGTTCACATTATTTCTTATGGTGGTTAAAAATGAACACATCAGGTCAATGTTTTTACCTCACACAATGTCTACTTTGTTGATGTCTAATATCACAACTCTTATACCTCCACAATCAAACATACTAAATTTAAAGAAAGCCCTGGAAAACATTAACAGAGTAACACAAAAGCTAAAACCTGTGATGTGCGTGTCTTTGCGAGAGGGGAGGTGCATGCTTCTTGAAACTGATCTTCATTAATTCCAATTTCTTTAAGGTAACTTTCTAACAGCTTTTCAACCTAAAAAGAAAAGGTTTAACTTTAATAATTTACATAGGAAAAATCCAAATGACATTCCACCTGGTTAGAATGCTCTTTGTAATTAACATAAACACTATTATATAAGACATGGACGTAATGTCTTTCACCAATAAACTAACAACAAAAAATGTTTTTTTGCCAAGAATCACATGAAGTTTAATTTCCTCCAGTAGAGGTAGGCCAAGCTTACGAGGGTGAGCATGGTACAGCTCCTCTACCCACTGCCTTTTTAAAATACTCGGAGGCTCCTATAAGCAAGCAAAGCACAAGCACTTGCCTAGAGGCAACAGCTCAAGAATTGAATTTACAAATGAAAGATCCCCATAGCTACAATAAATCATTACTTAGAGTCTAAAACAGAAAAAATACAAAATCATTTGAAAAGATGCTCAGAAGAATTATGAGCCTGAGAACAGTTAGTGCTGCTGGAGCAGGATGAACTGTGATGCTCAAGAATTGTAATGGAGGCTGCACAGGTGGTCTGGCAGATAAGAGCATCTGTTGACATCCAGAAGACGCAGGTTCGATTACCAGCACCCACATGGTGGTTCACAACCATCTGTAACTCCAGTTACAAGGAATCCAACCCCCCTCTTTTGACCTCTGTGGCTCCAGACACATATATGGTGCAGATGCATACAGGCAAAACACCCATAGTAAATGAACCTTAAGAAACAATTTTAAATAAATTTAATTTTAAAAAGCATTTTTTTTTCATTTAAAAAGACAGGTATTATAAAATGCCTCTTAAAATCATAAAAAAAAAAAAAAAAGCCAGCCATTTTAGTCCCAGCACTGGGGAGGCAGAGGCACATAAATCTCTGGGAGATCAAGGTCAACATGGTTTACATAGTGAGTTCCAGGCCAGCCAAGGTTGCATAGTGAGACCCCTATCTCAAACAAAACGAAAATCAATGGGAAAATACTCACTAGCTCTTTGTACTCCTGATGAATTTCTGTATAGGTCAATTTGCTTTCTTCTTCATCATCAAAAACTAAATTTATAAGAGAATAGGACAGTGTAAAAAAAATATTTTCATTAAGTACAAATATAAACATCTTACAAATGAACTTGCAGAAGCCTGTTTTTCCTTTCCACCATGTGGGTTGTGGGATCAGCCTCAGGAGCCATCTCCCCAGGTCCTTTATTTTTAACATTTATGTACTTGCACTTGCCACTTTATATTTTACTGTTTACACATGTGTCTTCTCTTGCTAGACTATAAACTTCTCAAACATAGGATTTCTATCCCCAGTTTCTGGTCCAAGGTAACTCAATAAATATTGAAATGTTGATATCACAACGCTGTCTAGATTAGTCTTCAGATTATCTGGAGTAGAGAACAGCACACTGACAGCCGCACCGCAGGGAACGGTTACCCCGAGTGTTCCTGACGTTACTTGTTCTGTACGACACTGCACACATACATTCAATACAAATGCTACTTAAACTCTTTTCGGACAGTTCTGAAATCACATCACTGCAGCATGTCTGCAAGCTGAGCTTTGTTTCTCTGTAAAAGGGTACCATCAGCCGGGCGGTGGTGGCACACGCCTTTAATTCCAGCACTCAGGAGGCAGAGGCAGGCGGATCTCTGTGAGTTTGAGGCTAGCCTGGTCTACATAGTGAGTTCCAGGACAGGCTCCAAAGCTACACAAAGAAACCCTGTCTCGAGACAAACAAACAAACAAACAAAAAGTACCATCAGCTGTTACTATGAAGGCACACCCACTCTTGACATCTGTGGAAAGAAGACATTCCCCCGCCCCTTTCCATTCAGCATTCAGTCCGTAAATTAAATCAATGGGTGAAATAACCTCTCCTAAAGGAGGTCAGGCTTCATCAATCTTTTAACAGCATTTTAAATTCTTCAGAGGGACACAGGTAAATTACTTTGCTATTTGAACCTCCTTTAAACTTACCTGCAAATACACTTAACTGGTGTATTTTAACAGTTATAATAAAATAAAAGGTTCAGTGGTCAAACAAAATTCTTTCTTTACAAGATCCATGGTATCTCAGGGTCGAAAGAAGTCTTGCAAGACAATTCAGGAATAAGAACCCTCTGTTAGCTGAATCTCTGCCAAACGCACTCAGATACTGCGAATGCCTGGGAACCCATTACCTTTTCTGGCTGGCCAACTCATCCTGGAATAGTATATAAAACATTTCCTTGACTGAAGTGTGTTTGTCTGCAGCTTATACTCACCACAGCTCTACCGCACTGATCTTTACAGATAAGACTAATCCCTCTAACCTACTGGCACACGTTCAGAGGACTGATGGATATTGCTACCCTCCAGGTATTGCCTAGGTAAATAACCACGATAAAGATTGGGTGTGACGTCGTTTGCGGTCCTTTTCTATGAATAGAGTTCATTTTGTCTTTATGATATGAACTCGGATATGAAACGATCAGAAAGCGGCGCTGCAGATCCTCTGAAAGTATTCCACATTTGTATGCCTGCCTCGTTTGTTAGAAAGGTCTTCCTCTCATCGCCTGCTTTGGTCCTGCAGGAGGAATCGCATGCCCTCCTTTGCAGATGAAACGGCCAGAGTGAATTAGTTTTCACTTCGTAGACTGAGCCCACAGGGAGACATCCCAGGGGTCAAAAGGAGCTCGAGGAAAAACGACGCTTCTCCCAAATAACTGGGGAAGACGCTGGTTACCCAGTCCACGTAGGAACGTGCGGGATGAGGTGGCAGGCTCAACATGGTATTAAAGTCTAATGTGTTCGGGACGTGTGGTTCGGGAGTGGGTGGCAGGTACCGGTGCCCACTCTCAGGTCTGCAAAGGAACTCCCATCCCACCCCGGCAAGGGGTGAATGCAATTCCTTCTACAAAATTAACCCTAGGCCCCGGCGGGCAGAGACAGCGGGTGACATTCGGCTTGTCAGGGTCTGGTTTTTACCTTCGCATTTCTGCTCCACAAAGTCCAAGATGGGGATGGACCAATCCGGGCCCCGCAGGAACCCAGCGATGCTCTCCACCACCCATTCCACCTCGTCCTCTTCTTCCGCAGCCATCCCGCCCGTACCGGGCGACGCGGACGCCTAGGCCAGACTCCCCGGCCCGCTCGGGCCTTTCGGCCGCAGGAAGCCGACGGAGAATGCGGGCAGCGCGGCCCGGGCAGTCGCCAGGCCCCCTGGTTAGACACTACAAACCAGTAAACGTAAAATGGTCTCTATGACAACCTACGCAGCGGCCGGAAGTGAAGCCGTCCCCGCCTACGTGCCCGGAGGGGGCGGGGTCAGGGACGTTCCTATTGGCTGGAAGGCGCCGGTAGCGGCGCGAACGATAGCCCTCCGCTCATTGGCCCGCAGTTGCTAGGCCGAGCGCAGGAGGGAGGGCATTGGCTGCAGAGCCTGGGGTCCGCGTTCGCCTTCCCAGTGCTCGGGAGGGCGGAGCTCCCCGGGACCGCATCCCAGCTCATCCCTAAGCGTTTTCAGAGCCTCTGGCCGGAAGCCTATGTACCTGAAGGGTGATTTGAACATACAAAGCTGAGCGAAGCTCCACGAGGTTTACTGCTTAAGTCTGCAGCCCGTTTGCCTGGTGTAGTTCTAAGGATGATAACCCCGATCTTAGGTGACGATAGCTAAGTTTATGGCAAGGACACAAAGTTAATCTTCATTTAAATAGACCTTCATAACCAGTTTTTAAAGAGTCATGAGGTCCCGCTCTGTTCCTACATTGAGGCCATAGGACTCCAATCACACAAAAATCGTTAAAACTAGGTGTGGCCTAAACCTTTAATCCCAGCCAAGGCTAGCCTGTCTCATAAATAAATAGTAAGTCTTGACATCAAATTCAGTCAAAAGCCCTGGCTCCTGAACCTTAGAAAGAGCCCCGCTCCCACCCTCTCCTTTGCGGTCTAGAGAAGCGCAGTTCAGTCTACTAGTGAGAAGTCTCTGCCTCGGCATAGCAACAGACTAGTTTCGTTCTCCCATATCCCTCTGAGAGTGGTGAGGAGCTGAGGAAGCAGAGAATACAATCTGGGGTTTCATCAAAGAGGGAGTGGAGGAGGAGCCAGAACCAGAAGAGTGGCTGGTCAACAGCAAAGGACCAGGTCAAGCTGCGGGCAGGAGCTCATGATGGAAGACCCAGGAGGAACCAAGTGGGTGGGTATTAGGGACTCTCCCTCCCCCTCCCCCTCCCCGTCCCCCTTCCCCTCCCCCTCCCTCCCCTCCCCCCCCCCCCCCCCCCCTCCCCCCCCCCCCCCCCCCCCCCCCCCCCCCCCCCCCCCCCCCCCCCCCCCCCCCCCCCCCCCCCCCCCCCCCCCCCCCCCCCCCCCCCCCCCCCCCCCCCCCCCCCCCCCCCCCCCCCCCCCCCCCCCCCCCCCCCCCCCCCCCCCCCCCCCCCCCCCCCCCCCCCCCCCCCCCCCCCCCCCCCCCCCTCCCCCTCCCTCCCCCCCCCTCCCCCTTCCCCCTCCCCTCCCCCTCCCCTCCCCCTCCCCCGTCCCCCTCCCCCTCCCCCCTCCCCCTCCCCCTTTCCCTTTACTCTCATCCCAGGGACCAGTCTCTGCCCCCTTTTCTGACCTTTCTCTCTCCTCCCTTCAATAAACTGTTGTACTCATTTCACAAAACCCCCAGAGCCCACCAAGGAGCTGGTTTCCAATGCAAGCACATAAGGGTCCTTTTATTGTCAGGTTCAGACCTGGGCCACCACACAGCAGATGGAGGAAAATGTGGCAGTGGTGCAGGCCCAGGAGTAGAGTTTTTACACACACCGGGAATTACATGCTTTGGCAACTAGGGATTGGGTAGAAGGGATATGGGGCAAGGTGATTTTTTGAAACTATTGGTCTAGACTTTGGGCATGAAGCCACATTTGAAACTATTGGATTGGGCTTTTTGGTGGGGACACAACTTGATGTCCATGACCAGTGTTATTACCGTAGGCCATGCTGATGTCTGTGGGCCAGGTTCATTTCTATGGCCCATGTTACCACAGAGGGCCATATAGATGCACGTGGTCTATGTCATATTCTGAAACCATGTTGATATTCATGGTCCGTGCTGCCACCAAGGGCCATGTTGACATGAGTGGCCTATGCAATCACCTGAGGCCATGTATGTCCACGGCCCATGCTGCCACTGAGGGCCATGTCTGGGTCCATGGTCCTACTGCAGCTGGGGACTGGATTCATTCCTGCGACTCATGTTACCACCAGATACCATCCGGATGTCCATGGTCTGCTGCTGAGGGCCATGCAGATGTCCATGGTCAATGCTACTACAAGGGGCCATGTTGGGGGTCTGTGGTGGCAGTCAGTCGACTTCCTGTTGCCTGCAAGATGTAGCACTCTCAGCTCCAGCACCACATCTGTCTGCATGCTGCCATGCTCCCTGCCATGATGGTAATGACTGAACTCTGAAACTGTAAGCAAACCACCTCAATTAAATGTTTTCTTTATAAGAAATGCCGTGGTCATGGTGTTTCCTCACAATAGAAAACCCTAACTAAGACCAGGTCCATGTCTGTGGCCCATGTTACCACCAAAGGCCATGTGGATGTCTGGTCTGTGCTACCACCTGAAGCCATATTGATGGCCATGAGCAACACAGAAGATTGTTTTGTTGTTTTTGTTTTTGTTTTGGATTTTTGAGGCAGAGTTTCTCTGTGTAGCGCTGGCTGTCCTGGAACTCACTCTGTAGACAAAGTTGGCCTCAAACTCACAGAGATCTGCCTGCCTCTGCCTCCCTAGTGCTGGATCAAAGGCATGAGCCACCATTCCCAGTTTAAGAGTCTTAACTCTAAAAGTGAACTTGGGAATCCAAGTTCTGAAAATCCCTGCTATGTTCAGGAAGACTTTCTGTTATCACTGTGTATCCAGAGTTAAAATGAGATCATCACAGTGATCAGAGAAGCTCCTTGTGTCTGGAGTTAGTCTGAGCCCCCAAAGCCCCACATTTTGTAGGGAGACTTGGGTCTCTGAAGAAAAAAAATCTTCATGAGACTGGTTTTTGGAGAATCAGATCTAAAGTGGATTTTTTGTCTTGTATATTAATGTTACCTATCTCCCGAATGAGGCAGTTTCCAGAGAGAAACTTCAGAAGTGGCCTACCCCCAAAGACCAGAGGAAAGATAGTCCAGATGAGTAACTTAGGTGGAGGTTCCTGTCATTCAAAGACAAATAAGGACCAATAATCTGTGTGGACTAGAATATAATGGGTGTTTCACCCCATGCCTTTAATCCCAGCATTTGGGAAACAGGAGCAGGTGGTTTTTTCTGAGTTCAAGACCAGCCTGGTCTACATAGTGAGTTACAGGACAGCCAGAACAACTTAGTGAGACCTTGTCTCAAAAAAATCAAAACAAGGAAAAAAAAGAATATGAAATAAATTGTCCTTAGTGTCTAACACTGTGAACCAGGAGGTACTGGGGGAATCTGTCCCAAGAGAATATAAGGACTGGCAAATTTAATAGTTATTTTTCTAATTCTCACTATTGTGACTAAATATCTGATAAGAAGAGCCTCAGGGAGGAATGGTCTCTGTTGCTTTCAGCTCAAGGAAACAGCCCACTCTGACTGCAGAAGGGTGACAGACAGTCACATTGCCTCCAAAGTCAGCGGGTAGATAAGTGATGGTGCCCAGCTGGCATTCTCCTTTTTATTCAGTCAAAGACCCAGACCATGAATGGTGCCACCCACACTTAGGGTCGGGCTTCCCCCTCAGCTAGCCCTGTCAAGAACTTCCCCTCACAGGCATGCACAGGGCTTTGTCTCCTGGGTGATTCCACACTCTCTCAACTTAACCATGCAATTCATAGGGTGAATTGAGACCACAGCCTCATTCATGACCTTCAGATACCAGACCATTCTGTAAGAGGCATCTGCCAAATAGGGATGCTGCATAGAGAGTCTGCCAATGATATAGTTGTAAGCTTTTTTTGTGTTTCAGAACCTTTGAAGAATGTTGTTGGGGTCTTTAAGGACAACTTTAATATGAATGACCATTAGTGAATTTCTAGCAATGGATGTATTCCAGGCTCTGGCAGAGGGTGGGGCTTGTCAGGTGATATAAGAGTCTATAGTAGAGAGATAGTAAGGACATCTGCGGTCCAAGACAGCCCAGGCCACTATAGAACAGAGCACAGGAATGCTATAAAAAAGCTTCTGGAGTCAGCTGGGCCTGGTGGTGGTGCACAACTTTAATCCCAGCACTCAGGAGGCAAAGGCAGGCTGATCTCTGAGTTCAAGGCCAGCCTGGTCTACAGAGAAAGTTCCAGGACAGCCAGGACTACCCAGAGAAACCCTGTGTGGTAATATTTTATCTGTGTACCCCAATAAAGTTTATCTGAGGATCAGAGGAAAAAGCCAGCTACTATAGTAAACATAAAAGTCAGGCAATGGTAGCACATGCCTTTAATTCTGGCATTCAGGAGACCGAGATTCATCTAGATCTCTGTGAGTTCAAGGCCACACTGGGAAAAGAGCCAAGAACTAACTATGGAAGTCTGGAGGTCAGTACAGACAGATAGGAAGTGACAGAGCTGGGCAGAAAGAGGAAGTGATGTAGCTGGGTGGAGAGAGGAAGTGAGAAGTCAGGCACAGAAAGGATATAGATGTGAGTATACAGGAAGTGGCTCTCTCTTTGGAGGCTAAAGAGTTGGAAGGTGAGGTGGGCTGTGGCTTGTCCTATCCTCTGATCTCTCAGTTTTTACCCCAATATCTGGCTCCAGGTTTTTATTAATAAGACTGTTTGTCAGGGACAAGGACAGAATCTCTAGTTAGTGGAAAAATACAGACCCCCCTCCCATAAGACAGGGAACTAGATCATCTTACAGTCAGGTTGCCTAGCAACAGGACATTGAGTCAGAGCTCTTGACCCTTTCACCCTGTAAACATCCTATACAAACATCCTGTTAGCTTGCCCCACCCTATGCAGATAACAGCTTCTTGCTTCCCACACACACACCCTGCAGGAACTATATAAAACCTCCTGGAGAAAAATAAAGTTGCACCTTGATCAGAATCTTGTCTTGGTGTATTCCTTTGTGTCTCCTGTCCCTATCATTCTGTCCTTAGGGTGGTTGAGTTCCCGTTGAAGCCCTGCTGGCCAGGGCAACTGTTTAGCAGTTTGTCTTGGAAAACAAAAATAAAAACAACAGCCACACAAAGAAAAGGCCTCTGGAGTCTCAAAATGCCTCAAGCAGGTCTGAAGTTTAACAATAATGTCCCTACCTACAAGGGGAATGCAATACCTCAGTAGGATCAAAAAGGAAGCAGTAAAAAAAAAAAGTTGTTTGTTGCACATATGAAGAAGGCTATGGGCCGGAGGGATGGCTCCATGGTGAAGAGCACTAGCTGTTCATTCAGAGGACCTGGGTTCAATTCTCAGCACTCATGTAGAGGTTCACAACTCTGTGTAACTTGTAGCTAGAATTTTCCTGCCTTGCCCACAGTCAGGACAAATCTTTGTCACCCACCAGTCTCACAGCCGCTCAGACCCAACCAAGTCAACACAGAGACTTATATTGCTTACAAACTGTATGGCCGTGGCAGGCTTCTTGCTAACTGTTCTTATATCTTAAATTAATCCATTTCTATAAATCTATAAGTTGCCATGTAGCTCATGGCTTACCAGCATCTTCACATGTCATGGCGGAGGCTGATAGTGTCTCTTCCGCCTTCCTGTTCTTTCTTTCCTCCTCTCTGTTAGTCCCGCCTATACTTCCTGCCTAGCCACTGGCCAATCAGTGTTTTATTTATTGACAATCAGAACAATTTGACATACAGAACATCCCACAGCAGTAACTCCAGTTCTGGGGGAT
Organism: Peromyscus leucopus; assembly: GCF_004664715.2. Classification (NCBI taxonomy): domain Eukaryota; kingdom Metazoa; phylum Chordata; class Mammalia; order Rodentia; family Cricetidae; genus Peromyscus; species Peromyscus leucopus. The sequence continues at coordinate 5,683,043 of NC_051071.1, read as the reverse complement.
CCTATGCTCTCATCTAGCATCAGGCACACATACAGTACACTTATATACATCCAGGCAAAACTCTCACAAGATAAAATTTTTTTTTTAATTCAAAAAAGAAGGATGTAAACCCGAAAAGGAAAAGGAAAAGAAGAAGGATATAAAAATCAAACTGAGCCGGGCAGTGGTGGCGCATGCCTTTAATCCCAGCACTCGGGAGGCAGAGGCAGGTGGACCTCTGTGAGTTCCAGGCCAGCCTGGGCTACAGAGTGAGTTCCAGGAAAGGCGCAAAGCTACACCAAGAAACCCTGTCTCAATGAAAGCATGAAATTTGCAGGCAAATGGATGGAACTAGAAAAAATCATCCTGAGTGAGGTAACCCAAACTCAGAAAGACAGTCATGGTATGTACTCACTCATAAGTGGATTCTAGATATAAAATAAAGAACAATCAGACCACAACCCATAGAACCATGGAGGCTATATATATATAGTATGGAGGTCCCTAGGACGACTGTGGCTTATAATAAATTTCGGTTCTACTCAATTATTGAAAAAAAATAGCCAAATGAATGGAAACACATGAACTATGAACCACAGGCTGAGGGGCCCCTAGCTGGATCAGGCCCTCTGAATAGGTGAGACAGTTGATTGGCTTGATCAGTTTGGGAGGCAACTAGGCAGTGGGACCAAGTCCTGTGCTCATTGCATGAGTTGGCTGTTTGAAACCTGGAGCTTATGCAGGGACACTTGGCTCAGTCTGGGAGGAAGGGACTGAGTCTACCAGGTTGATTGCAGTCCTCAGGGGAGAATTTGCCCTGGAGGAGGTAGGAATGGGGGGTAGGCTGGGGTTATGGGAAGGGTGTGGGAGGGGGGAGAATAGGGGAACCCATGGCTGATATGTAGAACTGAATGGTATTGAAAAATAAAATAAAATATATATAAAAAAAATGAAAAAAAAGAAACCCTGTCTCCAAAAAACAAAACAAAACAACAAAAAAAAAAAAAACATATATGGGGTTGGGGATTTAGCTCCGTGGTACAGTGCTTGCCTAGCAAGCACAAGACTCTGGGTTTGGTCCTCAGCTCAGGGGGGTGGTGTAGCAAACTGATTCAGATACTATCAATATCAGTGAGAAGGATCAGGAACCAGAAGTTCTAACAAGAAGTGGTCAGGGGAGAAAAAGTCACTCCCTTGTTGGTAAGGAATATAACTTTGGTCCCTGCCATACCTAGAGTCACCAGGGCCTCATTCATAGAGATGAAGAATACAGGAGCCTGTACAGCCTCAAGAAGCCTCAGTTCTCAAAGGGAGAGGGGAACTCTTGTGCTTTTCATAGTCCAGGAACAAAGTCAATGGGCATTTGTTCTGTTTCAGGGTTGAACTAAGCATGAAGTCCTTGGGTGGATATAGACCCTCCCTCACAAAAGAGAGGGGGACTTCTCTTCCAGGGTATCTACTTTGAAAGACTGGATATATATATGGTCACGGATGGGGCATATAACCCAATGGATTTGGGACTATCTTGGCCACCACAAGATTCCTTTGACTCAAGGCTGCCATGGTTGTGGTGCGGAGAACCAGACAGCCACTAGATGGAGTGCTAGGATTTCCTGAGATGGCAAGAAACTAAGTATGGTCCTGGCCACAAACTGGCCTGTCTTTCCTCTTCCCCTGTCTCAGTTCAGCCAGGGGCTCTTGAGATTTCCACCCAGTTTTTAAGGACCTTGAAGGCTATGTTTAATAAAGTACTGAAAGGACCCTGGGATTAGGGGGAGCATATTGTTTAATCTCTGAAGTTTTTGCTTACTAGCTGGAGTGGCTTGGCTTTAAAGATGTGCAGGTAGGATGGCTTGACTTCCAAACTCCTCCAGCTGGCTATACTTGCACTTGGTTTCGGCCAGCCTGGATTGAAAGAGAGTGGTGTTTTCGGAAGCCCTGTGTGTCTCTCGACACTAGCTCTTTTCATACCCTCTATAGTTTTGGTAAGTCTTTCTCCCAACATTACCTCTGTCAGTGGGCTGACCAGGAGTCTGAGTCAGACATGGGTCAGAGCTTAGCCAGGTCATAACTGAGCTAAAAGTGTGAGCCTCATCATCCCAGGCAAAGGCTAACGGCCGATACACAACTGTTCTCCATACATGAAGCGGGTGAGGAGGATGGCACAGGTGTGTTGCCAGATTAGGTCAAATGCCAGAATGAGCTCTTGTGATTCTTTAACTAAGGTGGAAGGATGCTGGCTATGTGACCATAGCTTGGATTATATTATGGACAAGTCAGACATGGGGAAGGGGATGTTTATTCAGATGATGTCACTATCTTCGTTCGCCACCTTCCAAAGGGGAAAGATGCTTTCTGAGGGAATTATAATTGTTCCCTATACAAAACTGATGAATGAGTGTGTGAGGAGAGTACTTATGTGGGGATGCTGAGAGAGTGCTTGGAGAAAGTTCCCCGGGTACAAAAGAGAGAGGAGAAGAAAACGCTGAGGAGCAGAGGAGGAGATGAGAGCAGAGGTGTTAAGTGCCAGCAAAGAAGGCAGAAGCTGAGCAGACTGTGTGCACACAGGAAGGGACATCACGATGGCGTCTCAGGCTGAGGTCCAGGGAGCAGGGCTGGGGTAAAGAGAGTTCAGTGGGATACACGGTATCTCCTAGCAACTGGCGGTGTCAAGGCCATGAATGCTTGGATATAAGGAACCTGAATTTTTTCCTAAATTGTGACAAAAAAAAAAAAAAGGTCTAATTGTAGGGTAAAATTATAGCTTCATGTGCCATGAACTAGGCAATGATCTTGATCTGGAGTGGGTTTAAGGACAAATTTGGTTGCAAACAAAAAATTGAGGCTTTTCTTTTTGAGAATCTGAGTGTCAAATTCAGTCTTGAGAATACATTCCAGGGGTCACAGGAGTCAGAGGAGACAGCGTGAAGCCATCATGTGGATCTGACCTGAGGTTCAATATCCCCCAAAGGCATCCTCTGCTGTCAGAGATGAGCTTTAATCTCCCTGCCTTGGGTGGGCCTGGGAGCCTCCTGGCTGGTGGGGGTAAACCTGACTTCATTTCAGAGCCACACCCACATAATTGGTCAGGTCAGACTAACCAGGAAAGGAAAGCTTTCAAACAAGAACTGACATAAGGTGGGGGAGACTGGCACCTCATTGTTCTGGGGGTCTCTGGGATCAGGAAGTGTGGTACGAAGGGGAACACCAGGTGTAAACATCATTTCACGTTTTCTGCCTGCTCTCGGGAGAGCCACACAAATGCTGAGATAGAGAAAAGAGTGAGCAAGAGAGAAAAGGAATCCTCCCCATCTGTGCGGATGCATCCTGGACATGCTGCCGAGGCCAGCCCACCATGTATCTGGAGGGGGCTCCAAGAAGGAAGAGAGTGGCCACTTTCCTTTTCAGACCACAGAACTGGACATCTTCCCTTTTACCTGCTTTCGCCTTGGGTAGAATCTGTCAGTTTCTAAAGGCACATAATACTTTCTGTTAGCATTTCCAGCATCACCTAGCCAGCCGCATGATCCTATGGCTGCCTGTGCCCCGTCAGTATGCAGGCAAATGCTTAGTCAGCCCAAGGTCCTGTGGCGCCCGTCATTATGTAGTCTGTGCAGCGCTGTGTGGCTTCATAGTTTCTATGCGCATGTGCTAAATCCCCTTATTAAAGACAAACCCTCCCTTCCCTCCTTTCCACCGCTTCTTCATCTGCTTCTGCACCCTCCTTCTCTCACCCCCCCCCCCGTCTCTCTTTCTCTTCCTCTCTCTTCTTCTCTCCTAGGGCCCTGCCCGCTTTCCCTCTCTTCTTCTTCCTCTTCTTCCTGCAGCTTCTCCACAGAAGCCTCCATTCTCTCCCCTCTCTCCTCCGCCCTTAATAAAATCCTCAACATGAGCCCTGTTGCATGGTGTGTCCGTCTGTGCCTTCCACCATTTGTAAATTATAACATTGGTCCGTGAAACTCCACAGGCTCTCCTGGCAACCTGAGCCATGCCAGGACCCTGGACTCAGTCTACCTGCAACAGGCCTACCTTCCAGCTCACCTATGGCTCAAGCACTCCATCCACCGATGGCAATTGTGTAAGTTTCCCCTCAGTCACTGTAAACATTCCCCTGAGTCCGAGGAACTCACGGTTGAGTGTCTGCCACCCCTCTGGTACTCTTAGAGGCGGGGGTACCCCCAGCCACAGTCCTTTAAGCCATGGCTGGCTCTCTTCACCTGACTCCGCCTCTACCTTTGGAGCTGCAATCCTGCAGCTTCATTAGACTCAACTGGGTTATTGTGCCCCCTTCTGACTCCTTTTCCTGTCTCCACCGTAGCTGCCCATAATCCCACAGCTCCTCCAGGCCCTTATGGTTCTTGAGACCCATTTCTGACCCTTTACTGTGGATGAGACCCCTCTTAGAACTTGGTTTTCGTCCATTCCTGCTGGCCTCTATGGAAGCCCTGCTACCAGGTGCTGAGTCACCACCTCTGGCTTAGCTAGGCTAAGCCTAACCCCCATTGAGTGTGGTGATGACCCTCGAAACAGCTTGGTCCTTGTTCAGTCCTTTCTGAGTCCTGGGGATGCCCATGACTACCGGCTGCAGTGACCCTTTTCTTTCCTTTCTCATCCATGGGAACCGTGTCATCTACAGCCTCTCATTCTCCCTTGAGATGCCTCTTAAAACCTCCAGTCCCTACACCTGCCACATGACCTGAAGGGCCCTAAATTTATTCACCTTTGCAATCCAATCGAATTTGGCCTCAGTACTCCTTAGATATCAATACAAAAGGCCACTTAACGGTCCCCTAGATTCCATATTTTTCAGGACGTTATGACAACTGTGAGTGATAGGGGTAGTGAAAAGAGAGTCCCCTTTCCCTATATTTCTTTGCTCCAAGCCTTCTCTCTTCCATTCTTCCTGTTCCTCGCTCTTGCTTCTCTTCCTCTCATCTGCCTGCCTCTCTCAAGTCCCCACTCTGATGCAGCCTTTCACTCTTTTACTCTCTGCCTCCCAGTAAGCCTCTTGCATTAACGCTGTTATATGTGGCATGTTTGCTTAGTGGCATACCCTGGCAGGGCTCACCAAAGGTTACTCACTTCACACCAGGACCTCACTCTCCTGCTCCACCTGGAACCAATCTGATTTCTCATTCAACAATGGCTTTGCCTTCCATTCAGTACTGGACAACTGGGTCCTGGGCAGGGCCACCCACCTCTGACCATTCCCTTGGATGTGAGTCTGGCCTCAGTATTCCTTGGGTCAGGCAGCTGGGGAACCGAGAAAGAATTTTATGTCTGTCTGCTCTCCCTCTCTAAATGTCCTGTCTAGATCTGCTGCAGTGTCAGAATCAGAGACAGAGAAGCCAGCTTCGTCTCACTCAGCACACACTAGTTTTCCTTTTCTTTTAATTTATTCAGTGTATGTAATTTGGATTCAACTGTGCATATATATGAATGTAACTATTGTTTAAAACATGGGCAGTCAATGGAGACAGAGTTCTTTGCTCAGACCTTGTTGACCCTGACTCAGGAGGACTCAGCAACTGGACTGTGCCTATCTTAGGTTGGCTTGCCTAACAAGCTCTTACCCTTCATTGACTACTAGCTCTTGAAGAACATCCATTCCTGGAGAGCTGCCTGAATGGAGAGGATGCCCTTTGAATTTCAGAGAACCAGGCATGCATAACCTCCTGTGGAGGGCTATGAGCAGGATGTCTAAGAGCCATTAAATCCTGAAGAGTCACCTTAGTTGCTGCCCCTCGCTGTCTGATGTGCTGCAGGAGGCATATAAAGAGAATAAGAATTAACAGTATCACCCTGCCAATCAAAGCACATGTGATCACCCAGGAGGGATCAAATGGCCTTTTAAAGTTGTCCCAGACCTTAGTTAAAAAAAATCTGTCTCCAATGACATTGCCAGGACCTTGGCCATATAGAGAAAAGATATTTGTTCCTGGAGTAGAATAGAGTAATTAAGGGGGTGAGGCAAATTGTCTGTAAGCGTGAATTGCAGGCCAGTAGGGACACGTCTCTTACTAATTCTATTTCTTAGGAATTAGACAAGAAAGAAAAAAGGGGTGTAAAGCAAAGAGCTTCCTCCACAGACTAGGCACCTTCTAATTTTTAAATAAAGGTTAAGAAAGAGCAGGCCTAGGGAAGAGTTGATAATAAATATCACAGGAAAAGCAGGAGAGTTAATTGCCACTGGCAACAGAATGGGAGGCAAGGGAATCAGAGGCGATAGATCTTCTACTTTTGAGGGAACAAAAGGGGCAATGGTGGTGAGTGTTACATTACCTATCCATGGCCACGTCTTCTTTGGTGGAGGTGGGCTGGTCCATGGTGGGATGCACATCTCTTGTTGGGACCCATATTGGCATAGTTGCACTCTGAGGAAAAACACAGGCATACCCTCTCCCATGGGTCATCAGGGGGGCTGGTGGCTGCCATTGGAGGGAGATAGGGTCTTTTCATTTTACTAGGGGTAGATGTGTGCCCCAGGGCAGGAGTGCCCAATGTTTATATGCTGGACTGAGTCCCGCCTCATCAAAGCTGAGAAAATCTATATGGAAAAGGACTTCAATTAGGACCAAATGGAGATCCCTTTTTGTCTCTTGTGATATGGTCTTGGCCAACAGTTCTTTAAGAGTTCTGTTGGCTCTTTCCATGATGGCTTGCCCCTGAGGATTATAGGGGATACCAGTGGTATGAGAGATTTTCCAGGAAGTTATTAAACTGTTGAGAGGCATAGGCAGGGCCATTGTCAGTCTTTATAGCCCAAGGCACCTTCATGACCAACATGGCCAATTTAATGGCCTTAATAGCATTAACAGTCTTTTCCCCTGAAAGGGAAAGGGCATACTCAAAGGAAGAGCACATATCCACTATCACATGAACATATCTAAGATTGCCAAAAGAAGTATAATGTATAACTTCCATTTGACAAATGGTGTTAGGCAATAAGCCACAGGGGTTGACCCCCACATATTGACGTGGACCCAAAGGGACAAGAGGGACACAGGAGGCACATGACCGAGACAAATGCTTGCACTGAAAAATTGGCATCTTGGGGAGAAGGCTCTGCAGGTTCTGTGGAGACAGGTGACATTGATGGTGAAGAGCCCTGGATGGTTCTAGGTCTATACAGCTGCTAATATGATGGTATGTGTAATCTCACTTCCTTGGGCCAATATTCCTGGCAATTTGGAGTGGGATCCAATATGTGATACTTACCAGGGCTCAGTCCTCTGATTTAAGACATCTTGTATGAACATCTCAGTTCTGGCAATGGGGATCAGTGAGTCTTTGACTCAAGAAAAGGCCAGTACACAAACTGCCTGTATTGCATATTGGCTGTCTGAAAAAAATAGTAATGGGCTCAGTCTGGCACTCCACTAGAACCTTGAGGAGGGCCAATGGCTCACCCGGTTGAACAGAACCAGGGCTAGGGAAAACATATGTAACATCTTTGGAGCCAGAATGCTGGATAAGAACACTGTATCTGTTTTTATTGGAATCTGAAAAGGCCAGGGTGGTGTGACCAAGTTCCGCAAGTGTGGACTAGGTTACCTCAAATAACATATCCCAACCTGTAGTCAACAATATAACTTTTTACAGTAGAGCAAAAGTAACTCATAAATCAGCTGGGCAGTGGTACTGCGCACCTTTAATCCCAGTGCTCGGTCTGCAAAGCAAGCTCCAGGATAGCCAGGGATACACAGAGAAACACTGTCTCAGGAGAAAAAAAAAGGAAATCAAGGCATTTACCAAGTACATGGTGAGGACAGCAAGTGGTAATGTTACCATAAAGTGAAGAAGACTGTGCTGTTACAGATTCAGTCTGATAGCTTGATGGCTTGGCTTTCCCATTGCTGGAAGCTGGTGGTTCTACTAAGAATACACCCTGAAGGTTTTATGGGAGTCAAGAGCATGTTAGTTCCACCACAGAGATGGGCAGCATGTGGTTACTAGGTGGGCTATAGAAAGTCCCAAATGTCTACAACATTCCAGTTCTGCACAGGCATCTGATCAATCAGCTTTTCAGAATCATCCTCACTTGTTGGCTTTTTCAGGGAACTTCTATTCACACTGGAGTGGAAGGCTCCTATCCTTTCCCACATTCCTCGGTGTATATTCACATGTGCATTTGTGCATATGATGAGGGTGTGGAACATGTGCATGTCAAGGTGTATGTAAAAGTCAGAGGACAGCTTTGTGGAGTGCCTCCTCCTGCCTTTATGTGGGTTGCAGGCCTTGAACTCGGGTACTTGGGCTTGCGCAGCAAGGTCTTTCCTGTCTTTTTAATCCCATCTTAGCCCCTTCTGAGAACCACTCCTATAGGACAAGGTGCCTTCAAACGTAGGCTTTCTGCAGATGTCAACGTCTGTCCTGACTGAGTAGTAAGACTTTAATGATTTTGAAGTTCACTCACTGCTGTAGTGTGACTTTTTCCTGAGCATAACATGAACATCCCATAACCTTCATGGAACAGAGATAACCCTGGCCTGAAGGTAGAAGTTTCTGTCTCACCAGCAACTCCCAAGTACCAAGCAGCCATTACCCAAATTACCATACAGAAGCTTATATTACTTATAAATGCTTGACCAGTAGCTCAGGCTTACTACTAACTAGCTCTTACACTTAAATTAACCCCTAATCCTTATCTATACTCAGCCATGTGGCTTGGTACCTTTTGCTAGTACAACATTCTCATCTTGCTTCCTCAGCATCTGGCTGGTGACTCCTGACTCTGCCCTTCCTCTTCCCAGCATTCTTGGTTTGGTCACCCTGCCTACACTTCCTGCCTGGCTACTGGCCAATCAGTGTTTTATTAAACCAATTTGAGTGACAAATCTTTAATGTACAAGAGGATTATTCTGCAGCATTTTCCCCTTTTTTTCTAATTAAAAAGGAAGGTTTTAATTTAACATAGTAAGATTATATACAACAAAAACAGTTATTAAATAAGAATTACAATAACACTATCTAATCCATTTGTATTTGGCAAAATTAGAGAAAATACTTATCTATCTTATCTTGGTGAATCTAAAGTTTTATATCTAATTCACTTTCTATTATAGATAAGGAAAACTATAATTATAACTATTTAGTCTTCAACTCCATCAAAGACCCCAGAAGAGTGAAATGTTTCCTAATGACAGGGACCTCCAGCTGTCTGGACAGTCACCCAAAGTTCCTCTGCAATGTCAGGGTATCCAGCTCTGGTCTACAGGCTGAGTATGTCTGACAGAATTTCCTGTGAGGCAGGATTTTTTAAGGACTGTTCCACCTTCAAAGTTATGCAGTCACATTCTTTTGTGTCCTGTTTGTCCAATTTGGACAGCATACTGTCAGCAATCAAGGCAAGGGCAATTTCTTGCCCAGTGGCTACCTTTTGCCACAAAGAAAGTAAACTCCATATGGAGTTTTTTTTGATGCCCATCATCTTCTCTGAAGTAGATTAGTGCTGCCAGAATCAGATGTGTCTCACTGTCAAGAAAAGTCTAAGTTCATTTGAAATGTCATTATCAGTAGAGTACGAGACTCTTAATCTCAGGGTCATGGCTTCATGCCCAACACTGGGTGCCAGGCATTGGAAATTTTGAGGTCCAGCTTCTTAATTTCCTTCCCAAGTTCCCACTACTAATGGCAGGGAATGAATCTAGATACACGGAGCTCTTTTGTCCAACTCATTTATTCATCTGCCACCATAATCCTGTTTGGATCTCTTGGGGACTGGTCTTTATCTCTCCAAAAACACCAGCAATCTTCATGTTTACAATACAACACAAAAATTACAAGGTCCCCACCAGAAGCTTCCTGGTTAGCTTCATTTGCAACCCAAAGGGGGAGTGAATAAAGGTGGAGTTAGCAGCTAGAATAAATCAGAAAATGAATTTCTGTGCTAGACATACATCCTCATGTGTGGTTAGGTGAAGACATTTGAATCTATCATAAATGTGCTCAAACTACAAACTTACAAGTGATAGGTAAAGAAATCCCTGAGTCACTAAGATAAAACCGCTTCATTTCCTCTGCTGCAGTTTTTCTGACAGGGTTGGGGAGGAGTACTGACAGCCAGTCAGTCTGTATCACAGCTTGAGGCACCTGGTGAGAAGAAAACCCTTTGTTCTAAGAAGTAGCTCTGGTGCTGTAAAAGGAGGGAAGATCTGAGCTTGATTTGCACAAGAAGCAAAGTTATGCACCTAGGAGCCAGGCACTTAACCTAGGAGCCAAGCTGTCACCAAAAGGATGTTTTAACTAAGGTTCAGGGTCCTTGGGTGCTTTGTTTGGAGCTGGCCCTATCTTTGGATGTAGCTAAAGGAAATATTTGCAAAAGGCAGATAACCAATTCAAATGCTAAAAAGGGAGCAGGCCTTGTCTACATGACCTTATCCAAGTACTTTGAATATATATGCCCAAGGAGGTTCACATACACAATTCTTGGGAAATTATGAGCACAAGAAATTCATAGCAAAAAACAGCTGAATATTAAAAGCTGAATAACACCAAATATTCCTTGATAAATGGCTTCCCTCTTGAAGGACTCCTTGGTCAATTAAGCTGTAGCTTATTATATATAGCTGGACTCCTGTTTCATATTCTTGTGGCCCATGACATGCCAAATTCTGTAGGACTTTGAAGTGTTTGAAGACTGCCTATCTGAAATACATCTCTGTATGACTTTGAAAACATAACTAATATGATTACGTTTGCTGTTATAGATAACGATTAATCTGTATTTCTTAATTATATATTACATTTTTAAATGAGCTGCATAAACATAATACCTTAAACAAGAGTAGAAATGTACATAGAGTATAACAAAATTAACTTTAAATTTGTATCAATTAACCAAAATCCATACCAATACAAAACATGTAAGATTAAGAGTTGATTTTTTTTATAGTAGATTCAATTATCTACTCTTTTATCCTATCATTTCTATAACCCCTCTTTTTCTTTTCAGAACAAGATACCTGAATCTAATCTCTTTTGTTTAGCTTTTTTCCTGACCATTATCCATAACAACTTACAACCAATGCCCCTAAACAAGGACAAACATTCATAATTTATTTTTGGGAATGTGGGCATAGTTCTCTAGACTGCTTCCTGCTGATTGGCGGCACTGGTAATCCTTGAGGGACCCTGAGAAAAATTAGGATTATGGTAAAGTCCTGACTGGAGTGTTCTGTGATGTTGGCTCATCTCAGCCAATAAACTTGAAGCTGTTCTGGATGCAGAACTCAGAAGAAGCTGCAACAGAGGTGCTCTGAAACATTGGATCATGGTGCCATCTGTTCTCATCAGAGATGTTTCAGGGGGTCTTCCTTGACCAAAACTGATTTTTCTTAACCCAGAATGAATCCAGAGCCTCTCATTTCCTGTGGAAATAAAAGCATAACCTCTTCTCCAAAGTAACATATCTTTTGACTTAAATTTTGGAGTCAAGATACTTTTAAAATAAATAGGTTGGATTAATTCAGCAACATTTACAATCAAATGTCTCTTAGCAGCTGTTGGTTCCTCAGCAGTCAAACAAGTCAAAGACCACACAGTAACATACAGTATCCAGACTCTCTGTGTATTTCCCATCTTTATATGTTTTTTTAAATATTACTTTACTCCCTTTTAAGTAGTTTACTTTATTAATTTAAAACTATATATTTATTCTTTATGACTGTCTATACCTTCTCTTTACTCTCCCAAGCCTATGTATATTTTTAAACACACTGTAAACCATTTAAAGGCTTTTTTTCTGAATCTGTCTTTACTGCATATCTCTATCTTTTTCTGAGTACACGAGACTTTAAACTGCTAAGCAGGCATGGCTAGAACCAAAGTGGCAGTTTTGGCAGCTGGCTATGCCCCATTCCTTGGTCTATAAGAGCTTAGCTTCATGGTAGAGGTAATGGTAGAACTCATGTTTACCATTCAAGCTCTGGGGAGTTTTTGGTCCATGCTGCCACCAAGTAGAGTGTCTTTTGCTGCTCATAAACCCCATTTAAGTGATTCAGTAGCAGAACCCCCCAAAAGAGCCACCAATGCCACCAGCCTGAACCAGGAGCTGCATCTTAAAAGAGCTGGGCCTCTGTTTACCTCTAGCAAATAGCCTACCTCCCTCCCAAAAAAGGTTACCAAGAAGCCATACTTGTTTCTGTTCTTTTGTGTCTAGAATCCCTTTTAAAGCGTTCTCAGATTTTATGTGGAAATTCTTGCCAAACATTTGGGTACCACATGAAGGTGGAATTTCTGTCCCCCTGAAATTCCCAAATACCCAGCAACCACTGCCCAAATCACCACACAAAGGCTTATATTACTTATAAATGATCAGCTCAGGCTTATTACTAACTAGTTCTTACACTTAAATTAATCCATAATTTTTATCTATGTTTAGCCACTTGGCTTGGTACCTTTTCTTAGTACAACATTCACATCTTGCTTCCTCTGTGACTGGTGACAACTCCTGACTCTGCTCTTCCTCTTCCTAGCATTCTTAGTCTGGTTGCCCCACCTATACTTCCTGCCTGGCTACTGGCCAATCAGTGATTTATTAAACCAATTCAAGTGGCAAATCTTTACAGTGTACAAGAGGATTATTCCACAGCACCAACCAGCTAGTCATCATAACTATTTTAGCAGAATAATACAGCAGTGACAGCTGAGGTTGCTGTGTGGTCATGGGGCCGTTGCCACTCCCAGATAGGAGGGACTAAGGGTGTCAGTAGCCTCACCTGGGACTCCAGCCATTATTCCTTCCCTCTCCCACCCAGCTGTGCATGTTCTTTGAGAAATACTAAAGTATGTAGGAGGTGGAAGGTTACCTGAAAGTTGGACTTTGATGCAGGTTCTGGGAAAGCATAACCTATGATGGGATGGGACATTTGGTGAACCACACTCCTGTAAGACTTGAGTGGGGTCATTTCTATAGTTAGTTGCCTGTTCTCTATTTGGGATGTATAGACATTTGTTCATGTCTCCCCACAAAAGTAACAAAATACTCATTATGTGGTAAATATGTTTCATTTATTGTATTTCCTGTTAGGCTTATTCAGTTTTTCTTCCCTTCTTTAAGTATTGGGACCATAAAAACTTCCCTGTATTGCAGTCATTCTTATATGCACTATTTTGTATCAGGCTTTTTCTTTTGGGTAACCAACCAGCTCACAAATCATGACACAGATACTTAATATTAGTTATGAATGCTTGGCCTAGCTTAGACTCATTTTTGGCTAGCTCTTTTAACTTGAATTAACATGTTGTCTTTCTCTACCTTTTGCCATGGGGCTTTTTACCTTTCTTTTTTCTGTATATCTTACTTTTACTGCTTCACGTGTCTGGCTGGTTGGCCACTGCCTGGCTGGCTCCAGGCATCTTCCTCTCTTTCTCCCTCATTTGTTCTCCTCTCTTCTTCTCTTGTTCCTTTCCCAAGCTCATATTTATTCTCCTATTTATTCTCTCTAACCTCAAGCCTCATCTATCTCTCTCCTGCCTAGATATTGGATGTCCAGCTTTTTATTAGACCAATCAGGTGCCTTAGGCAGACAGGGTGAAACAAATACAACATGTCTGTACATAATTAAACACACATCCTCACACCATTAAACAAGTGCAGCATAAACACATGTAACACCTCTTTGCCCAGTTAAAATAATATCCCACAGCACTATATGCTACAATTATTTTGATTTTTAAAATACATAAACAGTTATATACTGTCTGTGCTCACACAGATGCTTGCAATCACCAATCTATTTATTTTAAATAATTTCCCCAAGAAAAAAATTACTAAACTGATTTTTTCTTTTAAAGACAGGGACTGTATCCCAGACTGGCCTTTATTAAGATCAATCCACATGAGTCAATTTAATAGTTAATAAGAATTTATTAATATATAAATTGAGGGAACACACTCACAAATACAGAACAGAGTAGACAGGTGAGGTCGTCCTTGGATCTGACTGGGAGCAAATCTACCTCACAGGCATCAGGGAGAAGGGGTATGTGACCCTTCTCCATTTCCTTTTAAGAGGTCATGTACAATGGCAAAAAGCACTGCCTCCTTCAGGCCCTGCAGCCCAAGGTCATGGGTGGAGTAAATGTCACCACATTTCCCCTTTTTGTCTACATAAGAAGGTTCTAAACTTAATACAAACTATATACAATAAGAATGATTATCAAATATTGTCCAGGAAAAACAAAGGGTGATAACATAAACAAAAAGGGAACTACAACCAATAGAATAGCACCAAACAAGAAAGACATGCTAAATGTCCAGAAATGTCCAGAACATAGGTAAATGGCAAATTACCAAGATTACTCCAATAGCCATCCTATTTTGAAGATTCTAACTCTATTACTAATATGTTCTAGTTAAGATATGAAAAGATTGTAACTGTAACTGTCTAGTCTTCAACTTCATCAAAGACCTGAGAAGGAAAATATAATACCTGAGAAAACAGAAAATGCAAACAAGCAATTTCCAAACTTCTTGCGAGAATAGACAGAGACAGCTGGCAGTCTGGACAGTCACCTAAAGTTCTTCTGCATCATTGGAACATCCAATTTGGCTATAAGCCTAGAATATCTGACAGACTATTTTCAGAAGCAGGAACTTTGAAAGACCATCTTACCCTGTCTCGGCAGAGTTCAGTAGTCACTTTTCCTTGTGTCCTGTTCATCTAGAAAGGACAGTGTTCATACTGTCAGCAATTGAGGCAAAGTCAGTTCTTTGATCAGCAGGCCATTTTGTGCCAAGAAGAAGAGAGACTACCAAAAGGAAATGTTTTAGAAGCCCAACATTCTCTCAGGATCAGATCAGTGCTATCAGGAACATTTGTGTTTTGTGTCAACAGAATTCTAAGTTATCAGAACATTTAAATGCCATATTCTCTAGGTCTATTAAGTGTTTGAAGACTACCTATCCATTTGACATATGTTTCCATAAGTCTGAAGAACCTAACTAACATAACTATAGAAATGACAAGCATGGGTGACTATAAATCTGTAAGTCTTCTCTACCTAAATAACCTAAGGACTAAGGCTTCACAGAAACAAGATAAACAGTCTGTGAGCAGAAGTACCATATAAGGATAATGACCTCAAACTTGTGACAATATACAAAATATCTTAAACAGAGGTAGAAATGTATAGTGCAATATGAAATATGACAACAATATCCTTAATATGTATCAATATGCAAAATATCCTAAACAGAGGTAGAACATACATACAGTATGATAAATATAATATTACATTTGAATCAATATACAAAATATTTTAAACAGAAGTACAAATATATGTACAAAACAACAAATACAGTTTTGCATTTTATCAATATACAAATTATCTTAAATAGAACTGTAAGAAAAGTTTACATTTGTATCAAATATACAAGAATCCATATCAGTGCAAATTATCCAAGGCTGATAGTTTGCTAAAAAAGTTTACTAGTAGACACAATAATCTACCTTAATATCCTAAACCTATCCATTCCCCTTTTTCTTTTCTAAAGGAGAATACTGAGTTGAAATTTTATTGGTCGACTCCCAACCCTATAATCACTCATCTATAACCCTGAGAAAATTGAAACCTTTGGGAGAGGGGTGTCATTTTCTTAGGATTGTTTCATTCTGTTTAGGGGGCAACAGTATCTCTGTGGGGTCCTGTAAGAAAGCTTAGATAGTTAGGTCTCAATAGGACTAGCTGTAGAGTCTGAAGCCAGTCTCAGAGTAATGGATAAGATTGTCTGAGATTCTGGCTATGTAGTATGATGGACCATCTAATTTTAGAACTGTCCTGGAGAGTTTTCAGCCCAAACATGATCACTAAGTAATGTTCTTAGGTACAATGTAATTTTTCTGGACTGAGTAGACTCATTGTTGTTGGGCCCCATCTTCCTTGTGGAAACTTCAGAGATTGCTTTTGAGAAGACTTATTTTCACTGTGGAAAACTTGAACATTATTAACATCAAAATGGAAAGTTTGAAACTTAAGATGACATGACATGTGAGGAAGGATTCTGAGAAATCAAGAATAAGCATGGAAAGAGAATCTTGATAACAATGGTCCTTAGATTATTGGTTTTCTTCTGTCTCACACCAGTGAGCTCTTCCAATATGAGACAGAATCTCCTAATATTTCTCTTAGCAATATGCTTGGGCTAGAGAAAGAGAGAGCCACATTCCAACTCCAGAGCCTGCTTGATTTATAATTGACTCAGGACCACAACTATTCTAGGTTAAAGAGATATAGATGTTAGGCAGTGAAATATTACCCTGTAGAGTACATTAGTACTAATAGGTCTTTTCTTTATGTGGTAGACGTATCTAGGTCTCCAAGGCCTTATGATTTCTGGAAGATGGGTATTTCTATTGTCCTGTAAAGACAAAATACAGAATCCTGCCACAAACCTTGTTTGTTGAGTTTTTTTTTTTTTTTTACAACTTGTAGAGTTGTCACATTGGTGGATGAGCTTTTACTTCTCATCAAGGGGTTTCTCTTGTTTGAAGCAAATTTTTATTAATTTTGTTGGTATCTATAGTTTTTCCTCTCCTGCAGAAACAAAAGCAAAACCCCTTCCCCAATATAGAACGTATCCTGGTTTCCATTCTGAGGTCAACACATCTTTGAAGTAGAAAGGTTGGTTTAGCTCAGAAGTTTTGTCTGTTGTCCAATGTCTCTCCACAGCTGTTATTTCTTTCTCATCAGCATTGAGAAAATTTAAGGTTAATAAAGCATTATGTAATCTATTTCTAGGAGTCATTGTTACCTGTTGCTGTTTATTTAGCATATCCTTTAAAGTTCAACTGGATCTTTCGATGACTGTTTGTCCTGTAGGATTGTGTGGTATACCTGTAACATGCTTTATATTGTAATAAGTTAAAAACTGTCTCATTTTATGAGATATATGCCAGAGCATTGTCAGTCTTAATTTGTGCAGGTATTCTCAGGATGGCCATAACTTCTAGTAGGTGTGTAATCACAGAGTCAGACTTCTCAGAACTCATAGGAGTTGCCTATTGAAATCCTGAATAGGTGTCAATGGTTTGGTGTGCCTATTTTAATCTTTCAAATTCTGCAAAATTAAACACATCCATCTGTCAAATTTCATTTCTTTGTATACCTTTAGGATTACTTCCTGCAGGTTATAGTTTGATTATAGAAGGGACAAATAGGACTTTTTTTTACAATTTCCTTGGCTTGTTGCCAAGTGATAGAAAAGTCCTTTTTCAAACATTTGCTATTTACATGGTGTTTTTATGAAATTCTGAGACTTCTAGCACATGACCTATTAATATCTGATCAATCTCATCGTTACCTTGTGCTAGAGGACCTGGCAGACCTGTATGGGATTTGATATGTGTTATACATATAGGATGTTCCCTATTTCTGATGATTTCCTGTAATTGTATGAATAATGAAGTTAATTCTGTATTATCAGGAATAAATTCAGCAGTTTCGATATGTAAAACAACTCTCTCTGTATATTGAGGGTCAGTAACTATAGTGAGCAGTTCAATGAAGTCCATTAGTACCATAGGAATGTCATACAGTTCTGCCTTTTCTACAGAATTGTAGGGGCTTTGAACCATATTTACTTAAATCTCCTGATTTATATCCTGCCTTTCCTGATCTATTTTCATCAGTATAGAATGTGAGAACTCCAGAGATTGGTTTTTGCTGTACAATATGAGGAAGGATCCATTCAGTTCTTTTTATGAATTTTATTCTCCTGCTTCTGGGATAGCAATTGTTAATCTCTCCCAAAAAGTTACTGCAGGCTCTCTGCCAGTATTCATTATCTTTCCGTAATGAGGAAATTCCCTCATTAGTTAAAGGTACTATAATTTCTGTTGGTTCCATTTCTGTTAACTGATGAAGTCTTAATTTTTCTTTTAGACTCAAATCAGATATCTTTTCTACACAAGTTTTTAACTTCTTACTTGGTTTACATGGTAGAAATATCCATTCTAATAGAATCCAATCTTCCCTCTGCATCAAAATCCCTGTGGGGGAGTGTCTGGAGGGAAATATGACCAGAATGCAGTTAAGTTCTGGATTCACACAATCTATATGGGCCTCTCATATTTTCTTTTCTACTAGAGCCAATTCCTTCTCAGCTTCACCTGATAATTCTCTTGGACTATTTAAGTCCTTGTCCCCTTCTAGGGTATTGGGAAAATTTACTAGTCTATCTTTAGGTATTCCAATGATGATCTGTAAGTTGGAAATGCTTCCTAACAATTTTTGAAAATCATTAAGAGTCTCCTGACTTGTACCTTCTGGGATCTAATTCTTTGCATATCTTAATTAATTAATAGAATTTCCTCTTTGTATTTTTTTCAGGAGCAATTTGTAATCACCAGTGAGGCAAAACTTTCTTTTCGTCTTCAAACATGTTTTCTAAGGTACCTAACTTTGGACCAGCTGTCACAGTATTTTAGTCTAAAATCCTAACCTCCACCTCTTCTACCTCTGTTGTTTGCTGTGGAATGGTCTGTATGTCAAATGTGTTGCTCTGATTGGGTAATAAATACAACACTGATTGGCCAGTAGCCAGGTGGGACAAGGAGAGAGGAGAATTCTGGGAAGTGGAAGGCTGAGCAAGAGAGACACTGCCAGCCACCACCATGACAAGCGAGATGTAAGTTACCGGCAAGCCACGAGCCACGTGGCAAAGTATAGATTAATAGAAATGGGTTAATTTAAGATAGAAGAAGTAGATAACTAGAAGCCTGCCACAGCCATACAGTTTGTAAGCAATATAAGTCTTGTGTGTTTACTTGGTTGGGTCTGAGCGGCTGTGGGACTGGCAGGTGAGAGAGATTTGTCCTGACTGTGGGCCAGGCAGGAAAACTCTAGCTATAGTTGTTGTTTTGTTTGTTGGAAGCAGAGGTTCATGTAGCTTTAACTGGACTTGAACTTACTACATAGCCAAAGGTGACTTTGGACTCCTCTGCCTCCACTTCCCAAGTACTAGTGTTATAGGTATGTGCCACTGTGCCCTGTTTATATGGTATTGGGGGTTGGAACCTTTGCTTTGGCCATGCTAAGCAAGCATTCTATCAACCAAACTGTATCCTAACTCCATGCAATTCCTTTATGTCTTTAACCTAATATGATGCTATAGCTGTGATTAAAATTCTTTTTATGTATCTGAGTGTTTTTTTCCAATATGTGAGCACTGCTAGTATGTGCTTGGTGTCCACAGAGGCCAGGAAGAAAGCACCAGATCCCTGAAACTGGAGTCACCACCAGATGTGAGCTATCATACATGTGCTGGCACCTGAGCCTGTCCTCCATAAGAGCAGTTCCCTCTATGAAACTTTATCTTTTATGTTTATTGTTTTTTAAAGGTAGGGTTCATTTATAGCCTAGTACTCACTGTGTACACCCAGACTGACCTCCGACCTTCAGTGATTCACCTGCCTCTGCCTCCAAAGCACTGGAATTATAGGGATAAGCCAATCTTGCCCAGCTCTCAACTTTTTATTGTAGTGTTTTACATCCATGAAGTAAATGAGCTCATAATACATTTTTAAATTCTCTAGGGAACATGTGAACAAGCTCTACTCCCTCATCAGGTCGTAATAACCAATCCAAAGTACAATTCCACCACAGTTTACCTGGTGTGGTGATTTGAAAGAAAATGGCCCCCAAAGGGAGTGGCACTATTAGGAGGTGTGGCCTTGTTGGAGGAAGTGTGTCACTGTGGTGGCAGGCTTTAAGGTCTCTTTTGCTCAAGCTTTCCTCAGTGTGATACTCAGTCCACTTCCTGTTGTCGTCTGATCAAGCTGTAGCCAGCACTGTGTCTGCCTGCATGCCCCCATACTCCCTGCCATGATGATAATGGACTGAACCTCTGAACTGTAAGCCAGCCACCTCAATTAAATGTTTTCCTTTATAAGAGCCGTCATGGTCTCTCTTCACAGCAATAGAAACCCTAACTAATACACCTGGGGAACCAATATATTTATCGGGCTTACTGATATAGTGAGGGTGAGGGGTTATTGTCAGGAGTGTGGGTGACCCCAAAGAGGTCTCACCGAAGGCCTCCACCCAGCACGCATGACAGCCCGCCCATAGCTGCATAGGTCAGTCCTGCTTCCTCTGCTCTTCCCCAACCTCTCAGAATTGTGTACAAACGGCTGGGAGGAGTGGCCAGACCCTCAGGTGCTCAGAGTATCTCAGCAGAGGACTGGAGAAATGAGTGTGACTTTTGTAGGAATAAGTCTCCTTACTTTCACAAATGAATCTTGAATGCTTGGCACTAAAAGACTATGTTAGAATTTAGATCACAACTGAGTATAGTGGTACATGTCTTAAATCCCCAGCACTCTGGAGGTAGAGGAGGAAGATCTCTGTGAGTTTGGGGCCATCCTGGTCTACATAGTTCCAGGACATCCAGGGCTACCTAGTGAGACCCTGTCTTGAAAACAGCAGCAGCAACAACAAAGAATTTGAATCATATAACAAAGTATCTGACATAATCAACTTGAAGAGAAAGATAGTTTCTGAGGTTTCAGTCCTTGACTGTAGAGGCAGAACACCATGGTGGCATGAGGCTGTGATAGGCTACTCACCTCAAGACAGGAAGAAGAGGAAAGGGACCAGGAAAAATAGAGCCTCCCAAGCACAGAGCCCCTGTGACCTCCTTTCTCCAACCAGGCCTCACTGCCTGATTTTTACCCCAGAACGGTGCCATTACATTATGACTCCATTGAGGGGTTAATCCACTGATAGCCAGACCCCCAGAATCCAATCACCTTCCAAGAGCCCGTGAGCTACAGCTGTTTCCAGGCCTGTGGCAGGTATTTCCTATTCAAGCTGTAAGAGACTCTGTGAACATTTGATGTTAATGATGACCCAGTAAACAGCATCTCACATTTGCCTAAAAATAAAGTGTTGTTCTTTTCTGACCCTGAGGAAATGGTAAAGGTGTGACTCCTCATGGAGGGTTTGTTTTTAACTCAGGAAAAACATGCTTGAATTCTAGGTCAAATGCCTTAAAGTTATTATTAGCAATGGGTTTTAAATACAAATGAACTAGACATTGTAGCTTGAGTTTTCCTGCCTTGCCCACAGTCAGGACAAATCTCTCTCACCCGCCAGTCCCACAGCCGCTCAGACCCAACCAAGTAAACACAGAGACTTATATTGCTTACAAACTGTATGGCCGTGGCAGGCTTCTTGCTAACTGTTCTTATATCTTAAATTAACCCATTTCTATAAATCTATACCTTGCCACGTGGCTGGTGGCTTACCAGTACTTTACATCTTCCTTGTCCTGGTGGCGGCTCCAAGCAGTCTCCTTCTGCCTTCCTGTTCTTTTATTTCTCCTCTCTGTTAGTCCCTCCTATACTTCCTGCCTAGCCATGGCCCATCAGGTTTTATTTATTGACCAATCAGAGCAACTTGGCATACAGACCATCCCCCAGCACAGCCAAGTGCAGACCATCTCAGACACCTGCACTCAGGCCCGTGGTCCTAATCATCCTCTATGCCGACCTGCTGGGTAAAGCCACGAGGAACCCAAGAACGGGCTCCCACAGGACATACAGTACATCCCACAGCAAGACATGTCATTTAAAATATAGTTTACTGTCCATGTAGAATGTCACTAATGAACTATTTAATTGCTTATCTAAATGATATGAATCCAGCTTTCAAATAGAGGACAAAGGTCAGTGCTGTGATGCTGTAAGTAGCCTTTATTGAAGCTATGGGAAGACTTTTTACAAGTTCTAAATTATAGGTTCTTTGTAAAATATTCTTACCCAGTTATTACATTATATAATAGCAAAGAGCTGGAGGAGGCTTCTTTGGGTTGGCAAATAAATAATTCCCTGCCATGTCTTCAGAAGCTCCCAATGAATCCTGCATTTTCAGCATTTGTGAATATAGCATCTCAAAATTTCCTTCCTCTTCTCAGTTCTGTGCTACGTTCCTCAAAAGTCCATAAAATATTCTGCAGCTCAGTTTAAAATAGAGAAAAAGACATAGCAAAGCCTGGACTTTCTAAATGCCAGCTGACCGTATTCACTGGGTATAAAGTACTATGGAGCAATCTTTAACTTCTTGAGTGCACGTTGCAAAGAGCGCTGTGCTGGGTATGGTGACTCAGCATGTCCGTTCCAACTGTATGGCAACTTGCTTATTTTCAGAACAGAACATTTGTTGTTGTTATCTTGATATTTTTAGAGTCTCGTGTAGCCTGGGCTGGCCTCAAACGTGCTGTATAGCTAAGGATGACCTTGAACTCCTGTGCCACCCCAGCCGCCCCAGCCGCCCCAGCCTTGAGATTGTTGGGATTGTACACATGCAGTTCATTTGTCTCTAAATGTTCAGGGCCATTTTGATTTTTTCTCCGTTTGTTTTACCTACATTTTTTTTTTTTATCATTGGGGACTTGTCATTATTTTATTTGTGATGTAGTTTTCTTATTTCTTTTACTTCCTTTTCTTCCTTTCTATATTTGTCTGTTTACTAAGTTGACTCTTTAATTTGTATTCCTTGCCTACTGATGTCATCCTCTCATTCCCTTTAACTACTGAATTTGCAGGTTTGGATAGGACACCTGATTTCTAGAACATGTTTTTATATACCGTGCTTCTAATTTTAGTTATTTAGAGAACTGTAGCCTCAATGTCTGCTGAACTCCCCGCATCCCGACTTGTTGGCCCAGCCCTGTTTGTTTGACACAGGGAGGGTCTTATTCTGAAGCCCTGGCTGGCCAGGAACTCCCTCTGTAGACCAGGCTGACCTCAAACTCACAGAGATCCACCTGCCTCTGTTTTCTGAGTGCTGGGATTAAAGCCATGCACCACCATACCCAACTTGTTTTTCGCTTTACAGGTGAGTATCTTGTGTCCCAGTCTGGATTCAAGTTCTCTATATCCCGGAGCATGAACTTGAATTTCTGACCGTCTGCCCCCACTTCCGAGTGCTGGCTTACGGGCACCCCCACCATGCCTACCCGTGCGTTGTTGATTGAACCCAAGGGTTTCATGCGTGCCAGGCAACCTCTTTACCAACTAAGCCACTCTGCCACTCCTGCCGCTGAACATGTTTGATCCGATACTCCAGTAGTAAAAACATTTGAACACTTTTCCTTTAATTTATGAACGTGTGTGGATATGACTGCAAACTGTGTACATCTACATATACACATGAATGTAAATCATTATATAATTAAAAAACAGAGCCACAGTTAAATTTAACAAAAGGTAAGATAAAAATATTTAGGCTAAAGTGTGTGTTTTTTGTTTTTTGCTTTATTGGGGGGCCCACCACCCAGCTCCTAAATAAATCACATAGAGGTTTATTCATAATTACGACTGCCAGGCCTTAGCTTGGCTTGTTTCTTGCCAGTTTTTCTTAACTTATATTATCCCATCTACCTTTTGTCTCTGGGCTTTTTCCTTTCTCTATTTCTGTAACATCTTTCTTACTCTGCTGTATGGCTGGGTGGCTGGCCCCTTCCTTTCTTGCTCATTGATCTCTCTCTCCCCTCAAATTTCTCCTTCCATTTATTCTCTCTGCCTGCCAGCCCCACCTGTCCTTTCTCCTGCCTCACTATTGGCCAGTCAGCTCTTTATTAGACCAATCAGGTGTTTTAGACAGGCAAAGAAACACAGCTTCACAGAGTTTATTTAACTCTCTTTAATGTAGCATAAAGGATTGCAATATATCTTTGCATCATTAAAGCGAATATTCCACAGCATAAATAAAGTTAACACATCTTAAAATAATAATCTACAACACTAAAGTTCTAATGATTTTCCCTGAGTGCCAGTGGATCATCTTGTACCCACAGGGATTCACAAATTTGGGTTTTATCCATCTGAGACAGTAGAAAGCCACATTCCAGGGTAAACAGTGATAATTTTGAGATTCATATTTGGAACTCAGCTCAAGATTTGGAAATCAACCTGAGATTCTCACACAAAGGAGCTATACTCCCTTGAGAGAGGGGAGCAATCCCTGATATGGGGAGAGGGCAGGGTTGGGGGATGGGGGATTTGATGTGGGAGTGGTGGGGGAGACTTTATTTCCCTATATAGAAAACGATGAGGTGGGAACACTTCATGAAACTTTTTCAGTGATGACAGAAACTTAAATTTTGTTTATTTTAAATTTTATTTAATTGTTTTTTTATGAATAGATGGGTTTATTTCAGCAAGAAGTTTGAAACTCTTGATCTCACTGCTAGGTTAAAGTTGTTACTAGACTTGTTGCTAGTATTTTGTTTTGAGATTTATAAAAGTGGATCCCCTTTTCTCATGTTCCACAGTTAGACTGCCAAAGATCTGGAAAACATCAGCATTTCTTGTTTGAATTGTTTTTTTGAGCATTTTTGTTTGATTGTTTTTTTGAGATAGGGTTTCTCTGTGCAACATCCCTGGCCATCCTGGAACTCCCTTTGTAGACCGCGCTGGCCTCACAGAGCTTCTCTTACCTCTGCCTCCCAGAGCTGGGATTATAGGTGTGCACCACCACCCAGCTAGAATCCTATATCTTAAACACTTAAAGGGAATGTTTATATTACAGCAGAGGTGTTTTAACCTTAAAGGGCTGTCAAATACAAGGTGTTTGTTTGTTTGTTTGTTTGTTCTTCTCAACACAATGTATTATAGAAATGCCTTCTAAAGCTACTGCAGAAGAGGATTTCCTGAGTGTGTTCTAGGTCATACTGTGCCATTCAGGAGACAAACACTTTGATGTCCTGATCAATTCAGGAAAAAATAGAATAATACACCCAACATGTTATACCAGTTAAACGTGGCTGCATACATTTCTCTAGTACTGGTAGATGATATTCACAAGTCATTACATTTCGTACCATCTGGTAGGTATTAATATTTTAAGAAAATTTTCTTAGGGGAAAAGCAATAAGGAATTTGACACTAGAGACAACAGCCACTAGTTCTGCATCTTGTTCTAGCAGTAATTTCTGCTTTCGGTAAAATTCAAAATGAATACTGTTGAGAAAGCTTAATTATGACCCTTCCACATGTAGCTGGCCTAGGATCGGCCTTGTTTACCAGATCTTTCTGCCATGATGGGAATATGTTACTTGTATGTATCCAGTGAGCCTGTGTCCAGTGACTCCTTGGGATTTGAAATGTGGCTAGTGCAACTGAGGAGCTAAATTTTCTTCTTATCTGGCTCTAATTATTTTAAATGTAAATAGGTATATATAGCCAATGTCTACCTTATTAGCAACTTCAGAGCAGAAACTGCTTCAGGCCATGGGTGCGTTAAAATTATCTTTCACCACTAAATGTTCTCTTATCCGAAAACTTCACTGTCTGTATTCTGACACTGCAGAGTTACCATCACTCTGCTCAACAAAATGATTTATGCTTGAGTTTTTCCCCTCCTTTTTCAGATTTATTTTTGTTTCACGAGTGTTTTGCCTGTCTGCATGCGTGGGCACAACTTGTATGCAGAAACCAGAAGATGATGTGGAGACTGCTAGAAATGCAGTTACAAACAGCCCTGTGGGATGCTGGGACTGCTGCTCTTAACTGCTGAGATATCTTTCCTGCTCCAGACATGCTTGGGTTTTTAAAACTTGGCTGAGGTTTGCAGGGCAGGGGTGGCTCAGGGACTGTCCTCTAACGTCTACATGCATGTGCACACTCACACATCACCTACACACACTTAGTGGTGGAGATGTAGTAATACAGCCTTGGTTTAATGCTTGCCCTTTGAACCCCATCCTTCCATCACTCTGACTGTGTGTGTCTCCTCCACAGATATTTTTTCTATTAAATTTTTTCATTTACTTTACATATCAACCACAGTTTCCCCTCCTCCTTCCCTCCCATTCGCTCCTCCTACCTCCTGTCTACCCTCTCCTCTCTGTCCACCCACTCCTCTGTTCAGAAAGGGACAGGCCTCCCATGGGAGTCAACAAAGCATGGCATATCAAAATGAGGCAGGACCAAACTCCTCCCTGTATCTAGGCTGGGCAAGGCATCCCAGCACCGGGAAGCCAGCTAAGCACCAGGGACAGGTCCTGATCCTACTGTTAGGAGCCCCACAAACAGACCAAGCTACACAACTATCACACACATGCAGAGGGCCTAGGTCGGTCCCATGCAGCCTCACTGGCTGTTGGTCCAGAGTCTGTGAGCTCCCACTAGCTCAGCTCTGCTGTCTCTGTGGGTTCTCTCACCATGATCTTGACCCCGCTTGGCTTGTAGAATCCCTTCTTCCACTCCCTCTCTTCAGCTGGACTCCTGGAGTTCTGCCCAGTGCTTGGCTGTGAATCTCTGCATTTGCTTCCATCAGTTACTGGATAAAGACACTCCGATGACAGTCAGGGTCATCACCAATCTGATTGATTACAGGAGAAGGCCAGTTCAGGCCCCTCATCACTATTCGCTAGGACTCTTAGCTGGGATCATCCTTGTGGATTCCCGGGGTTTTTCCTGGCACCAGGTTTCTCCCTAACCCTCAAATGCCCCCCTCCCCATGAAGATATCTCTTTCATTACTCTCCCCCTCCTTCCCGCTCCCAATTGGACCAACCTGATCCCTCACGTTCCCATCCCCCCACCCCCATGCCCCCTTCCACACCCCCACTCTCCACACCCCGCCCCTAGTTTACTCAGAAGATTTCATCTATTTCCCCTTCCCAGAGGGATTCATGCGTCCCTCTTTGGGTCCTCCTTGTTACCTAGCTTCCACCCTCACACCTATTTTGCTATGCTCTTCCCTTGCTCATAGGCTTTCACTTCTTTCTGTCTTGGTAATTTTGCATCAACCTTACTGATTTTTTTCTAGTTTTTTTTTTTTTTTAATAAGGTAATTTGGTTTAAATACTAGACATGAACATCATGCCAAACATAACGTGAATAAGTCTGTCAGTAAAATTGCCAAAGATGAAAAAGATTAAAAAGAGATGACAAAAAATTAGTGAGAACCATGAGTAGAACCAGTTAGTACTTTGATATGAAAATTGCAGCTGTACATTGAACTGCTTTTCAAAAAGGAATCTGTTTCACTGAATCTATTACTGTAATTATGCTTTAAGCTTGCTAAAAATCTGCACTTCAATATACAAAGGTTTTATACATAGTGGCACATCCAATTCCATTGTTATTAAAATTTTAAGGTTTGGTAGTTGTATTGGGCAGCCATCTTGCATACTTTGCTCCTGTATGCAGTGTGGATGCATATTTTAAAAGTAGACAGTTTTCAATGACCTAGTAGTTCAAGGAATTATGTCAGTAAATTCTCTTTGGGTTAACGGATCCCAGAGTACTATTTTTAGAAATTGGTACAGCCATTCATTTAAAGCTAAACCATCTTTACAAATTTATCTTCTAAGTCATAATTGTCAGTAGTTAGGAATAACGGTAGCTGCTCAACTACAAAAAGCCAAAAACTAATTTCAAATGAAACTGTCTGTGACCAAAATGCAGAGAGCAAAAGTTTTAAAATATAGGGCTAGTTGAATGCTTAAAAATTCAATTTCAAGTTTGAAATATATTTTTTCCATCATGGAAAAAATTGCCAACAGAGATGCCAAGTCTGGTGATGGAGGCTGCTCTAGACAGGGCTGACCATTCAGGAAGGCGGTAGAGGCACTTACTCACTCAGAGCAGAACTGAGCTGCTTAGGTTGGCGTTGTGATAAAATACAATTTTATTGTCTTGTTCTTCACCAGTTAACAATTTATAATGTAATTTAAGCTTGTATTTTTCCCCAAGGAACATATTTTGCAAAGAAATAATAATGTGAACACACAGGAAATAATGTGACCTGGGGCCAGTGAGATGGCTTGGCAGGAAAAGGTGGTCACTAAGAAGTCTGGTCACATGAGGTCAGTCCTAGGAATGCTCCTGGTGGGGTGAGAGTCACTAAGAGGCCTGGTCACATGAGGTCAGTCCTAGGAATGCTCCTGGTAGAGTGAGAGTCACTAAGAAGCCTGGTCACATGAGGTCAGTCCTAGGAACGCTCCTGGTGAGGTGAGAGTCACTAAGAAGCCTGGTCACATGAAGTCAGTCCTAGGAACGCTCCTGGTGGAGTGAGAGATCTGGTTTCCTTAAATTGTTCTCTGACATGCACATGCTCAGCCTGGTGATGTGTGTGCATATACACTAAAATAATAATAATAATAATAATAATAATAATAATAATAATAAAAAATGTGATAAAAATTTAAACTAGTGTGGTGTTTAGGGAATCCTTTGCTATTTATTCTCTTTTTTTAATTTGAGGATTTCCCATATGAGAGCCCTGATTTCATACAAAAGTACTATGGTGGTATTTTATTTGTACTGAAATGTGATTTTAATTGTATGTTAATAAATAAAGTTGCCCTGGGGTCAGAGCTATTAGAGCCATAGCAAGAGCGTGGTGGTTAGAAGAACTAGGTAGATTTCTGTGTGTTCAGGGATACAGCCAGCATTGGAGACATACGCCTTTAAGACCTGGAGGGTGGTACTTACAGGCAGTGATGAGGCAGTCATGTGGTTGGGTTTACAACCAATGAGAAGGCAGAACAGAAAGACTATTTAAAGACAGACACACAGGAAGTAGCTCTCTTTCGGGGAAGCTAGGAGCACTGCAGGAGGTAAGATTTTAGCTCTGAGCTCTGACCTCTTGGCTTTCTCTTTTACATTGGTTCTGTGTTTCTTATTTTAATAAGACGATTGGTTACATCTGCAGAGTACATTATATTTGCATTATTTCCACTTCTCATCCCCCTTTCCAAGTTCTTCATTTCTCCACAACCAGCCCCTAGAATTCATATCCCCTTGTATATTAACTTTTGTTACACACACACACACATACACACACACACACACACACACAATTCAATGAATGATGCCCTTAAGAGCTGACTGACTGACCATTTAGCATTGAGATCTCATTCCAGAAACAAATCAATTTCAAAGCAAATAAACTGGCTTGTCACCCCTCAGCAGCCATTGACTGCATTTTCATCTGGGATGGGACCTCGTTTTCCTTCATCTATGTTGACATGTTGTGGAAGCCCAGCTGAGAAACTGATTCCCACATTTTATGACAGGGTATTCTTGAGGAGTGAGGGATAAGAGATATTAGATAGAAGGATAGAGGGGAGAGAAACAGATAGAAACACAGGATAGCCTCAGGAGGGCCTGGATCATCATCCACTGGCCCCTCCTGTCTCTTCTAAAGGGCTATTTATAGGAATGCCAAGGGGTGGAACATTGCAATGCCAAGACTCCCCCCTTAGCTCAGCCAAGTGTAGACCCTTTCAATCACCTAGTTAACCATGCACATGGTCAAGCAATCCTCTAATGCAGCTCTGCTGGGTAAAGCAAGCTCAGATCTCACTAGGAAACCTCTGTGGGCCTCCACAATGCTCCCTTCTTGATATAATAGCGGGCTCCCTAGGCCCCTCATATAGACTGTGCCTGTCTTAGGTCATTCTTCTTGATTAATTTTACATACATACATTCAGGAAGCTACCAAGAAGAAACTTGCCCATCTTTG
This sequence comes from Peromyscus leucopus, assembly GCF_004664715.2. Classification (NCBI taxonomy): domain Eukaryota; kingdom Metazoa; phylum Chordata; class Mammalia; order Rodentia; family Cricetidae; genus Peromyscus; species Peromyscus leucopus. The sequence goes on along the minus strand of NC_051071.1, from coordinate 5,653,581 downwards.
GCTCCCAGCCACTGGCAAGAGGGTGTACAAAGCCTAACTCAGCTCTGGCCCAGATCCTTACTAAGAGCTTGCAAACATCCACAGCAATCTCCATAGCTGCCACACCTCCCAGTAAAGGAGTAGAGTATAAAAAAGATAGGATATCCCTTTTGGAGTGGGTCTAAGGTGACTACAGTCTTAGCTGCACTAAGCCCTCTTCTAAATAGAAATAGAGAAAGAGTGGAAACTTTTAGAAAGAAGACATAAAAGCTCCCCTAATTATGACACCTTCACTTAAATTTGACTTAAATATGATACCAAAATTATATTTTGGGCTATTATAGAAATGTTCAAACATTACTATACGTATTTACAACTAGCATGAATAAAACTTTGCTATACATGTTTACACTTTTTATCACTATACATATTTACACTTTTTACAAACTTACATTATACATATTTATACTTTTTTTAACTTTTTTTTTAAGATTTATTTATTATGTATACAGTATTCTGCCTGCATGTATGCCTGCAGGCCAGAAGAGAGTGCCAGATCTCATTACAGGTGGTTGTGAGCCACCATGTGGTTACTGGGAATTGAACTCAGGACCTTTGGAAGAGCAGCCAGTGCTCTTAACCTCTGAGCCATCTCTTCAGCCCACATATTTATACTTTTTACAAACTTATATTCAAAAGGAAACTCCACTATACGCATTTACACTTTTTACAGACTTACATTCAAAAGCTACTACTTTACAAACTACGAGAAAAGATTTCTTAACTGAACTATTATATTTTCTTTCAACAAGACAGAAAGTATGCAAATCATCTCTAAGTTTGGAGTTTATAGTCAGCTTTGATATCATTCTGAAAGTTTTCTTGAGATTTTGAAGTCAGAGCCTAATTAATCAGTGGTTCTAAGCTTTATTTGGTAACTGAGGGTAAAATCCCCTCTTCTTAATTTTTTAAAGTTGCTTTTTAAGTTGTAAGATAGCTAGATTTTCTGGAGTTTGGTCCCCATCTGCAAAGCCGTCACTCTTTTCTGAATACATGCTTCCTTGTTCCCCGTGATATTTGCAAAGGCATCACTCACTGCAGGCTGTTGTTCAAAAGGCAAAAACTTCTTGGATTATCCTCCTTGTCAAGGGTTTCAAAATGACTTGAGAAGTGTCATTAGCATTTTAACTGCCTTGTGACAGGCATCACTTGTTTCTCATTCTTCCATAGCAAACAATCCCCACCTGACAGGCAGGCTATTCTCCTGTTTCTCATTCCCAGGAGGCAAGATAACAAAGCTTATGGGAAAAGATGGCATTTGGGGGCGTTTAGGGGACTATACTGGCAGTATTTCCTTTAGGCATTTTGCTGCTAAGTTACCAGTAACATTTGAAATTTTTTTGTCCCAGTCTATCTGCCTTTTCTTTGGACCTGCTTGCCTACACCACCTTGCTTTTATACATTACACTTCCCAAACTGCCTTTCTCTATAGCGTCACACTGTTATAAAATACATTGCGGACAACATTTCTCAAGCTGCCTTTTGCATCTGCCACACTTCCGTTTCTGTTTACATGGTTTGTGTTTGTACTGAAAATCAAGATCAAGTGAGTTGTTTTGCCACAGGTGGTTTCTGTTCTCCCTGAACTGGCGTTGACAGGTGTACTTCCTTCACCTGACATTTTTCCTGGAGTGAGCTGCATCTGCCCATGCACTTGTTTCCCACCTTACCGGGTCAGTCAAGAAAATAAAAGCACTTGAAATAAAAGCCTTGTCAGCCTTTTCAGAGAGATTTTTTTCCCTTGATAGCTCTCCTGTTTATCCCTGCTTGTCCCTTTCCCCAAGATGCAGACTCCCTGATGCCTTAGCCAAGGCTCAGTTTCTCGGCTAAGTGCTTTCTGTTCTGGGGGTAGAGGCTTGAGTTCCCAATATAGGAACTTAGATCCTGCCTCCCTTGTTGCAGGGAGGATTTCTAGGCCTCCTTTGCTGCCTTCATGCCAGCAGCCCCTCCCCAGGTCCCACACCACCTCTGCTGTGGCTCCACCATTGGAGAAATGTCCCTGCTTGGCTTTCTGTCTACACTTTCTCAGCTGTAGGCTCTGGCCACAGGGGATTCTAGCTGCTGTTTTTCTAATACTGGCTTGAAGGAGAGACAAGACTAGTGGAGAGGATTTGCCATATTCCAAGAGGGTTTTTGTTATTTCTAAAGCAATTACAGGTAATTTTTCTCATTCTGATAGATTTTCTAGGTGAGCTTAATTTTGCCCTTACAGGAGGAAAAAAAAATCTGAGAAGAAAAGTCCTTAAAAGCTTTCAGTTTTTTAGAGAAAGATTACTCATTTTTTCCAAGACTTCTGTTCCCTAAACTTTGGCTTCATGGCCAATAGGAAACTAATTCATTTAATATATGTTGTTTTCATACAGTGGTGATGCCAGCAGAGTGAAGAGTTTTATTTAATCCACATCCACCTCAGGGAAAATTCTTTTCCTGCCACTCAGGGCTTAGATCTAATCTATCCACAGGCCAAAAGATTTTTCTACCTGTTTTCTTTTATCATATTTTTTTCATGACTCTGGTTCTTCCCAGTTTGTGTTTATAGTCGCATAGCTGGAGAATCAAGGACATAGCTCCTCTGTCTTTTTGCTTATCTTATTCTACCCTACCCTGTTTCTTTTTACCCAATATTCCTAATTCTACATTTATTCTAAATTTCTTCTTACACTATATTCCTATATTCTATCTTACATTTTCCCTTAATTTTTAAATATAGAAATTAAGAGAGAGAGAAAAGAGCCAGGCAGTGGTGGCGCATGCCTTTAATCCCAGCACTTGGGAGGCAGAGACAGGTGGATCTCTGTGAGTTCGAGGCCAGCCTGGGCTACCAAGTGAGTTCCAGGAAAGGCACAAAGCTACATAGAGAAACCCTGTCTTGAAAAAGAGAGAGAGAGAGAGAGAGAGAGAGAGAGAGAGAGAGAGAGAGAAAAGAAAGAAAAACCTAGTTAGAGAGAGATACTCACTGCAGCCTCACTTTTAACTTTGGCATTCGGCTGCCTTACTAAACTCCCAAGAATAAAATACCATCACCTTTATTTTTAATTCATTATTGGGCATGCCCCCTTATACCCATGACACCCCTAGGACTCCTTTTGCCAAGTCCCTGTCCCTGTTCCTGGTGCCATTTGTGGGAGCCCAGCTGGGATACCACCTCCAACATTTTATGACAGGGTATTCTTGAGGAGTGAGGGATAAGAGACATTAGATAGAAGGTTAGAGGGGAGAGAAACAGGCAGAAACACAGGATAGCCTCAGGAGGGCCTGGATCATCATCCACTGGCCCCTCCTATCTCTTCTAAAGAGCCATTTATAGGAATGCCAAGGGGTGGAGCAAAAGACCTCCCCCTAGGTCAGCCGAGTGTAGACTCTTCCAATCACCTAGTAACCATGCACATGGTCAAGCAATCCTCTAATGCAGCTCTGCTGGGTAAAGCAAGTGCAGATCTCACTAGGAAACCTTTGTGGGCCTCCACAACATATCAACTGATGTGGTCTTTGCAGATCTTATGCAAACAGGCGTATCATTAAGAGTTTATAGAAGCAACATTTCTTAAAAAGAGAGATGTAGGGGGAATATAATTCTTAGTTTTGAGTACAGTTTGGGCTGTAATCTCATCAATAAGTCAACAAAACAAAACATTCTATGCTGTGGAATAATCCTCTTGTATACTGAAAAGATTTTTCACTTTAATTGGTTTAATAAAATGCTGATTGGCCAATAGTCAGACCGGAAGTGTAGGTGGGGTGACCAAACCAAGAATGATGGGAAGAGGAAGGACAGAGAAGGAGTCACAAGTCAGATGCAGAGGAAGCAAGATGAGAATTTCTACTGAAAAAGGGTACTAAGCCATGAGGCTAAACATAAATAAGAATTATGAGTTAAATTAAGTGTAAGAGCTAGTTAGTAATAAGCCTAAGCTACTAGCTGAGTATTTATAAGTAATATTAAGCTTCTGAGTCAATTATTTGGGAAGTGGCTGCCAGATATTTGAAAGTTGCTGATGGGAGATAAACTTCTGCCTACAATTCTACACCATTCAAACAGAAAGAAAACTTTCATTTTGTCTTGTGTTGCTTCTTGTTGGTTTGAGCTAGAGTCTTCTCTATGCTGCTCAGGTGAAGTAACTCCAGATCCTCCTGAGTATCTGTGGTGTTGGGCATACACAACTGCATTTGGCTTAGAAAGAGATTTGAATTCTGGAAAATGGTTGCAAAGGTGTTGGGAGAGCTAAAAGAGAAGCATTGATAGGAAGACACACCTGCTACCAGGCAAGCATTCACATCTCAAGGTTCTGTGTGGCTGGTGCAGGAGCTCCACATTCAGAGAAACACTCTATAGCCTGTATGACCTGTGCTGAGACTCCGCTGCCACCATGGCATGCCACAGTGTTTTCTTCTCCAACTGGTAACTCTCCTTTTGTTTCAGACACAGTCCAGCACAAAAAGAACCCTGGCCCAGCAGTTTTCTCACACTGCAGCTAGCTTTAGTAATGACTGGGCTGTGCCAAAGCTTTACAAGTTGGGAAATATTTTGAATGAAGCTTATGATTACAAGGGCCTAAATCAGTGCCTCCTGCATGTGCGCGTGTGTGTGTGCATGTGTGCGTGCATGTGTGTGTGTGTGTGTGTGTGTGTGTGTGTGTGTGTGTGTGTACATACACCCTCATCTGTGCATGCATCTATGGAGGCTAGAAATGAACTTCAAGTATCTTCCTCTCTCACTCTCCACCTTAGTTTTTGAGGTAGGATGCTATGAGATGGTCCTTCTGTATGCTGTGAATGTATATGTCTCTCATTGGTTGATAATAAAGTTGTTTTGGCCTATGGCAAGACAGGATAAGGTTAAGCAGAAGAATCAAACTAGAACTCCAAGGACTTTTAGAGGGGCAGAGTCAAGACAGATGCAATGTTTTCATGAAGTGGTACTTACCTTTACCCTAGGCATTGTATTCTGATACCCCAGTTTCAGTTATTTTCATTATTATATGCAAATTAAAACCTACCTGAACTGATCCCACAATTTACTAGTAGATCATAGCCTCACCTGAGTAACCTGAGTATTACTCAACTGAGTAACCCTACAGGGTCAAATGTAAACTTTCTGATAGAATATTTTTCGGTTTTATTTTTCATGGAATCCTAACCATTTATCCATAATACATATAACATGATTTCATTTAAAACTTTCTTTTAAATGTTTGTTCATTTAAGTATCTTTATTAATATGACAAAATGTATTCATTTGTTCAAAGTAAACCTTGGACCCATGACAGTTTGGAAATCAAGCTTAATGTCAAGAACTTGTCCAGAGACAAGTTTCAAACATGTTGTCATCAGATTGAGTTCTGCTTTTCTATTACTCAGTTTGCACATTTCTCCTTTTTATTTTTAATATTTCCCCTTTTGTGTCTAGGAAATTATTTGCTTTTTCTCCTATATTTTAGGCTCATTTATTGCCCACCCCCCCCCCAGTCTCTCTGGCTACTATTTGTAGCTGGAGTGTTATTTAAAAAATTTGTTTTGTTTCAGTGTCCATCCATTTTGTATATGGGTCCAGGAGATTTTCAAAGAAAGTTTTCTGTTTAAAATTATGTCTGTTATAATTTAGCTAGCTTTCTAGAGGTTGGTAATGAGTGAATTTTGAGATTATAAATTATTTTTTGCTCTGTTATGCTGAGAAACAAATATGCCCCCCAAATCACAGTGATTTGAAAACAATAAAAGTTTACCAGTCATTTGTTGTGAATATTGGTTAAGGTTCTGTTCCCAAATCTGCATTCTAGCATGTAGGCTGAAAGAGCAGCCAGTACAGAGGAGATTCCAGCCAGCTCATGACTATACCACAGGCGCCTCTCACACGGCTTCTTTTCAAATATGGGATGTACATCCATTCTACACACATTCTGGAGGCCAAAGAAAGTCAAATGCTAAACTTTTTAATAGATTTTTTTTCATACACTACATTCTGATCATGGTTTCCCCTCCCCCAGCTCCTCCCAGGTCCTCCCCACCTCCCTACATCCACACCCTTTTTTTCTCTCACTAGAAAACAAGCAGACATCCAAGAAATATATTAAGTAAGGTCAACTAATAAACAAACAACAGGACCAAACAAGCCAACAGAAAAGACAGCCCCCAAAAAAGCACAGGAAACACAGAAGCAGAGACACATACATTTATTTGTACACACAGAAATCCCATAAAAACACAGAACTGGGAACCATAATATGTGAGCAAAAGACTTGTAGAGTTAGAAATGAAAGCTCCACAAAGCGTTATGATCCCAGAACATCTAATATAATTGAGTACATTTTCTGCTCTCCTGCTGCTGCTGGGCTTGGCGCCTGCCTGTAAGTGTGGTTTGTGTTGCCAGTCAAACTCTGTTGGAGAAAACTAATTTTTCCTTTGTGAACAGTTACCAGTTGGAGATAGCTTCTGGGTTAGGGATGGGGACTTGTGTCCATTTCTCCCCCTTAGTGTTGGGACCCCGTCTGGTTTGGACCTATGCAGGCCATGTGCTACAGCCTGCGAGTTCATACATGCATCAGTCCTGTTGTATCTGGAAGGCACGGTTTCTTTGGCGTCTCTCATCCCTACTGCCTTGTCTTCCACAGAGTTCCCTGAGTCCCAGGCATATCTTGCAGGCAGGTCACCATTGTAGAGCTAGTGGGTTAGTGTTTACCTTTCTTCTCTAGAGTACCTTCCAGTACCATGAACACTAGACAGCAAAGGTAAAGGCTCTCGGTAGACACTTGGCTTTCCGATGTCCAGTGAGTTACACAGATGTTTCTTCAGCAATAGGGCCTTACCTTCAGTTTTTGGAGAGCAACCAATAGCCTTGGCCACAGCCTGAATTATTTGTGGGTTCCCTTGGGGCTTCTTTGGCCAATAGCTTGATTAAATGTAACCCATTCCCGGAATTAGAGGTTTCATTTGGTGAAAGATGTCTAGTTGGGGCTTTGTCTTCCCCATTATTTGGTGATTCCATTTAGATTTCTTTCATGTGTGTATTTTTAAGAAGCTTCTTGTGATGGTTTGAAAGAAAATGACCCCCAAAGGGAGTGGCACTATCAGGAAGTGTGGCTTTGTTGGAGTAGGTATGGCCTTGTTGGAGGAAGTATGTCACCATGGGGGTGGGCTTTGAGGTCTCATATATGCCCAAGTCATGTCCAGTGCCTCAGTATACTTCCCGATACCTTCTGCTTAAGATGTAGCCAGCACCATGTCTACCTGCATGCTGCCATCCTTCCCACCATAATGATAATGGACTGAACCTCTGAACTGTAAGCCGACACCTCAATTAAATATTTTCCTTTATAAGAGTTGCCATGGTCATGGTGTCTCTTCACAGGAATCAAAGTTATTTGTTTTCTTGATGTCCTTTTTTTTTTTTTAAAGTTCTTTATATATTTTAGATATTAGCTTTCTATGAATAAAAGTCTTTTCCCTGGCTGATAGACTGCTGCTTTGTCTAAATGATGGTGTCCTTTATCTTACAGAAGATTTTTAGTTTCATGAGGTCCCATTTATTCATTGTTGATCTTAGTGCCTGCAGTGAGCAGTGTCACATTCAGAAAGTCTCCTGTGCCCATGAGTCCAAGGACTTTCCTCACTTGCCCTTCTATCAGATTCGGTGTGTCTGGCACTATGTTAAGGTCCTTGATCCATGTGGAGCTGAGTTCTGTGCAGGATGGTAAGTATGGATCTATTTTGATTCTTGTTCACGGAGCCCTCCAGTTTGACCAGCACAATTTGTTGAAGATGCTGTCTTATTTCCAGTGTGTATTTCTGGCTTCTTTATAAGAAGTCAGGTGTCCTTATGTATGTGGATTTATGTCTGGGTCTTCAGTTCTGTTCCACTGAACAATATGTCTGATTTTTTTTGCCAGTACTGTACTGTTTTTATTACTATAGCTCTGGAATACAGTTTGGGATTGGGGATAATGATACCTCCAGCAGTTCTTTTATTATTCAGAATTGTTTTAGCTATCTTAAGTTTTTTGTGTTTCCATATGAAACTGAAAATTGTCTTTTCAACTTCTGTGAAGAATTGTGTTGGAATTTTAATTGCATTGAATCTGTAGATTGCTTTGGTAGGATGGCCATTTTTACTATGTTAATCCTAAAGATCCATGTGCATAGGAGAGCTTTCCATCTTCTGATATCTTCTTCAATTTCTTTCCTAAATGTCTTCAAGTTTTTATCAGACAAGACTATCAACTGCTTGGTTAAAGCTACCCCAAGACATTTTTTTAGGCCACTGTGAAAGCTGTTGTTTTCCTGATTCCTTTCTTAGTCTGTTTGTCATTTGTACTGATTTTTCATGTTAATTTTGTGTCTTGCTAATTTACTGAAAGTGTTTATCAGCTGTAGGAGTTTCCTGGTGGAATTTTTAGGGTCACATATGTCATCTGCAAATAAAGATACTTTGACTTCTTCCTTTCCTTTTTGTATCCCCTTGATCTCCTTCCATGTTTTGGTTTCTGT